>NC_142209.1:4880332-5201665 GCF_049639895.1 Pseudopodoces humilis | reverse complement strand
ACCCAGCTCTCAATCCAGGCAACAATTCTAAGGGCAGTGTCCTTGAAACTCTCCTGGAACAGTGAGAATAAAGAAAAACAATGGCATTGTGTACTTGGAAAAGAATGTAAAACAGTATGTACTAACCAATAGTAGCTTACCAAGCCTGCGAACCCTGTAGGACCCTATAAAAGTGTGCTAATATTCACTATACCTCCATGAGGACTTAGTGAATAGTCTGAGTGGTTTTCCATTAGAGGAGTAGATTTTCCAGCAACAGAAGAGAAAGTAACTGATGAACTTTCAGATCTGCAGATCATTTTAGCCTGCACTCTAATATACTTTAACTGATGAAGAAGAAAGGGTATTTATTTTAGGACTTGCTTCTAACCTCAATTCTTTGGTCACCAGCAATTCTCATTTTAAAAAGGAGGTAGGGTTTATGAATTTTTACTCTTTGATGACTTTAGCTCATGTTTCATTTTTCATGATGAAGTAAATGTTGAATGATAGACTACTTTATTAACTTTAGTAGAGCAACAAATCATTTCAAACTATTTTATCCTTTGTTTTGAACTGTGCAGTAATTCAGCACTTGTGGATTTAAGTCAAGTACATGCACTTATTTAGCATAAATATTAAGATGTATCCTTTTGTTGTTTCTTTTTGGTTTTCTGGAATGAAACTTGTCTGCACCCTCTTCATGCTGGCTGGTGTTATGACTTCTCTGTCTTTTATTAGGCTCTTGACCATATATGCTTGATGTATTGAAGCGCAGATAAATAAACAAAGTATTGAAAGAGGTGTTTATGATACTGCTCCTACAGTACTTCTGTTATCTTCTTGACACTGATATATGATGAATATATGGATGTTTTGGAAGTCATGTCTTGAGTCACTTTTAGATATGTCAATCAGAGTAAACAAGAAATTTACCAAATGTGAATTATACTATGCCTTTTTCTTTTTTTTTTTTTGTTCTAGTTCAACATAATTTTCTCTAGAATATTTTACAGCTTATTTAGGCTACTTTTGATCAATTCTAAGTTTTTTTTTATTGGAATATTTGGTTGACCTCTAATCCCTATTCCAGATTATAATTTAAAATATATTTATCTCAAACAAAAAGAACTGTAAATCAGACTTTAGGTCCCAGTTACAGCTTTTGCCTGTGTTAAAACTGGAATTTATATTTTTATTTGCTTTTTATAATAATTTGTGATAAAACACATATTTTTGCTAGGGAAAGAGATGAATGATTTTCCTGTTATTTGCACATATTTGAGATTTAAAATATTTTGCTGATCTGTATGAGGGTGAACCTGACTATGTTTCAAATTTTCAATAAACTCCCGCCCACCCCAAGATGGGGATAAGAGGTTGCTCATTCTGGGAGGCTGGTAACATTTACCCTGCCAGAGCCCTTTCATAGCTGTCTGGATATTGTGGCACAGAGTATTTCTCTCTCTAATTGTCTCCACTCCTTTGCTATAAGAAACTGGAGTTCAAGTCTTGAGATGAAACAGCATTGAACATGGCCCTGATGTTAAACCTTCTCCTTCTGTTAAAGGTCCCTTTAAAATCTATCTAATTCCTGTTTTTTATTTAGCATTCCTTCTTACTTGACCAGAAATTCTGTTCTGGATCCAAGAAAGAATTTTCAGTAAAAATGTCATCAAAACTTAGTTTATTAAGTGAGATAATTTATATACTTTTTAAAAAAAAAATTAAAAGTAGCTGACCTTCACCATTGTCCTTGGAGATTAGTTTTGGCACATGGTAAATGCCACTTGGTATTAAGCATACAGTGTAAATTCACCCTGCCTAGTTATCTCAAAAAAATTTTAAAAAATCTATCTTTTTATCCTTCCTTTTCAAAATTCTGTGATTCAGTGGTTGTTCTTCCACACCATTTGCCATAAGGAATATTCAGGTACAATGAGTATGTATGCACTGAAATGCAGATCATCTCACCATGGGATTTAAGATGCAACCTTGCAATCTGCCTGATGGGGAGGTGTGACAGCAGGTAATTACATTTACTCAGGTGCAAACCACAAAGCAAGTTATGACTCAGTCAGGACTGTTTTCCTGTTCCTTTCTATGGGGGAAGCAGAAAAAAGGAAGTAAGCTACTCCATATCAGTAGGATTGTGTCCTCTTGTCTCCTGGCTGTCTGTGCCAGAGTTTCTCCTACTTTTTCCCCTCAGTCCAATCTATTAACTCATGCTTGTTAATTCTGGCAATGAAAAGCCAAAAAGCAAAGTGTAGAGCTTCTATTCCTTGATCTACTACATAAGACCTGTGACATTCCTATTCTGGTTCATTTACTGCTAAGAAATGCTCACAAAAAAGGAAAATCAAAACAACCGAAACTTTCTCTGTTAAAAATAAACAGAAGGGTGAAGTATTACATGGATGAGATGACTGAATTCACTGTATGTTTTTGCCAATGTATAATGTAGCTAAATTGCACAGTACAGAAGTTTAGAAACTTCTGAAAAAAGAAAGAAAGGACTTGGTGTAATGCAAAGAGCTCATAAGGTGCCAAAGTATAGTGAATGTGCACAGAGTGCAGATATTTAATCTCAGCTGCTCCTACCTTCTTTAAACTAAGAGCAGCAGCGTTAAAATAAATATCTGTGGGGGAATGGGGGATGCCTCTTTTGTGTTCCACTCCCCACTCCTGCAGGAAATCTTCCAGTTTCCTGGAAATACATGCTGGACCATTGTCTGTTTTGATTTCTCTGGAGACCCCCAGCACAGAGAAAGCCTGCATGAGATGTTTACAAACATGCTCAGCCTTCTCTTCCATGTGGGCAGAGGCATAGACTGCACCAGAAAGTATCGATGGAAAGGTGCATATATTTGAACCTACCAAACTCTCGGATGTGGGTGACATCCATTTGCCACACTTCACAGCTCCCCAGACCTCGGGGGTTAACCCCCAAGCCCAGGGATGGCATTGCTTCTGATTGACACTGTGGGCATGTGGCCACAATGGCTTTGGCCTGATCCCGCCTTAGATGGAACTGGCGGACCAGGCCAGGTACATTCTGATAGAACATTTGATGACTCAGTTTGGCCTGTTGGAATACATCAGGAAGCTGGGCCATCTCCACAGGGGCAGCTAAGGAATCTGCTCTTTCATTCCCCTCAGCTACCAGGCCAGGGAGCTCCATCTACAACCTCACATGCATAACAAAGAAAGGCTGCTTTCAGTGAGAAACGGCCTGTATTAGTTTCGAAAGCAGCTCAGAAAGCTGAGGATTTGAGACCTCCTTTAACATTGCATTTTCTGCTCTTGCTACTACCCCTACCATATAGACTGAATCAGTTAATAAATTAAATGGTTCGGGGAACCTCTCAAAGGCCCTGATGACTGCAGCCAACTCAGCAACTTGTGAAGATCCCTCCACATACTTAACATCCATTTCCCACTGCTGAGTCTGAGGATCCTTCCAAGTCATCACTGACTTGTGGGATGCTCCGGATGCGTCAGTAAAAATTGTCACAGCCTTGAGAGGTTTTCTGCTCCTAATTTCCTTGGGAATCACATTAAATTTTGAATTACATAATTTATAGGCAGGGGCATGGACTGAAACCTGTCCACAGTAGCTACCCAAAGCAATCTGGAGAGTCTCATTTTCCTGCAGCAGTTGGTTAAACATCTCCTTGGTTAGTTTGTCTGGGGACACCTTATCCCAAGACAGACTAACTGGTACCCGTATGCATGTGAAGTCACACCCAGCCATCTCCTGAAGCCTTGCCCTGGCTTTCCTGATAAGCTGAGCCATCAACTCTTGTGGCCTCGTGATACTTTTGGACCTCTGGTGACTTAGGAAAACCCACTCTATGATCAAGAGTGGGTCCCTTGAGTCCTGGTCCCATTGATAGACAAGCCGAAACAGGTGTGGCAGACTTCCCAAAACAATAAACTCGAATGGCAGGTTCGGGTCGTACCTATGTGCCTGCCTCTCCACTAGCGCATCCTGTACCTTTTCCAGGGCTTTCTGTGCCTCTGGAGTCAGAGACCTGGGAGAACTCAGCTCCTTCTCCCCCTTCAATAATATGAAGAGGGGAGCTAGGTCCTCAGTGGTGAGGCCCAGCCAAGGCCCGACCCAGTTTAAGGTCCCACACAGAGAGTGGAGGTCCGCCAGATTTTTTGGATCGCTGTTAATAGCCAATTTTTGAGGAACAATGGTCCTCTCAGCGATCTGTAGACCCAGGTATTTCCAGGGTGGCATACTTCGAACCTTTTCTTCCAGGAGTTGAAATCCTGCAGAGGTTAGAACTTCAACCACCAGGTCAAGCGCACGTCTCAGTAGATTGTCATGGGGGGCACACACTAGGACATCATCCATATAATGGTGGATGATAGCCTCCCCCACTTTGGCGTGGATGGGAGACAGCAATGAGGAAACATACCACTGGCAAATGGTAGGCGAGTTCTTCATGCCTTGTGGCAACACTCGCCAGTGGAATCTCCTCATTGGGGCTTCTCGGTTAAGGGTGGGCACTGAGAAGGCAAACCATGGGGCATCATCAGGGTGCAGGGAAAATTGAAAAAAAGCAGTCTTTAATATCAATAATCGCCAATTTCCAATTTTGTGGGAGCATGGTTGGGGTAGGCATCCCGGGTTGGAAAGGTCCCATGTCTACAATGACCTTGTTGATTTCATGAAGGTCATGAAGGAGCTGCCACTTGTCTTTCCCCGGTTTACAGATTACAAAGACTGGGGAATTCCAAGGGGTGGTTGTCTCGACTATGTTCCCTTTAGCTAATTGCTCCTCCACAAGTTCGATAAGCGCCTTTAATTTGTCTTTTCTTAGCGGCCACTGATCAATCCAGACCTCTGTATCCGTTGTCCAATCTAAATTCTGGAAAGGGCGCTCTACAGTGGCCGCCTCTAAAAATCCCGAGGGGTTTTCAGGATCTCTATTTTCACCCCCCATTGGGACATGAGATCTCTCCCCCACAGGGGAACCTGATAGTCAGCAACAAATGGGCGTAAATTTGCCAATTGCCCATCTGGCCCCGCAATTTGTACCACGCTCTTGGATACTCATGCCAATTGTGTGCCCCCTATACCCTGAATCTTGCCAGCCACAGGTTGCAACTCCCAATGTGACGGCCACCTTTCAGGGATGATCATCACATCTGCTCCCGTGTCAAGCAGACCCTTCATATTTAATGTTTCTGCACCCTGCTTGATGCTGCAATCGATAGGTTTGTCTTCACCCACAACCTCTGCCCAGTAGACACCTGGTGCATGGTCATCCACTGGGATTTCTTCTGGGATAGGTATGATTTGTGCAACGATTTGGCCCTTTGCCAAAAAGAAAGGTGGGTGAGTGCAGTGCGCCAAGAGAATGAGGTTTTCCAGACCACCTGGAAAGGTGATCCGAGAGATCTCAAACTCTGGGGGTGTGTGTTTAGTGTCCCCAATGGCAATGTACTTACAGGCTAGTCCGGAGTCCACCAAAGTCTCGTCCAGTGGGTCCACAGCAACTACCCTCCAGTGCTGGGACCGGAAGAAGTTGTGTTTTATATTAGTTAAGTGTCGCGTCCTGTTGATAGGCCAAATCCGATTATTTTGTGCTCCCCACCCCCCTCACGAGACCGGTCCTATTTGTTGCTTTGTGCGGGACAGGTTCGCACTGTGCTCCTAGTTTTTTTTTTTTTGCATTTATTAGGTCTTTATTCCCCCTGATGTCATTGGGTGGGGGAACCCTTCCTCCCATGCTGTTTCCTGTGTTCCCATGGCAAGGGCTGGGAGCTGGACACTCCCTTGCCAAATGTCCCAACTGTCCACAGTGAAAACATTAATGGTGTACGCTGCATCACCGCCGCAGATGGTGTCTTCCTTGGTGCTGGTGCTGGTGCTGTCTGGCTGAGTCCCACAATCGGAGCTTTCTTTGCACATGCTTCCATCATCATTTCTAACGTGGGAGGGGGGTGGAGAGGCAGACTGAGGATGACCAGGCGGCACACTTCATTGGCTTTACTTTTCGCCGCTTCCAGCAGAATGCCCTCCTGTAGTTCAGCTTTCTTGATCTGCCTCTCAACCTGTGCCTGCAGCCTATCAATAAACTTGACAAAAGGTTCATTAGGGAATTGTTCTATTGACAGGAAACTGGCCTGGGGTTCTTCCTCTGCTAGCTGGTTAAATGCCTTTTCAGCTGCTTCTGCGATTTTAGTAAGAATAGGCTTAGGTATTCCCCATGCCTGCTCTTGAGGCTTTACCCAATCTCCTTCGCCGCACAAATGTTCTAAAGTGAGGAGATGCTCATCTGTGTCAACCACAGTTTCTTCATTGTGCCAAAGCTCAGGAAGCATGGCTTCCAATGACCTCTTCCACCCCTGTTTCCACAGCTTAAACTCAGCTGAGGAAAGGAGGCAGAAAAACAACTCCTTCAGGTCAGAGAGAACCAAGTCATTTGAGTGGAAAGTAGCCCTCAATAGGCCTTTAAAATATTCACTCCTTCTCCCAAACTCTTTCTGAGCTTTGCACAATTCTTTCTTGTTCTGGTAGGAGAAGGGTTCCCATTCCCGGGTTCTCCCTCCCCTACCTAACCAGTGCGATGAAGGGAATGGCTTCCTGTTCCATGTTCCAGTTTTCAGACCTGACACTTCCGGTTTCCAGAGTGTGGAAACCGGAAGGAAGGGCGTGGCAACCAGAAGAAGGGGTGTGGGAACCAGAAGCTGGAAGGGGTGGTGCCTCAGGAGGGCCAGCTGAGTGGGAGGAGACTTGGGAGGAGCAGCAGCAGGAAGGGGCAGGACCTGGGGGTGGGAAGATGGTAGGGTACGCCCCAGAGGAGGAGGAGGAGACTTCCGAGGAGAACAAATGGGAGGGGTCAGGGGACTGGAAGGGGTTGGAGGATAGGGAGAGGAAGGGATTCTTGGAAGGAGAAGCACAAGGGAGGTGCCTGACTATGCGGTCCCCGCCATTTTGTGCATTCCAGGAGCCATGTTGAGGAGCAGGGGAGGGATGAGGGACTTGAGGAGAACAAGGGGTCTGGGGCACAAACTGGGAACTTCTAACATCATTAACTTTGGGATTTTCAACTGGGGCAGGAAGGGAATGGATAGAGACCCTGTCAGCTTGGCCAGAGCTAGCAGGGCTAGGGTTCTGAGGGAGACGTGGAGGGCCAGGGAGACTTAAGCCATCACTGGTGCCCTGCGTAACACGGGATGCCCTGCACGTCTCTCCCAGCATAGGGACCAAGGAAGAAGGATTGTGGGGCAGGGTAACTTGGGATAATTGAGATGGCTGTCCCTCCACCCCCCCCTTTTTCAACTAAAGCACATCAAATCAAAACAAAAGGAGGAATTAATTTAAATGATGTTTTATCCCTCTGATTAGCTAAAAATGTTAACTTTGCCCCAACAGCATTCCAGAAAACAACAGAGCTCAAATTTTCGGGGGACACTTGGGGCTAATGTAGGAACAGCCACTTAATCAGACTCTTAACTAAACTGTTAGAAAACCTTTTCCCTCCTCCCTCAAGGATTCCCACAACTTGGAGATAATGTCCTCTTTGCCGAGTCGACAATTTCGCGCCCACGTCTATTTCCTGCTGTTAGCACATCAACTCGGCACCCTTTGCCACACTCCACAGCAAAATAAGAATGGAAAAGAACAGAAAGATAAGGGTCTGGAGCCTAAAAGGAGGGAATACCACCCCAATTGGTATTTCTCCTAACACACACACCTTCCCCTCCCTGGGGAAACTCACCACACCAGGTTCCAGACGAAGGTGCTGTGGGACATGTCCTCCACCCAGAGGCGATCCTCGGCACAGACGAGGGTTGCCGCCTCTCTCCTTGGGAGTGCTGCCGGACAAAAGTCAGCCTGCTGCAACCGAGGTAGCTGCCACCCAAAGAGTTAACTGACAATCTTCAACAGGTCATATGACTCCCCTGTAAGGTCTCCCATGAGACCACGTTGGGCGGCAGCTGACGCTGCACTGCACCGGAGCTCCGGCTGGCTCTATGTTGGTTTTTGCACTCCGGTGCAGGTGAACGCCAGGAGTGGGGAATCATCGGGGAGTAGGCTTTTCCCCTAGTGAAACCTCCAGAGTCTTGGGCCACCTCAAGCTCTGTGGCGCACGGCGTCAGGTGTGGAGACAAAAAGGCAGAGGAGTCTCTCCTGGATTGTAGTTCCCAGCTATGGCTTTATTAGGTCAGGGAAATGAGGGGTCCACTCTGTAACGGATCAGGTCCAAGAGAGCCCTGAGCATTGCCACGCAAGGATTTAAGTATGGCCCGACCTCCAGGGGAGGGTACAAACTGTAGACCAATGGGGAATCCCGAGGGGAGGAGTAAGGGGAGGGGATCACAAACTCCGGACCAATAGGGATTCACAGAGGGAGGGATACATTAACCAGTGGGGCCTCGAGGGATAATTGATTGATACAGAAGGGTCTGGAAGAAGGGGTGGGGCTTACAATGATGGATAGGGAGGTAGGGGCAGGGCTAAGGTGACAGGCAGGGAACATTCAGGGAAAAAAGCAGGGGTTTACATAACTGACAACTGGGACCAAACCAATACAATCAACAGGGGGGAAAAAAGAACGTACTAACAAGTGTTAACAAATCCTTAACAAAATTAAATAAACGAACTACAACATTTTACTACTTGCAAGTGGACTTCAGTTGAATTTGCCAAGGTTTTTTCCTTATTTAGACAATTTTAGTATGATGTCCTGCTTGTGTGACCAGAAATTAGGCTGAAAACAACACAATTGCTTGAGTAACTGGCGTATCTGTAAAGGAGACAAAATTCTTTCTGATGATTCTTATTTTTCATGATGTATTTGTGTACTGTATCTGACTAGATAAATTTTTGCTGAAGATATTTCGCTAAGTAATTTGGATTAGTCCTGCAACCAAGATGAGACTAGCAAGTTTAATCTGTATGTAAAGACATACAGGTGATCACTAAGCTTCTCGAACATTCTTGGGATTAGTGCTGCTTTTTTGTCTGTTCTGACAAATTGGCTGAGGTTCTATTACTGCTGAAAGAGAACATTTCCTTCTCTAGTGTCAGCTCTCACAGTACTGGGTCCAAATGGGGCTGTGGCAAAGGCAGCAGGAGACTGATGGTAAAATGGAGTTTTATTAATTTTTAGCATTTTTCTTTTTTTTTGGTAACATCTTTAAAAAAATCTCGCCCTCAAGATGTCTTTTTGCACTCTTGATTTAATCTAATCTAGGAGCTACCTATGAGAAAAATCCATTCACTTTCTCTGCTGTCTTATTGCACATAAATATTTTTGCTCCCAGACTATCAGATTGCATAATTCTATACTTTCAAGTCCACTTTGTTGATAAACATATTCCCATAATCCTGGAGATCCAAGTGTGTTCTTTGAATTACCTACAGTTAATTACAAATTTTAATAATTTTAAAATAGCAATGACCCAGGAGAAATTACAGCATAACATGACAACAAACTTGCAATGGCACAGTCAATACTGCACTTTCACATAGTATGTAATGCATTATGTGAATTAAGGATAAATTCAGTGAGTAAGAATTACAAAAAGTGATCTTCTACCCATTTATTGTACATGACCAGCTAAATCTCAGAGTAAAACCTACTAGTGACAACAAAAGTAGCATTAAATAAGAAAGTTGTTTTTAACTTCAATTTGGTTAAGTCTTTGCTTAAACAAATATTTAATCGCTGTTGGAATAATACTTTTCTAAAGGATTACAACCTCCTTTTATTCTGCCACAATAGAAATATTTAAGACTCACTTTTTTACTTATGTCTAGATAAAGTAAATTCACTGAAGTATTAAGTTGAAACATGATCAGATGATATTACAATACCATTTGTATTTTCATAAAATGATCTTGTCAAAGAACAAAAGAACCTTTGTATGAGAGTAAAAAAAATCAATTTTTTTGTAACCATATATTTAAAATGGCTAAACCCAGGCATCTCTAAGGAAGCTAAAGCCTCCTGTTTCTAATTCCTAGAGTATGCTAATCTGGGCATTTCTTTAATATTTTCCAGAGTATTTTGCTGAAGTTAGAAAACTGGACAACTACTTTTTAATTAACTGTTTAAAAAATTAAGTAATTTTAACCAAGTTAGCGCAGGTTCTCGTATTCATTATTGACTATGTACAATTTACACACACACGCCTTAATGTGAAGTGGTATTTTCCCCTAAAATAAATCTGTGGATCTTTTCCCACAGAACTGGACCAGAAAGGGCAGTTGAAAAGCTGGTGGCAACTGTTTTTGTCTATGAAACCAGATTCTGCAATCCTCTGTTTACATCCTGCAGGTACTGTGTGTCTGAGAGTGTTCCACACTTGTTAGAATATTCCTCATGTGTGGCAAAGGCAAACTGCAAATTTTGCAGGTTTTCTTTTTTTCTCCCCAAGGCCACAGAAGATTCTCCACGGTCAGTCATGGAGTATAGAATGATTAAATTTATGTGTAATTAAATGTGAATATTCTATTTAATTCTGTAATAGCAAGACAGCTTTGGAGATTGGATGACTTAGACTACATTTAGTCCAGGAGACTGTCAGATGAGAACATGGCATGACAATGGAGGCAATCACCATGAGTCTGCTGACTTAGTATCACTTAAGTCAAATTGTATTCCATAAAGCCTCATTTTGTATAATGTTTTGAGGTTTCATTTAATTACATTTTAAAAATTCAGGTTTACAAGCAGGCTAACTGGCATTCAATTCCTCTTGGATTATAGTATTTTTCCCATAAAAATTTATTTGATAGAGGTATTTAAAGAAGGTTTGACTTTGCAACTCTAGTAAAAAACCCAGTATCCTCATTACAAATTTTTAAAGAATTTTGTGCTGGGCACATGATTGTTTCTTAACTGCTAATAGACCTGGGGGCCTGACTGGCTGTAGCTGCATTAAAATAAACCCATAGTTATCTCAGTGAAAGCAAAAGGGTAGCCTGAGATGTTGCTGGACAGCACTTCTCTGTGTCTCAAGACAAATGTGGGACCAGTTTGCTCTGAAACACTTTTGTGTTTAATCCTCAGAGAGAGAAACTACTGTGTGACCCTGGGTGAGGAGATAGTGAACACATGGTTTTCCCCAATATCCCTCTGAATTACCTCCATGTACAGGCAAGTTCTGAGAACACACATGCAAAGGATCCTTGCTGGAGTTATGATGCCTTAAGTTTTCTGTTATTTGGTGTGCGGCTTTTTATTCAGGGTTACTAGGATCTTTTCACAGGGTGATGAAGACGCAACAATCCAACTCCAGTTGGGGACTTGAGGACAATTTTTCCAAACTTCAGGCTCAAAGTATAAACAGTGTGAAAAAGGAGGGTGGGCAAGTGGGACTCCTGTATGCAAATGGACCAAAACATATAAAAATGTGAGATCTTGTGACTAGGCTCTCATTTTGCTTCCATCTTGGAGCCATCCAGGCAGAGCCTCAGTTGTAGCACTGGTACTTTCAGGGTGTGGCTTTGAAGGCCTCAGTAAATATCCTTTATTCCACTTAACTCTGTCTAGCCTCTGTTCCAGCTCCTCGAGGTATTAGTTACCTGGGGAAAAGAGGAACAAAAGAGGTTGACTGCTGTGAGGAAAGCAGATGAAAGGCAACACTAGAGCCAGCCTCATCCTTATGCAGTGTGTGCTGCACTGCCATGTTTCCCATCATTTGTTTATATGGAAAGAGGTTGGAACTGGAATTAGGCACTGACTCAGAAGCCTAACAAGGTTTGATAAACTGTTGTCAATATTTTCTGTGATCTGGTCATTTGTTTCAGTAAATTGAATGACCTTAGCTTTATGCATTTTTAATTACTGATTTTGCAATTTTTGGCACATGGCAGAAGAAACAATGTCAGGAGTGCCTTTATTCTCTTGTAGTGCACCTTAATGAGCATATTTTGTTTTGTGTGGAAACTCAGAGAAGTTATGGCAAAGCCCAGGGTTCATAGGATTCTGGAATGTTTAAATACTGTTCTAAATTATACTGGTGGTAAATGTATTCCATAAAAACTTCTAAATTCCTTGTGGAAGAAGAACTACTGTCAGATTTTCTGTGGAATGGGTTAGTTTGTACAAGGTTAGTTATACTGTTTAGAAACAATGATTTATTGTATATTATAAAACAAGGGAAGGAAGATGAAAAGATAATTTAAATTTGTGTTTATTTTGCTGGGTTTTTTGTTGTTTTTAATTTTAAAAAATATATGAGAGAAATTTTCTACTGCAGCACAGCAATTTTTACCTGTATTGTATCATGGATTTTTTTTATTTAAGTTAAATTTGGACACATTTGTTGACTTCCTGCCTCAGATAGGTCAGCTGGTACCAGTGGTATTTTTTTCTTTCAAAAGCAGATTATTGTTTAATTTACTTGGTAGTTATAGTCTTCAACAGCAAAAATATTTGCTCATGTAGTTAATACCAGTCTATTATACCAGTATATATAGATTAATGATATATGAAACTCATTGGCATTTTTGTCTTGACATTTCACCATCAAACAACTTATTAATTAATGTTGATTATTTGGTAATGACTTTGGAAATTGTGGCCCAATTTACAATGTGTTGAAAGCCTCACCTTTGATTTTCTGTAAGTAAACTATAAAACAAGCAAATCACCAGTTTTAAAAATTTCACTTATTAAATTTTTCTATATGGCACTTTCACCACAACTCTTGTGTCAAAGAGCCTACTGAGGGAAATCAAAGTTTCCAGGGAGTCAGTCAACAAAAGACATGAAATAGCCAGTCCAGGCAGGTAAGTCCAGTTTGGTTTTGTCACAGAGCAGGACAGGGCCACTGTAGATGCTAAATGCAAAAAGTAAGCAGGGAACAGAGCCTGTGTGAAACTAAGTCACACAGGCTTCTCATTCTGGCCTGAGAAAGCATGAGAAAGAATCTGAACAGTCCTTGGTAAAGGACAACAATCTTCGCAGGTGGTGTTTAGGAAAACAGTCAAGGGGTGGTGTTCCACTTAACCAATGCTGGTGATGTGTTGCTTTAATGACTAATGGGAGTTTTACCTCTCAGACCTTCTTGAACATGTGTATAAAAGAAGATCAAGAGTAATAAACTTTGCTCTCTTGGACAATGAAGCTAAGGGAGTCTTTGTCATAGTGCCTCGCTGTTCCTAATATAGTGTGATAGGCCACAAGTGTTAATTTAGAGAATGATGAATGTTACTTCTCAATTGTGTCTGAAATGCCTTGTAATTACAGCTCAATGAGAGCTCCCTTTTAGGGCAGGACAACCAGAAACTCCTGGTTTGGTTAGGCATGAATCAATTAATCTCTTTACTTTTGTGTTCAGAAGTAAAAATGAAGGTGATGATATGGTGGGTCTCCCTCACTGTGCTACTTTGTCATGTTGTGTCGTGGTTTTAAACAAATAACTAAGAAAATTACTTATTTCTTGTTGTGAGATATGGATTAGAACAAGAGCAAAACAGGCATAAAACTTAAAAGGAAAAAAAAAGAAAGTTTATTGACAAACTACAATAATAAGAACACCAGAATAAACTTCTAGAAAAACCTTTTCATCCCCTGTCTACCCACTATTCTCTTGTTCACATGACAAAAGAGACAAAAACTTTGGAACTTTGATGGTTAAAACAGTCCCAATTCTTGCTACAGTCTTTTCAGCAGTCTTTGTAGAGAAACAGAAGTTTCTTCCTGTTAATTTATGGAGTTTCTCACAAGAAAAGCTATTTTTGTTATAGTTTTCCATTGCCCTAATGTTAGCTGCCCAGAGCTGCTATTATTAGAGCCCACTCCTCCCATTTTCACATCACTCTGAAGTGTGTATGGGCCATGAGTCTAGGGATGGGATTTTTAAGGATAAGTTATTCAAAGGCAAAAAGTCTTCTTCATCTGTTTCTGTGAGCTTCACTAGAAAACAGTTTTCTCATTGCCTCTCAAGGCTTCAAATCTTCCAGCACTTCACTGTACCATAATTACTCTACTTTTTACTCAAAATTTACACTTTGAACACTCTATTCCTCCCTATATACTGTCATGAATTAAAGGAGTGTTTTCAAGACCTTATTGTCCATTTCCACAGTTTTAACAGAAAGATATTTCAGCTTAATTAAAGCATCTTCTTAATTCTCTACCTTTTCTGAAGCTTCTTTTCTTTCCTGTCACTGGTAGTTTATAAAGTCTCTTTCCATGTTGATCACTCTCTTTTTCTCTCTCTGGATAAAAAGATTAATCCGCAAGTCTCATCTGGGTAATGAAAGAGTTAAAATCTTGCCCAGGCTGTTGTAGGTAGTTCTGTGGCCTTGGCCGGTGCAGGAGCTGGAGCCGTCTGCGATGGAAAGTTCCTCATGGCTGCTCTGGAGAGTGTAGTCGCCGTGCCCAGCCCGCTGCAGGTCTAGAGCCTCTCTCTTTCTTCACTCAGCAGTTTCTAGTGAATTTAGTTACAGCAAAAAACCTGCAGCCGAGCCAGAGATCGGCTCGGCCTGGCCCGGCCCGGGCCCGGAGAAAACCTTCCTCAGGGCCCGCATCTCCCAGCCGGGAGACACTGGGCCTAGCCCAGTCCCCGCCCGGCCGCATGGCCTGGGCAGGGAACGGGAGGCCAGCTGGAGCTCTGCCACCCTTCACAGCCAGGAAACAAAGAGAACCAAGAGAGCTCTGGTTTTACACTTTAAGGTAGGGTTCACAAGTTGATCCCACTTTTCAATGGCCTAAACTGCTGTCAATTCTCAGCAATGACCGATAATTGGTCAGGAGAAAAGACTCCAGGCAGTTCCCAGCAACTTAAACTTTCTTAAAGGTAAAGTAACTCCATGACATGTTGTAAACCTCTGGTTGTTTTCTAGTGTGAGTTTGCATGTCCATT
Organism: Pseudopodoces humilis; assembly: GCF_049639895.1. NCBI lineage: Eukaryota > Metazoa > Chordata > Aves > Passeriformes > Paridae > Pseudopodoces > Pseudopodoces humilis. Next base: position 5,186,842 of record NC_142209.1, on the reverse strand, counting down.
TAGCTCAACATGGTTCTATTTCATGTTGGCAACATTCTGAAACAGAAAAGAATTACCTTTAGGTTTAATTATCTTTTAGCTACTGTCATACTATCTGATGAAAAATAATCATTAATAGTTGTCTATATTTTAACCTTGCCCAGCTAATACCAGGTAAGCATTCTCCAGAGGCCTATTTGCTGTTGATGATCAAATTCTTGACTATAATCACATGAAGAATTTTTTTATCAATCATGCTAAAATGTGCATGTTAATTGTAATTAACCCTCTACAGCAGGGTGATTGTATTTGCATAGTGGGGGATGTGACCCAGTCTCTTCCTAGCATGGTGGAAGGAATGATAGGCAGAAAATGTCACTTCCAGGGGACTGATGACAGTTCTGAAGAATATGCAAATGCTTTTTATTAGACATTTGGCTGAATTGTGTTGGTATTTTCTAGCACAAAGGTACACTAGAAGAAAGCATTTAATATTATACTGCATATCTAGTCTGGCTATAAAATTGGACTACCAGCAAACACAGGAAATATTATGATGTTAACATGGTTATTCGGCATTACATGTTCTGTTTATGTTGTTGTGATGGGGTGGAGCAAGTCTTTGCCATGGGATATAAAAATCATTAACAAAGAAATCTACATACTTAAAGAGCTTAGGTACCCATAGTTTCACTTTTAGTGAATGACATTTCTCATGTTTCCACAGTAGTTCCCTGTGGGAAAATCAAAAATGAATGGCTGAAAGCATGAATGTAGCTATATTCCATTGAAAAGAAACAGTCACTGGAAACACCTTTATTTCTTCAATGCCCTTAGCAGACTTCAAAAGCAATTATTTTCCTAAACTAGAGTTTCTAATTCTATTGGAAGAATCTGCATTCCATTTGGGGACTATTCCTCAGTCACAGGGTTATTAACTCATTGTCTAAACCTTGTACTGCACATGAAAATAAAGACTGTGACAAATAAGGTCCAGGTGATAAGCCAGCTACTGTCTTTGATACCAATGAACTCCTAAATCACTCTGAATAAAAAGCATTTAATGCATCCTGGACCTGGTATCCCTCCCTTGCTTACCTGGGAAATTGGTGCAGGACAGCTGCTTTCTTCAGAGGTGGTCCATATCCTGATACCCAGATATAATCCAAGGACAGCAACAGATTTACAGGAGAAATCATTAGTGGGGAGCTGAAAGTGAAAAGGGAGCTGCCAAGGGAGAAGAGTAAGAAATCAGCACAAGAAGAATGAGTGTCAGGTGATGGTGCTTTTTGTCAGGCTTCATTTGATAGGGAGAAAAATGGCAAAAAGGGAGGTGAATATATGCAAAAGATATGTAACATCATTCACAGCTCAAGGGCTGAAACAAATTATTTAATCACATTTCTTGTTTTGATGTATACAGTGATGTATACAGTGATGTATTTATCACTGCCTTGTTTGTATGCTTAAATGAATACCAGTATATCATCATCTACAATAAATGAAGTACCATAACTAAGTTTTTGAATATCCTAAATACAAAATTGTTGAAGCAAACTTGGGGACTTAATCTTAAGGACTTGTTTATATCAGCTGAAGCTGCCAAAAAAAATATGGGGAAAAAAGTGTGTATTTTTGTGATTTATATTGCTCTGAGGCTATATCAAGTGTTTTGATATTTATTCAGTAGCATTTGGTTGTATTTCTATGAGTCTTATCTTCAAAATTCCATTTATTCAAGGGTTCTGTTTGTTGTTATCAGGCTATTATGTGAGAGTTTATCCTATTGCTCCCTAAAGATCAAATTTAAGCATGAAATGAATTGCTTGCTGTTTCTGCAGGGTTAAGATTTTATACAAAATTCACAATCTGCCTAACAGATGTGCTGAGAATAAAACTTATATAAAAGTAGAAAAATATTTGCTAGGGCTAGGGGAGATTGATAAAATGAAACTTATTTGTCCATTTTTCTTACTACCCTAAGTTCTTATTGATCACTCATAAGCCACCTGATTAGTGCTTTGAAATTCCCTTTCACTTCAGTATAGTAGGATCTTTGTGCTGGTTTTGCATTAATTGATATTTAGTAAGGAGGAAAAAAACACCTATGGAAATTATTTTTCTGAAAGAAGCTGCTAAGAGCTTCCTCTCTGCCTGGAAAAAACCCAATAGCTGACTAACACTGAGAATTGGCATCTATTAAACCATTTAGAAACTGGGTCCGCCTCTGTGAATTCTACATTTTAAAAACAGTCAAGCTTGGTAAAAGATCTCTCTTGCTACCGGCCTCGAAAGGTAAATGAGCTCCCTACTGGGGTCGGCCAGCCCTGCTCCACCGTTGCCTGTGCAGCCTGGTGGGGCCGGGCCGGGCCCCAGCGGTGGCCGGTTTGGGGACAGGAGGCCGCGAGGCCCCGGCCGAAGCTGGGCTGGGCCGTGGCCGCTAACATCTTGCTGGCACGAAGCCCTGCCCCGCTGCCGGCCCGAGCTGATCCAGGGTCCACTGGGCCTCAGGAGCGGCTGCGGGCTGGGTCTCCCACCCCAGCGCAGCCAGGCCGACCTGCGGGTCAGCTGAAAATCCTGCCACGGCTGAGTTTCACCAGATCTCCCTCTGCCGGGAGATCCTAGCTTCCCCCCCAGAGTGGCCCCGAAGAGCTTTCAGTATAAGCAGTTTTGGCACAGCCTGGCAGAGATCATACGACCATCTGCAGGCCTGGACAAGATGTTAACCCTTTCACTGCACAGATGAGACCTGCAGACCATGACCCTCTCTCAAGGGAGAGAAAAGGACAGAGGGGTGACACACAGAAAGACAACATGAAGACACCAAGGTCAGTGAAGAAGGAGTCAAGTCTCAGATGGAAGGAGAATGAGGAGATGCCCAAATATTGAGGCTGAAAGTTCTTTTGGTAAGGCCATGAAGATGGACAATGATATACTAAAATATCCCCTTTAATTCATGATAAAGTATGGGCAGATGGAGTGTTCAAACTGTAGATGTGAGCAGAGGTATCCATGACGAAGCAAAATAGATGCTGAAGAGACTGTGATCCCATGAGAAGCTTGAACAGAGAGAAAGAGTGATGAAGATTTTGCCCCCAAGGAGAGAAGAAGACAACCTCTGTTCCCAGAGATAAAGATGATCCCAGAGATAGATGAAAAGAACCTTTGTGTTTGAACAGCTCAAAATAATACCCCATAAGTTGACACGGCTGCAGGAGCTCAGGACCTCTGACCTGTGAACCAATTACGATTTCGCAGAAAATCCCTGGACCATTCTTGGATCTTGGCAATTGTTGGCTACATTGTATTCCCTTTGCAAGCAGGACCTGTATAGGCTTGCCTTTAACTAAGCACACTTAGTCCTACATTGTTTCTAGCTTAAATTATATCTTAATTCTGTCTTAAATTTTTTCATCTCTTTTACTTTGAATTTTCTCATAAGCTGCTCCTATTTTAGTTAAATTTTAGTTTAATTTTCTATTTTTCTTAACTCACTTCCAAAGACAGACAATCTTCTGTAAAGTGTCTAAATCATGTTCCAAAATTATTAGGCCAGAGATTTTGCAGACTGTTAATGTTAACACTTAATGATAGGTCAGTATTCATCTCATCAGTATATTTGCTGAATTTCACTTCAGCATGCTTTAGAGAGCAATTTACTAGTAAATCCAAGTAAATTTTAGCTAGAAAACAATTTGCCCCTATTTGTGCTACAAAAATAAAAAAGAAAACCACATCACTAGTATAACATTGCAAATAATATTACTGCTTCAGAGGGCATTCTGCTTTTCTTAGTTCCCTTTCTTCTTTTTCTGTTAGTTACCTTGCAGCTCCAGTAATAAAAGATAATGAATTAATTAGTACAAATGTACAATAATTATTGTCAGATGAAATAAACATAAAATGCAAGTGGGTTATAACTAATCAATAATTATGAACTGTGCTCAATTTCAATATGCAGGGCATGTCTCAATAAGTGCCATTATAATGAAAATCAAATTATTGCACAGCTGTATTGATTATGGAGCACCATTATAACTTTCATCCTCTTCATTTGGTTCCTGCTTAAGTTATGCTTCTGTGCCCACTTCTTAATACTAGAAAATGTCTCTCTCTTCTGTGCATTGGTTTATATTTGAGTCATAAAATTTCCTCTTATTGTGGTTTTCTCAAGGTCTTTCACAGGTATTATACAGACAGGCTCAAAATTCTTCCAGTGCAATAATATAGAAGCATAGAAGCAATATGGAATATTGTCTTGGTTTGGAAGACAGGTGTCTGGTTCGGAGGGGTGGAGCCTCCCTTGGAATGGAAAATGTAAAACCCCTCCCTTGAAATTATTATGATTTTGAAATTAAGGGACTCTCAGGCAACGATATTGGGGTTGGAACAACAGGTCTTTACTAGTATGTATAACAAGGCAAACAAACAACCATAACTATGGCATTAATAACAAAACAGAACCAAGGACCCCGTGACAGCCTTCTCAGCCAAGATGGGAAAGGATGGAGGAGAAGCTTTGCTTCACAAACCCCCTGCTTCACAAACCCACCGGTTGATCCCCTGCAGGGCTCTGATGAACACCTAGCTGGAACAGCAGGAATGTGCAGAAATCCCGGACCAGTGGACGAGGTACGTCAGAAGCTCCGCAGCTGTGGCTGACACTGCTGTACGTTCTGGCATGACAGGGGGTACCACTGGAATCTGTATAGGCCCACAGAAGAAGAAGAAGCAGCAGCTCCATCTGGCTTATGGCGAATTCCTTTCCCCAAGCCACAACAGCTCTGAGTGTGTTCTGCTCTGAAGCCAAAGAAGCTTGAGAGCAGCTGCCCCTGCCCTCTCTTTTCCCTGCCCCTTTTCCCCCTGGTCCCAGCCAAACTCTTTGTCTTCTCAAGTACCCAATAAGTACCAGCAGTCAGGTTTCCCTGCAACTAATGGGGAAAATTCTATAGGTGAGAAGAAACAAAAGGAAGGACACCTAACCCCCCAAAAATATTAAAGACAAATTACATATATCCCTGTGTTTGGATTCAATCCTAATGAAACAAAGAAATTAAGAATTAGGAAGAAATGCTTGACTAAAAGGAGCGTCTAACAAAAACCATACCCTGACACCCTAATCCACAAAAACAAGAAAAAGGGTCAGACTGCAAGATGAGATAAGGAGCTGGAATACACAAACAAGGTGCAGACAAAGGCACCACAGGATAAAAGAGATTCCTCAGACCCTAAGCCGGAAGAAACAGATTTGAAGTCCCAAAAAGTGGCCAAAGAACTGAAAGGGGCATGGGGCTAATTGTAATATGAAGTGAAGACAGGCAGGGTTAAGAAATTAATATGTATTAGGCGTATGGTGTAAACCTAGTCTGTACAAGATAAAAAGAGAAAACCTAATCAAAAAGGTGTGCATGCTTTTTGGAGGAGATATCCCCATGCACCTCAGCGCTGAATAAATTCATACCTGCTCTTATAACTACTCTGCGAGTTACAGGGTTCCTTTTATTCCACAAATCATTTTGGCGAGCCAGCCAGGAGGGTCTCTGTCTGGCCGCGGGAGCGGCCGAGGAACGGATTCCCTGGCGCGCCCCCTGGACTTTCCGGGAGGGACCCCGAACCTCGGTTCGCTCACCACAGAGACAGACAACAACCTGCCGGTCTGCGGATAAAGGTATGAATTAAATATCAAGGGAAGGGCTGCTGGTAAAGCGATCAGAGACGTCTGTCGTACAGCACAGTCCCTGTGGGCTTGCAAGCACCCGGCCAGGAGGGGCCGGGGACAGAGGGAAAGGGATCGATCCTGGCCGATAGCGCGGCCGACGAGGGGGGTTCTCGCTGAGCTGATAGAGCAGCCCGCTAGCGACTCTAGGGTTGAGTCGAGCGAACCCTTGTTTTGTGTGAATGCTAAGTTCGGACACGTTGAGTCACTGAGTGTGTTTGGTGTGTGAATGAGCGAGTGAGACGCACCATAGGTGCAGAGCTAGTGTAGAGCTCTAACCGCGGAGCGGCTGGAGTCAGTGTGGAGCAAACCCAAGTGTAAATGAGGAGTGTTGTGCTTAAGTGTAAAGTAGTTAATATTTGTTTTAACCGTGGGAAGACGCTGGTATTGTTGCTTTAATAACCATCAAGGCATATGTTCCACGGGCAAAGTGAAAACTGAAGTTTGTGTGTGGAAAGTCAAATTAGGTGCCCACTAATTGAGATGGTGTATAAGAGAAGGACTGAAAAGAATTGTGCGAAGAGCTGTTTAAGTAATGTGGCAAGACAAGGACTAGATCTAGTAGTGTGTGGTAAATAGAGTGAACACAAATGAAGAGAAGCAAAAGTGATGACAGAATTTTTTACAGCCCAAGAAAGGAAAACATCAAGGGCCCAAAGAGCCTCCTGAGACAGAGGGGATGAAGTCGGCCACCAAGAAGTGGCAGAGGCGTCCCCCCTAGCAAGGGAGACCTGACCCAGAGAGTGGCTGAGAAAAATCAGTGTACTGTCTGCAAGATAGAGAGACACTGAAAATGGCAATGTCTGCAAAAACAGCTAGACTCTCAAAAGTCCAGAAGATAAGAGAAATAGACCTAGAATCTTTGTAAACTTTTAAAGTAAGTTTGAATTAAAAAAGAGTGTGTCTTAGTGAAAACAAAGATCTCTAGATCCACCTTAATTTTTATCTGAGAGAGAAAAAAAAAATTTTTTTTTTGATTGTTCAAAAGTTATAAAATTGTGGTTTCTTCTGTAAGCTCAGAAATTTGAATGTATCTTTCTCTAAGATAGTAAATGAATTTTAGAGACTTAATTCATTTGTCTACAGAAGATTTTGTGCAAAGCTAAAAGGCTCCTGTTTAGAGAAGACTACAGCCTCCTGCTTTTTGTGTGTTTTGTTGTAAAAGCCAGAATTAGTAAGTTCTAATCCTGAAGCTAATTCTACAACTGCTACCTTGTAAAGATGATGGTGTCCCTAATTATTTATCATGCAACTTCCTCTGTGGAGGCTATAAGAAAACCTTAAGAAATGTTTTATTATCTTTCCTTAGTTAATTTGTTAATCACCTTCCTACCCCTAAGGTAGACTTAATGCAAAAATGGGAAAACACAGTCCCCATTATCTGCAAAGCTGTGCAATCATAGTTCTGATGGTAGCTGAAGCCCGAAGACTAGCAAGACTCTAACAAAAAAAAAAAAAAAAAAGGCTCAGCCTGCCTTTAGACTTCACTGTTCACAAAAGACAATAAGAAATTGAGTAGTGATAAAAAGTATGTTATAAATTCAAGGAAAAGAGCCGAGAGTTTTCCTAGCACAATCCACTAAGAAAACAAGGTAAAATGCAAATTCTCTAAAACTTTGTCAAGTTGAGGATTAAATCCAAGAAATTTAGACTTAAAACAGCCAAATTGAAGACTAATCCTGGAAATATAAGAAACCTAGAATATTTGAGATATTACAATGCCCAAGAGTGGATATTAACAAGTAACTGTAAAGTAAAGAGCACCTTATTGTCTTTTTGTGACTGAGTGAAGTTAAATAAAACAGATGTGAGAATGCGTAAATAGATAAGTGTGATTGTGCTGTGGGCTTCTGCAGCAGTAAGCTGTGTCGGTGCTTAAAATTTGAGATTTCAAGAAGAGCAGTGAAGTTTAGAGAGAGACTTGGAAGAATTCCAAGAAATACATCCTGAGAAAAACTAGAAAAAGAAGTAAGCTCTGGTTGTTTTTTTCTTAGATGACTGCAATATTTGTTTTGTAGATAAACAAACCCATTTCTTAGCATGTCTTCTAATTCCTTTACTTTAGTGAATATCATAAAATTTTGTGGTTGATTTCATTTTTAGAGGCAAGTTACGTAGTAGTCACTGCTTAAAGTAAAAACTTATCAGTCTGTCAATAAGTGTTAGAGCTGTTAACCCTAATGTTGTTTGTGTCCCGTGCTGATGGGCACAGCCCATGGTTCTTAACATCAGAACCTGGTGCCAGCCTAAAAGCAAAATCCTGAAGTTATTGTAATGGTGTGTTTAACTAAAAATCATGCTCAGATCTGCCATGATTACTTGTTCTTTTGAATTTGCCAAGAAAGTGCACATGTCTCTAGAAGTGTTGTTTTGTAGCTGTGTTTATTACAGAAGCAAAAGTAGACCCAGTTAAAAAAAAAAAAAAAAAGAAAAAAAAATTAGAATTAAAAGACCTGATCATATCTTGTCATGAGAATAGTTACACTAGAGATTATTCACATTAGGCAGCTATGTGAGGATGGACTCCTTTGTACTTGTAGAAGAAAATTTAGAGAAGAATGATGTCTGTGTATGGTAACTGCAGGTTTTTTTTAGTTGGTAAAGGTAGCTGGCTAGCTGGCTAGTCTCTCTGGCCTTTCTGCGGAGGTCATCTGCTCTGCATTGATGTGAGTTGTGTCTAGCGCCTTTGATGGCTTTGAGGAGGGTTCCCAAAAAGAGGTGTTAAAACTTGTAGTTGAATAATTTGTGTAGTGGAGATTCTGAAGGGATGTAGTGTAGAGTGGCGAAGTGATAGTGGCAAAGAGAGAGAGAGAGAGGTTTGTGATCCCTTTCATTCCAGAAAGGGGAGATGTTAGGAGCATCTGGAGTACTGGGTTAGGAGTTGCTAAGTTTAAGTGTTGTTTTATCGCTTTTATGTAAAGTGGCTGTAGCAAGACCCGGTCCCTGTAAGTGGTGAACAGCGGGGCCCGGTGTGGCGGCTCCCGGTCCTCTCCCACCCGATGTGAAGGGTGCAGAGCGCGGTTCGTGAGGGGCGCTGCTGGAGCGGGACCCGCCGTGTCTGTGCCGGGGTCTCGAGGGGTGCGGGGTGCCGGCAGCGCTCGCCGGCCCGGCAGCGGTGCTGGGTGAGGTTTGCTGCTGAGGAGCAAGCTGGCCCAGCAGCTGAGCCCCAGACCAGAGCGCTGTGGACTCCGGGTTCTGCCCCTCGACTGTGGTAGGAGCTGAGTGTGTTTAAACATGCCAGTCCTGTGTGTGAAGAGATGGCGCAGCGGAGAGAGATGGAGCACGGGCTTTGCCCCAGGGTCTGCACGCAAGTGACAGCCTATGGGCCCCTCCCTGCAGAGCGAGCTGCTGAAACAGCCTGCTCAGCCCAGAGCTGTGGCAGCAGGGGGGAGAGAGATAGCCTGAAAAACTGCTGTGAATGAGAACGAAAGAACGGAACAAAAACTGAGAAACAGACTGGTGGATGATAGGACCAAAGCAAAAAGTAGTCTTGCTCGTTAGGTTCTGAAAACCTCATCAAGGTGTTTAATTTCTTGATCTCTTTTTCTATTATTACTTTTTCCCCCTTTCTTTCTTTTACTCTTGTTGCTAAAAAGAAGGGGTTTGTTCTAAGAAACTGATAAAAGAAGCTTGTGAAGCTAAACAAGTAAATTTTAACCAAAGAGTAAAAAGGTAATAAATGTAATTTATTTAAAGTCAAAACTAACCTAGCCTTTCTTGTTTAACTAATTTGAACGCACAGAAAGAGATTGGCTCCTAAATTTACTGTTAAATTTTGTTTAACCCAAGAATTTTAAAGAATACTGATGGAAAATTTTGATGTGATGTTTTCACTCTCCCTGTGTTATTAAGAAATCGTTTTCAGATACTACTGATAGTTAAGGCAGAGAAGCTGCAATCTGGACCAAAGAGTGAAGTTGGATTTACACCAATAAGACCAAAAGACCTGAAGACTAGACTGTAACACCCAAACCAAGTGATACCAAATGTACTCTTGAGCAGAGACCGGCAGTAATGAACTGAAACAATCCAAATGATCCAAGGGATGAGCTAAGAATCATGCCTAACTGAGAAGTAAGACCAAGCCTGTATCAGTAATTTCAAGTCCTGTCTAGACAAGTTCTGAGACACTTTCGATATCCACCTTAAGGAAGAAAACTCCCACTCCAAACAGGAAGATTGAGGCTGTTTTGGTTGAGAAATCCTCATATATTTTTCCTTTTGCCTGTGATTTGTATAAAGGAGGGGGGAGAATCACAACTTCCATCAGTGCCACATCATATACCTTGTCTAAATCATCCCAATACGGGACATGCTATCTGGATTAAATATAAGTGTTTAAATTAGAGAAAAGTAAGTATTGTGGTTCACAAAGTTAAGCCTCTCATTGCAGGAAGTGTTGTGTGCCAAATCTGTTAAGAATAACTTAAATGATAACTTTTTTTACAGATGGGAAATTACTAGTGCGTGTTGAGTGAGAAATACCTGAAGAACGGTAGGAAACTTATGTTAAAAACTTATGTCAAAACTTATGTCAAAAGAGATTTGCTTGGAAATTACAAAAGAAGAAGTGACAAGAAAATAAGGGGCAAGACCAGATTAGCCTCTATAACTCGCCACCAAGAAGAATATAAAACACCTGCTGTGAGCTGCAACCTCATAGGCAGAGTGTGTGGGGGTGTAAGCCATACTGGACCCCTATTATTCCTTCTTCTGTCACTTATCCTTTTCCCTTTTGAGACACCAGCAAAGCCATGTTACATGAAAAGACACCAAGCTTCTTTTTAAAAAGCAATAATATTGCTAAGTGAAAGAATTTACTAATTTTCTAGAAAAGGGGGGACTGAAACAAAGAAATTAAGAATTAGGAAGAAATGCTTGACTAAAAGGAGTGTCTAACAAAAACCATACCCTGACACCCTAATCCACAAAAACAAGAAAAAGGGTCAGACTGCAAGATGAGATAAGGAGCTGGAATACACAAACAAGGTGCAAAGACAAAGGCACCACAGGATAAAAGAGATTCCTCAGACCCTAAGCCGGAAGAAACAGATTTGAAGTCCCAAAAAGTGGCCAAAGAACTGAAAGGGGCATGGGGCTAATTGTAATATGAAGACAGGCAGGGTTAAGAAATTAATATGTATTAGGCGTATGGTGTAAACCTAGTCTGTACAAGATAAAAGGAGAAAACCTAATCAAAAAGGTGTGCATGCTTTTTGGAGGAGATATCCCCATGCACCTCAGCGCTGAATAAATTCATACCTGCTCTTATAACTACTCTGCGAGTTATAGGGTTCCTTTTATTCCGCAAACCACTAAATTGCCAGATTTATTCACCTATATTACTGAATATATTGAAGTTTGATAGAAGTTATCTGTAGCCAGCTCATTCTGAGCTATTTAACTTCATGGAATATGGAGCAGGTAAAATTATTTATGACCCATTCAGTCCCCTGTTCTTGCTTTGGATTGAATCGCAGAATGAATCACAGAATGAACTAGGTTGGAAAAGGAGCTCATCAAGTCCAGCCTATGACCTAACCTAACACCTCCTCCTCAACTAAACCACATCACTGAGTACCATGTCCAGTCTTCTTTTAACATGTCCAGGGACTGTGACTCCTCCATCTCCCTGGGCGGACAATTCCATTGCCCACTCCTTTAGTGAAGGATTTTTTTCTGACGTCTAAGCTAAACTTCCCTTGGCACAGCTTAAGTCTATGTCCTCTCATTCTGTCAGTGGTTATCTGGGAGAAGAGACTAACACTCACCTGACTACAACCACCTTTCAGGAAGTTGTAGAGAGTGATAAGGTCTCCTCAGAGCCTTCTTGTCTCCAGACTAAACAACCCCAGCTCCCTCAGCCGTTCTTCATAGGGCTTGTGTTCCAAGCCCTTCACCAGCCTTGTTGCCTTCCTCTGGACATGTTAGAACATCTCAACATCCTTCCTAAACTGAGGGGCCCAGAACTGGACACAGCACTTAAGACAGAAGCACAGGAAATATTCCTTTATCTGTGCTGGCAGGCTCTGACACCCAAGAAAACACTGAGTTTAGCCTAAAACTCAGTGGAGTTTTACACAGCTTCTAAAGCTAAGTAAAGAAACTAGCAATGTGAGTGTGTGAGTTAGATAGAATTGTATTAAATCACTGGGTGAAAAACTTAGAGTTTGGAGTTTTAGTTATATTAATATGTGAGATACAGGATGGAGGATTTGGGGTGTTGTCTCTTTCTCCTTCTTGTTCTTCTTCCTTCTTCATCTTCTTCTAAGGGTTTTTGGGTAATAATGAGTGATTGGATGAAAGAATCCACATTGCAGCACACAGGCGTTGGGTCATTGGGTCACTAAAGAAAATAAGTTACTTGGCTTTTGATTATTGAGTAAATGGACACATAAAAGGCCTTTGAGAGATTCTTCCTCCTCCATTTTACACCTTGCTATCCTAGTGTATATAGCTCCTTGTACCCTGTAAATATGTAATACAGATAAGAAAGAATAAACAGCTGAGCCCGAAAAAAAGAAAACAGGTCTCTCTCTCATCAGTCTTGGTGCCGGGGAAAAGAACCAAGCCATCAATGTTGTACCCCAACAATCCAGGCCAGGATGCCTTTGGCCTTCTTGGCCACCTGGGCACACTGCTGGCTCATGTTCAGTTGGCTGTCAACCACCACCCCCAGGTCCCTTTCTGCCGATGCACTGTCCAGCCACTCTGTCCCCAGCCTGTAGCACTGCTGGGGCTTGTTGTGGCCAAAGTGCAGGACTCAACATTTGGACTTGTTAAACTTCATGTTATTGGACTCAGCCTATCTGTCTAGCCTGTCCAAGTCCCTTTGCAGAGCCCTCCTAACCTCCAATAGATTGACACATGCTCCCAGCTTGGTGTCATCTGCGAATTTACTGATGGTGGACTCAATCACCTTGTCCAGGTAATTAATGAAGATATTAAAGATAAATTAATGGTCATTAATGGTCATTAAAGGTCATTAATGAAGATATTAAACAGGACAGGCCACAGCACTGATCCCTGAGGATCAGGGATCTGAACTGAATGTCCAGGAGAACCAGGAAAACCACCAACAGGACACAGTTGAAAAGTTCAAGCCCAAGGAAAAAGAAGATTTCATTAAAAAGACCCCCCCAGAGTGATGAGGGACACCATTAGTGACTAGACCACTAACTGGATGCAGCACTGTTCACCACCACTCTCTGGGCCCAGACATCCAGCCAGTTCTTAATCCAGCAAAGTGTGCTGCTGTCCAAACTGTGGGCTGCCAGCTTTTCTAGGATTATGCTGTGGGAGACAGTGTCAAAGGCCTTGCTGAAGTCCAAATAGACAACATCCACAGCCTTTCCTGCATCCACCAGGTGGGTCACTTGGTCATAAAAGGAGATCAGGTTAGTAAAGCACGACCTTCCCCTCCTAAACCCATCCTGGCTAGGTGTGATACATTGATCATCCTGTAGTTGCTGTATAATGGCACTGAAGAGGATCTGTTCCATAATCTTGCTTGGCACTGAGGTCAGGCTGATTTACCTGTAGTTTACTGGATCCTCCTTCCCACCCTTTTTGTGAACGGGCATCACATTGACCAGCTTCCAGTCATCTGGGACCTCCCTGGTGAGCCAGGACTGCTGGTAAATGATGGAGAGCTGCTTCACAAGCCCATCTGCCAGCTCCCTCATCACCCTGGGATGGATCCCATCTGGTCCCATAGATTTGTGAGCATCTAAGTGGCTCAGTAGGTCTCTGACTGTTTTCTCCTGGATAACAGGGGGGCTAATACTGCTGTTTGACACCATCTACCAGCCCAGGAATACTGTTGTCCTGAGGAAAACTTATCTTTCTGTTGAAAACTGAGGCAAAGAAGTTGTTAAGCACCTCTGCCTCTTCCTCATCTTTAGTTACTAAATTCCTTCCTTCATCTAATAAAGAATGGAGGTAGTTCTTGCCCTTCTTTTAGCCATTAAGGTAATTATAAAAATAATTTTTTATTGTCCTTCACAGAAGTGGCCAGGTTGAGTTCTAACTGGGCTTCTACCTCTCTAATTTCTTCCTACATGACCTAACAACTCCCTTAAATATTTTCTGTGATACCTGACCCTCCTTTCAAAGGTGATACACCCTCTTTTTTTTTTCCTTAGTTCCTTCAAAAGCTCCTTGCCCATCCAGGCCAGCTGTTTTCCTCATCCACTCGTCTTTTGGTACATAAGGACAACCTTTTCCTGTGCCTTCAAGATTTCTGTTTTGAAGCACACTCATGCTTCCTGGACTCCATTGTTTTCAAAGGCTGTTTCCCAAAGAACTGTCCATATAAATCTCGTGAATAGGCCAAAGTCTGCCCTCTGAAAGTCCAGTATAGAAGTTCTATTAACGCCTCTCATTGTTTCACCAAATATTGAAAACTCTATGATTTCATAACCACTGTGTCACAATTGCCCTCTGACCACCACATCTCCCACCAGCCCATCTCTCTTTGCAAACAGCAGGTTTAGCATAGTCCCTCTCCTGGTAGTCTTGCTCACCAGCTATGACAAGAAGTTGTACTCCATACACTCTTAAGAATCTCCTAGACTTCCTCTTCTCTGCTGTGTTAAGTTCCCAGTACACATCTGGCAGGTTAACTTCACCTACAAGAACAACGGCTGGTGATCTTGAAACATCTTCCAGTTGCTTGTAGAACAAGTTATCCACCTCTTCTTCCTGGTTGGGTGGACCCTAACAGACTCCCAACAGGATGTCTGCCTTGTTGGCCTTCCCCTTAATTCTTACCCATAGGCATTCAACTTCACCATCATTAGTTTCAAAACCCATAGCATCAAAAGCCTCCCTAATATAAAGAGCTACCCCTCCACCTCTTCTCCCTCTCCTGTCTCATCTGAAGAGCTTGTAGCCATCCATTGTAGCATTCTAATTATGTCAGTCATCCCACCAGGTTTCTGTGATGGGAACTACATCATAGCTTTTCTGCTCTACCATGGCTTCCAGCTCCTCTTGTTAACTATGCTGTGTGCATTAGTGCACATGCACTTCATCTGGGCTTCTGATTTCACCCCTGACTCTGGCTTAGCATCCTTGGGCTTGTTTCTGGAGAGCTTAGTTACATCCCCTTCCCCCTCTGAACCTGGTTTAAAGCCCTCTTGATGAGTCCTGCCAATTCATGGGCTAGAATCCTTTTGCCCTTAATAGATAGATAGAGCCCACTCTAGCCAGGTGTAGTAAAAGCTGCCCTATGATCGAGGTTCTTATGCCACCTGTTGATGTGGGTTCTCCTGCTCATATCATCTTTTGTTCCTGCCACTGAAGGGACTGAAAAAAACATCACCTGTGCTCCTGTCCTATCAACCACTCCACCCAGAGCCCTGAAGCCCCTTTTAATTGCCCCATTGCTCTTCTATTCAATCTCCTCACTGCCAGCCTGGAGTATTAGCAGTGGGTAATAATCAGAGGGCTGAATCAGCCCAAGGAGTCTCCTGGTGATATCCCATTACTTGGGGCTCAGGGAGGCAGCTGACCTCCCTGTGGGATGGGTCTGGTTGACATACAGGGTCCTCTGTTCCCCTCAGAAGGGAGTTACCTACTACAAGTACTTCGCTTTTTTTTTTAATGTTAGAGGTGGTAATCTGTCTGACAGATGAAGTGTAACTGGAAGGCTTTCCAAGCAGATTATTTTCTTTGATGTCATCTGGCTGACCCTTTGGATCCAGGGCCTCATACCTGTTCTGAAGTGGCACCTGAGTAGGTGATGGTGGTTGGGAAAAATTTTTATTACCTCCCCAAGTAGGGACTCATTTCTACTCTCTGTCTACTAGGTCTCTTCCTTCTGCCATCGGAAGAAGGCATGGGAATCCTCTGACTCCTGGTGGGCTTCTCTCAGGGATGGAAGCATGAAACACCACCAGTCTATTTCCCTTTCACTTTCCCTAATGCTCCTTAGTCTTTCTACTTCCTCCTTAAGCTTGACCATGAGACAGAGGAGCTCATTCACCTGTTTGCACTGCATGCAGGCCTCTTTTGCACTGTCCCCTGGTACTACTGACAGGCTCAGGTACTCTTAACAGGAAGTGGTCTGGAGAGATGTGTCCTTCTTGGGGGGTTCTGTTTGGGTTGGTACACTTTTACTAGCAGTAGCTTTTAACCATTTTTAACCATTTTCAACCATGGTTGAAAAACAACCCAAAGCCAAACAACCAATCAAACCTCAACATAAATAAAACCAGAATAAAATAAAAGCAGAAGTGTCGCCCTGAAAACTCAGCTTTTGAGCTTGCTGACATGGTTTTCTAAGGACTTTCCCAGGAGAGTAACTGTAAACATAGATATGTGTACATTCTTTCTGTTACACGTCTTGCGATGGGCATCTCTCATGGCCAGTGCAGTGCGAAAGTGTTATCCTGACCATCCAATCCCTGGCCGTGGTCAAAAGCCTATAAATCCTGGGAGGAAAAATAAACTCTGCTCTTCTTTTCATCACACCTTGACCTGTGTCCGTGTGATCTATTCATCTTCAGTGGTAACATCTGGTGGACCCTGACGTGTCTTGCACGTGTGTTACAGGGTACTGTCTAGCCTGTGGCTATGGATGGTTTTGGGCTTTCTCTTATGGAGGGCCTGGTTATGGAAATATGGCATGCAGTATCTGATCAGAGAGGGATTGATATGTCGTATGCTGACTTTCAGCGATTGTGTGAGTATGGGAGAATTGAGGGGTTTTTCCCTGTGGTTGAAGCGATCTTTTCGCAGTCAGCTTGAGACACTTTAGGTGATTCCCTGCTCGAGTCTCTGCTGGTCGGTTATGAGCCCCGGCTGCTCTGTCTGCTCGGGATCTGGTGAAGGTGCGGCGGTGTTCTGAGGTCGGGTCCCGAGGTCAGCTCTTCCGGGATCACAGGGGCCCCCGGCAGGTTGAACAGGGGCGCCGTGGAAGGGGGGGGCGTAACCCCGCCTCGGCCGGCACCCTGGCGGTGTAAGCCTGAGGCGGGGTTGCCTCCTTCGTGTGCCAGGCCGATGGGGGGGGTGCTTGAACGGGGGGCGTCGCCGCCTCTGTGGGATGCCTCAGGGTCTGTCCCATGTCCCTGTTGCGGCTGGGTCGTGCCCTGCCCCGCGGTGGGGGATGGGCCGGGCCCAGGCTCCGCACCAGTGGCTGTGCACGCTGTCCCAGTGCAGGAGCTTCTTGGACCCTTTACCCCTGAAGAAATGCTGTTAGGGGCGATTCCAAGCGCTGCCCCCCCCCCCGCGCCAGATTCGTGGGGCGTGGGCACGGGTGCTGTGGGTGGTGCGGATGCCGGGCCAGGTTCTGCCGGCCCCATGCTGCGGTTTACCCCTCCTGCGAGCCTGGCTTGTTCCCTGGCAGCAGAGCAGGATGGTGCTGCGGCTTCGCGTGCTGTGCCTCTACTGGCACTGGAGGCAGGCTGTGCCAAGCTGGCTCCAAGCCACCCGGCCTCGGGTTCCCGGGCATCGCCCGAGCCTGCAGCTGGAGCCGGCCCTCCCCCGTCGCCTCCTGTGGTTGTGGCAGACCAAGGTCCTCAGCTGTTTACCACTGGCTCCGGTGGTGCTGCCGCGGGACAGAAGCCGGTGGCCTTGACGGGCCAGGGGTCCCAGGCTGCTGGAGCTTCTTCGGCTGGCCTGAGGACCTCATCCTCTTGTCAGATGACTGTGCAGCTGAGCGTATCAGGCATTCCGAATACTTTGGTCCGGTGGGTGAAGGCATGAGTGCTCTTCTTGTGGCGTGGTTGAATACCACTGCTCAGGGCATCATTGTTCACCTAGGGGACGTTGATTTCGAATTCCTGGGGTGCATTTCTGCCATGGGTTCCACACTCACCCTTCCTGTTCCTATCCCTGCGGGATCCGGATTTGCTCACCTTGTGCCTTTTGAGTTTTATGTTCGCAGAGCTGAGAACCAGCTGCGGGGAGATGGTGGCTTCGGGTTCCCTGGACCTCCCTGGGTCACTGGACTGCTGTTCTGACAGCCAGGAATCATCCTGAATGGGTCTGCACCCTGTCCATCCTTGGTGAGATGCTGTCAGAGATTAGCTTCCATGGGTTTTTGACACTGGCATGGACATCACGATTGTCAGGTTTGCTGACGAGCCCCCGGAGTGACCCTTGGACCTGATGCTGACACATTCAATTCAAAGAAGAACTTGAGACTGACTCTTTGTTCAGCAGATTCTGTTGTCTTCTCTCATGATAGACTAGTCTTCCTCTGTGACTTGATGCAAGAACAGTTGGATCACAGTGATCTGGAGCTTCGACCAATCCCTGGGACATTCCTGTTTTCTGTATCAAGAAGAAGTCTGGGAAATGGAGGTTGCTACAACACCTCCAGAAAGTTACTGCTATGATGGAAAGCATGGGGATGTTGCAGGCTAGCATGCCTTCACCTGCCATGCTTCCTGCTGATTGGCTAGTCCTCATTGAGGATCTGAAGGATTGTTCTTTTCAATTCCTTTGCATCCCGATGACAGACCGAAACTTGCCTTTCAGGTGCCAGCTATCATTAATGCTGAGCCCACACAGAGATATCAATGGAGATTTTGCCATATGGCATGCAAAATTTGTTGGCATTTGCCAATGATATGGAGCTGCAAGTGACTCCAGAAACAACCTCCTTGAAATTATTTGAGGGTCAAAATAATTTTTGGGACTAACAGTCCCACATCTGGAGGTGCAATTATTTTTTTTGCATTCAGTGCAGACACTGCATGAATGATGTCCAGATATTAATGGACTTTTACATGGTTGTGTCCCTATATGGGACTGACCACGACAAAACTGTCTCCCTTGTTTGGTCTATTAAAGGGGGACTCTGATTTTAAAGTCACCTCTGACACTGACCCCACAGGCACAGTAGATGCTGGAGGAGGTTCTGCGAGCAGTTTCTGTTCCTCAAGTTTATTACATTAATCTTTCCATTGATGTCGCTGTTTTGTTTTTTAGGTTTTTTTTTTTGAGAGTCATGAGATTGGATCAGCCCAAATGATAGAATTACAGACTGCTGTCATAGCATTTCATAAGTTTTCCCAGGCACCTTTCAATTTGGCCATGGATTCTGCCTCCGTGACCAAATTGAGAGCCATCCACAAGCAGGTGCTGATGTTGGACATTTGTTTCATTTATTTTTGAGTTTTGTTGTTTTTCTGGTTTTTTTGTTTTTTTTTTGTAATAACGAAAGGGTGAGATATCACCCTGAAATTACAGCCTTCTGATTGTATGGAGTATTGTATTTTCCTGTTATTTATTTTTTTGATTGTTTATAATGTTGCTAGTTTCTTTGTTCATTTTTCTTTTTTCTTTTCTTTTTGTTAAACCAAAAAGGGTGAGATGTCGCCCTGAAAACTCAGCTTTTGAGCTTGCTGACATGGTTTTCTAAGGACTTTCCCAGGACAGTAACTGTAAACATAGATATGTGTACATTCTTTCTGTTACATGTCTTGTGACGGGCATCTCTCATGGCCAGTGCAGTGCGAAAGTGTTATCCTGACCATCCAATCCCTGGCCGTGGTCAAAAGCCTATAAATCCTGGGAGGAAAAATAAACTCTGCTCTTCTTTTCATCACACCTTGACCTGTGTCCATGTGATCTATTCATCTTCAGTGGTAACACAGAAGGATGGCTGCAACCCTGCCTGCTTGCCCTGCCTGCATGAACTGCCACATAAACTGCCGTGCCATGCCCTCAAATATATATCACTCCCATTTGCCTTCTCTGGGTTGCTGTGCTCCCTAGAGCCTTCTTTTAATTGCACCTCTGATGGCCAGAGGAAGCCCTGCACCCTGTGCCTGAATGGCTAATGAGAGGGAATAGAAGTCTGTACATTTGTATCTATGTCATTCCATTATTCTCTTGCTTTGCCTAAAGAATAAATGAGAAAAAAAAAAGCTTATTAATATTTGAGAAATATTCAAAACTAAAATACTGTAGGATTGCAATATTTGTGATGTGTTCTTTTTGGCATATGTTTAAGTTTATATATAAAGTTTACAACATTCTCTGATGAAAACTACTAAAATCTGCTGCCATTTAAAATCCAAGCCTCATTCTTAACCTGCAGCTTGCTTGCAAAGTGTCTCTTACATTATAATGAAGAGTCTACGTTGCAGCACCATAGCAATAAAAGAACTCTTAAGACCAGGAGAAATTTCAGTGTTAAAATATCTTTACTATTTGACGTGTCACCACAAGAAATAACATAACTCTTCTAGGCCTTTCTTTTAAATTACCATGCATGAAAATACTTGGTCTTGTTATCTCTGGGGTATAAATTTTATACATTATATAAATTATACTATAGAATCCCAAATGATCTTATTTATTCCCAAGAACTCACCTTTGAAAAAGATAGTTAATACTATCTGTAGGAATGACATTAAATGCTGAGAGAGCAGTAAAAACACCAGTTTGGCTTCTATTCCATTCAGCACATTTGCCTTGGACATGGTAGTCCTAACATCCCTTAAAAATTGTGGCTAAGGTGATGTTTATTTACCTAATGGGTGATTTTTCATGTGACTTAATGAATGAGGACATTTTCCACTCTGCATCTGCTCATAGGCTGCACTGTTCTAACTCAATTCTAACCAGAATTGAGGGGTAAAAATATTAGGAAGCAGCACCTTAGTAAGGAGCTTTCCACAAGCTTTAGAATTGCTGTTGACAAACATTGCTAGCACTTAGCAGATACAAAAGTGATTCTTTTACTCTTTTCAAGTGTGAAAAAAAGGAAAACTAAAAGTCCAAATCCTGATTTTTACTCCTGGGCTAAATGTTTGTAGAGAACTTCCCTGCTTTACTAACATTGTAACATAAATTCTACCCTGTCCTCTTAGCTTTATCCTGCTGCCTTGTAGTGAATAAAACTGTTGATTTGAATAAAACTGTTGATGTTATTGACCTAGTATCATGTTGCACAATGTTATAAGTGGTTTCACCCTGTTGCTCCCTCTCTACGTCTGTGGTGTATTGGTTCCTTCCTCCTCACCCCTCCCCTTCTGTTTCACCCCATTGGCTGTAACCTGCATTCCCCTCCCCCTTTTTCCTCAGTTTAAAAATCCCTGCCATCCCTGTTCTCGCCCTCTTTTTTCCCTGGAGTCATTTCGGAATAAACTGAGGACAGTGTCCCGGGAGAAAGGAGCCTCCTCCGTCTTTTACCTTTGTTCTTGCCGTATCCCCCCCAGCCCCGGTGGATTGGAGGTAGCTGGAAGAGTTTCTGGGGCTGAGAGCTAAGGGATTTTGGCAATCTGGCTCCTCTACAATCAAAATACCTCAGGAGTGTGATAGAGGAAAACCCTCTGCTGTAAAAGTTGAACATTGAATTTTCTTCCAGGGTAAATTTTTGTTTTGCTTTTAACAGGTATCTGGTGGAAGCAAGTATGGAGATGTTGTAATGCAGTTAGGAAAAATGGTATAACCCAAAGAATGTACCCCCGAAAATGTAGAATTGTAAGTTTCTTTCCCTTTTTCTCCCCAGTTCCCCTTATTGGTTGTGCAAATTCTCTCCACCCCTTTCCCCTGCCTTCAAAAAGGGGTGCTTATCGATACGTCTTCCTCTTTCTCTCCTGCTACCTCACTCCATAGGATCCCAAGAAATAAAGCTGTAACTGCCATCTCAGCAAAGGGAAAGAGCCTTGTTTTTAGGTTCTTTGATAAGCTAAACTATCTCCCCTGTCTCCCTGGCTGCTGCGGGGTGGACAGTGTTGACAGAGAGGCAGGGGACGTTAGAAATTACAGCATGAAGACTGGGGAAACATTAATGTGTGGGGAACTGTTGAGGTCAGAGATGCAAGATATATACCTTTATCTGTGGTGCCTAACTCTGACACCCAAGAAAGCACTGAATTTCATGTAACACTATGGAGACAACTGTTAAGTAGATAAACTGAAAATGTGAATGTATAAATTAGAGAGTTTTCTTAAGTCACTGGGTGAGAAAGTTAAAGTTTAAGGTTTAAGCTAGTTTAGAAAATAACAGGCAAGATAGAGGAATTAGGGCGTTGTCTCTTTTCCTTCTTCTTTCTTCTTCATCTTCTTCTTCTAGAGGTTTTTGGGTAGTACTAAGTGATTGGATGTTGCAATCTTCCTCCCGATGGGACCCCTCTGTCCCACCCCCCGTGGTGAGAGCCCTGCTCGTCTCAGAACACAGGCTGCGGAGGGGGTCCTGGAGTGGATACAACATGGACTCAAAGTATCTAGACACAGGAGGCTCAAACTTGCTGGAATAATCCCAGGTTTATTGTCTGTCAGCCATCCGGGGCAAGAGAGAGACCGAAATGCCCTGGGTCTTATCTCTTATACCAGGGGGCAGGGGTGATTAGGGGATACAGGGAGGTCACAGCCAATGGGAAGGGGGAAGGGAAAGAAGGTTTTCAGGTAGGAACTAATATTACACAAACCAGAGGCGAGTTTTACCCTTGGGAGATACCAAGATTTTTAGATGCACTACAATAATTGGATAGAGAATTCTGCAGTGCAGCACACAGGTTTTGGGTCATTGGGTCACTAAGAAAAAGAATTTACTTGGCATTTGTTAATTGGTTAAATAGACATATATAAAACCTTGAATAAGTTCTTTGTTTTTTTGCACCTTTCTATCTTAGTGCATGTAGCTCCTTGTACTCTGCATACATGTAATGTAGATAAAAGAAGAATAAGCAACCAAGTCTGAACAAGAGAAAACTGCCTCTCTCTCATCAATCTCAGTCCAAGGGGGAAAAAGAACCCAACCACAAGTGTGCCATCAGGACAAAGTGGCGCCCAACCTGGTGCACCTTGGAATGAAGGCCCCTTTTGAAAAAAAGCAGCAAAAAGCTGGAAAACTCCTCAGAAAGGGGAGAAAGATGACCTTGATCATCCCTGTGTTCTGGTGAGAGTGGGAGAAGCCAGAGCCAGATGTCTGTGAGCTGTGAGATGGACTACGGATAGAGGAGCCGAGAGATAAGCTGACCATAAGGTCAGGTAAGCCGTCAAAAGAGTGCAGAAATATGGGAGACATTATGTCCAAACCTGAGAGGGAGGTTTTGGCTATCTTGGAAACTATGGTCAAGGAGCACCCAATGTCTGTATCTGTGGATGAGCTTAAAAGCCTTCTATCCTGGATACAGGCAGAATTCCCTAACATGGATCCATAGAAAATTTTTACCCCAAGCCTGTGGGGTAAGATAAACATGAGAATATATAAAAAGGCCACTCTTAAAGACCAGGCAGTGGCTAAACTTTTGCTGGCTTCTAGAGTGATTTATGAAGTCATCTTCACTAAATGGGACTCTGAAACCCAGGCAGGGGACACTATGGATCCAGACACAGGAAGGGAGACCGTGATGAATATGCTGGAAAAGGCTGGGTCTGCCCCTGCGCTCTGTAATTCCATGGGGATTGATACATCTTCGGGTCACAAGACAACATCCAAAGTGTTGGAAATCCTTTCAAAGCATGAAATTACTGCAGTAAAAGCCACACAAAAAACAGTATCTCCTACGAACATGGTAGAAGCAAGAGACTGGGGAGGAATGGAGAATATGAGCTCAGATAAAGGTATATATCTTGCATCTCTGACCCCAACAGAGAACTCCAACAGCCAAGGCTGCCCATTTTCACTTTATTATATCCATCACCTTTTGCCTGGAATTCTCTTGTGTTCTGACATTTTCATCTAGATTTTGATTGAGACTTTTTGACTTTGTCTTTTCCTTGTTTAATGTTGTGCTCCTGTGGTTGTCTGGAGGCAACCTTCAGTGCAAGTCTGGAGTGAGGCTCAAGCATCAGTTGTGGATGCTTGGTCAGATGCTTTCAAGAGCCCATGGAAAGTGAGTGGTGTGTTGGTTTTGACCTGAATCCAACACACAGTTGCCATGAATGACTTCACTGCAGAGTCCTGAGCTGGCACACTTCCTAGTATATCCATCTTATTCTGTGTGTCTCAGGGTGTCCTTATACTTCCTTATCGTGGCTCCTTATACTTCCATCCCATGTCCCTTATCTTGTACTCATTCTCTCCTCTGAGGTATCAAACAGATATCAAACATTTTCCCACCAGTCAGTACCTTAGAAAAATTCTGAAAGGGATATGCCTGACTTGATTCAGCACTTCTCTGCTGTTTTGAAAATGAAGGAATTATTCTACCTCAGTAATTAATTGTGTATATACTTAATTTTACCATAAAATTGCTTATATTACTATCCTACCATATGTTCCATTACATTCAAGATTGAGAGAAATTATTTGTTGATTTTTTTTGAAAATAAGCATTTCTATGGATTTAAGAAACATTGATGACTGGCATGACTGGCAGGCAACAGCTGGCACTGTTAGGAAGAACTCTTTGGTCCTGACTGGACCAGATGTCAGGAAGTGTCTCTGTGTGAGCATAACTCTGTGCCATAAGCCTTTTATCCCAAAAGAGAGTTCTGAGTATCTTTTCCAATCTCATTTACCAAATCACTGAAGAATTCCCTTTAAGCATTCTTTCAGAATTTGGGCTTTAAATTTTAGTAAGATGCCAGAGTTGTTTAAAATCCTTACATCTTCAGAGATATGTTTGCTTTTGTCATGTTACATTAGAGATATTATATTGGTCATTGACAAAAAACAAACACACCTCTGGTTAAGGAAAAAAGCAAGTTATGATCATTTTGGACAGAAGAATCAGAAGAGGTTAAAGATCAGCATTTATAAATATTTTATTAGACTAAATTCCTGTGGTATAATATTGTCAAAGTACAGCTGGTCTGGACTGGACAAGATAAATCTGGCCATAATATAAATCCAATTTGGCTAGCCTAGTTCATGCCATAACAAGTCCCCGGATAAGTTACAGGAGACTCTCAGCCATCCCCATTCAAGCTTCACTGCAATCACACCACTGGCCAGAGATCTGGGCAAAGAGAGATCCCAGTGAGATATCTAAGCCTGGGAGTTTAGAATTGACTAGGTAAGTTCTGAACAATAAAATGAGGCTGTTTTGTCTGATGACCAAGAAGACCAAGGCAAGTTGTGGATTCTGTCTCCCAACCCATTACTGGCACATAACATTCCTGTACTTTAATTGAAGCAGTAATTGTACTTATAATCAATTAGACATATATATACATTTTTCTGAATTTATTAATTTTAAATATTTGACTCATTTATTCCAAGTAAACCCAAATATACTTAAAGAGAAGTACCAAATTTCATATTAAATTCAATTATCTTAATTAGTAATAGTTTTACTTAAGATTGCACAGCAAGCTTGTATAGGTTACCAGACAGACAAATATCCAACCAGGGATTCTGTGACTGTAGGGATTGTGGGTGACACATCAGTGGGGTTAGAGATGAGGCTATATGTACTAGTGTCTATTCCAGACACCTCTTGGTAATTCTCTAAATGTCTTTTTGTGCTTAGTATTTATGTCACATTTACTGTGGAATTTAAAATTGTTCTTAGAGGAATTTAGTGTTCAGCTGAACTAAGATACAGATACTCAAGAATGACCAGTGTTTCTTAAAAAAAAATTAACTGAAATTGCAACATTTTTTCTGTTTTCTGTAGTCCTGACTGAATTGCACTGCCAGTCAAACATCCATTGGAAACCAGTCTGTTTTCTAACAGAACAACCTGCCTGGGGAAATGGCTGAGTCACCAGCCCTGGAAATACTTAAAATATATGGAGATGTGGCACTTGGGGCCATTGGTTAGTGGTGAACTTGGCAGCGCTGGATTAATAATTGGACTTGATGATCTTAAAGGTCTTTTCCAACCTAAATTATTTCTACCAGACTGACTTGGCAAGCTGCTGAGTTTTCTGGAGCTGCAGTACTGAAGCTGCACTGCAATTTGGGCTGCATCATGCAGGAAAGTGCCCAATCATCAATCAACATTTGGGTTGATTTACGAACTAGAGATTGACACAGTAACACATCTTCTGCAGTTGTCTCTTTTAAAGTTCCTCCCCTTTCTTTCTAGGACTCAACAAATCTTGTAGTAAAGTGTGTGTTGAACCACAAAAAGGGAAATATGAGATTTTTATTAGCTCCAGCTCCCCTGGGATGTTCAGAGTTACCATCATTATGCTGTAAAGGCATGGATTTGACCATGAAAATGTGAATGGTGAAGTGAATTAAATGGACCAAGTGACAACCTAAACCTGTTGAACCTATGAAATAGAGCTTGTAGGACTTATTTTATTTGACTTTCAGCTCTTAGCCTTTCTTCTGAGTCCTATACCATAGAGATCAGTTTTGGATCATCAAATTCTTTCCCTTGAAACACACTGCTATCAAACAGTATCAAATCTTATACTATTGCAGGTCCCTTATTATACATTCCTTTTCAGAAATGTAAACAACTCCATCTTAAAGCAGGCAAGGTTTTCTTTCTGATACTCCAAGTGGAAGACATTTCTGGTATTTTTCTTCTCACATCATCAAAAACCTGATTTCAACTCTAAATGTAACGGCCAGTATACAGTAATTATTTTCATGACCCAGCATTTCCTCTTCATTATACCATATTCTGTCTAAAGATGCCTGCACCTTGATACATTTGTAGACTTCATCATGTCTTAGCCTCCTTTTAGCTAAAGCACCCAAGTTTTCCTGGGACTGGTGCCAAACTGACCCCACAAGTGGAACAGTTAAGCAAGTTGTACCAAAATGTGCATGAAATAAACTGAGGAAATTGATATATTTTTTCTCTTCCATGATTCTTTGCCTGAAAATGTTCTTAGATAATTTCAGGTGTTAAGAACAATATTCGATAGAAACATTTTATTTTTTATTGTTTTTCTTTTCCTGATTGACAACTCTGCTTTTAAGGTGCTGTTTAAGTAAGCCCAGCATATACGTTCCTAAATTTACCTCTTTTTACATCTTTCCTACCCATAGGGCTGTGTCTCTTACCCTTTTATGTTTACCATGCTGTTTTGACATGTAATCCATTTCCCTTTTCATGTTTTATTCTTCTTGAGAAGGTTGGTCACTGAAAATACTCTTCTTCCACCCCTGTGTTTCTCACACTTCAGTCTCTCCTGGGAGGAGCCCTGGAGGAGGTGCTTTTTTGCATGTTCCAAGTGGTATAATTTCTGATGGAGGGATCTGTTCAGAACTCAGTGCTTCATTTCAGCCATTCTGCTATGAATTCATGCTTGTAAAAGCATGGATTTCCTGCTGGCTTGCGGGTTGAAATTTTCATATCCTCTCCAGTGCAAACCTAAGGGATATCATTAAAGCTTTGTCTGAATGATAAGTTATCCAGCTGCAGAGCTCAAGGCCTGCAGACCACATCCTCAGCCAGGCTACAGTGGTATAGCTGTATTTGAAGTCAATGGAGCTGTGACATTTCACATCAGATGGAAATCAGTCCTGTGAGTTTTAACTGTTGTGTGTCTCTTCTTGCCTCTTCTCTCTCATGGAGTGGGAAGCAGACCCATTGGAAGTGGTAATTTTATACTCTGAGTAAGATGTTACCCAGTGTGAGTTGGGGTATTTTGTTAAAGGAAAGGAGGAAGGTAAATATAGCCCAAAGTGACCTTAGGAATTCATCCATTGTACAGATATGCTGCAATAAGGCTGTGTTGGTCAGGGATGTCACACACAGAACAACACAGAATGACATAAGTTGGAAAAGACCTTTAAAATAATCCAGTCCAACCTATGATCTAACACCTCCTCCCAGCCCCTCCCTCCTTCCCACTGACATCTCAGGGGGACAATGCATGGGGGTCTTGGTCAGTTCGTCATTTGAGATTTCCTTCTGTTCACTCAGGGAGACGAGTCTTTTCTGTTATGCCTGTGGGGTCCCTCCCATGGGCAAACAGTCTTCTCAAAACTGTTGAGGCATGGGTCACTTGTCCATGGGGTGCAGTCTTTTAAGCACAGGCTGCTCTAGTTTGGAAGCAAGGTCCTTCTCTATCTCTGGAAGCAGGGGCCCTCTTTCTCTAGTCAGGTATCACAGCTGTCTCTGGCATACACTCACTCTGGTGTGAGTACTTTTCCTGTGGGCTGCAAGTGGATCTCTGCATCCACCATCGAAGATTTGCTCTGTCAGACATGGTGGAAGCTTCTAGCAGCTTTTCAAAGAAACTACTCCTATGGTGACATCCCCACTACCAAAAAACCAGGCTGTGTCAAATCAACACAGTCAACCTCTCTAAAAACAACATAGATTTTGTTACCACTTCATATAATAAATAAGCTTGTGTACATTGCAGAGATGTCTGTTAATTATATTGGATCTAGAAATATGCCTGGGTAGAAATTCCTAAATGAGAGAGAGGAAGAGCTTTCCTAAACACAAAATGCAATGAAGTAGAACTTCTCAAACCTAACTACCTGACTGCTACTGCCTGGACCAAATCTGTGCCTTAGATCAAGGGAGGAGACAACTGGGTGCAGACCCATGGTCATAGTGTGATCTGACATGCCATGGTGTCAGTGCAGGAGTAATGCTGCACAAAACATTGTTAATGGGGGATAAAGATAAGCACAGAAAAATACAGAAAATTATACACTTAAAAATTGTGATGTAAATTTTTTTTTTTTTTGCTGTGATTTTACATTTGTGTGTGTATATAAGAAATGTATGGTAAAGAAAAAGCAAGACCATTATAACTGAACTTGGTATATTTTGGCACACACAAAAATCTGCATTAGTTATTCAGGGTGCATTTAACACTCAGAATAGGTGACAATAAACCAAGCCAAAATATTCTGAAACTGTACAGTAGTTTGGACTCATTCTACTGAAAGGCTTTCTTGACTTTAATACTCTTTTGCATATAAACAAGATTAGATCCTGATTGTCTGGTTTGGCCATCAGGAGTGGATATGTGTGCATGAAATATAAGTTGTTCCTTATAACAAACTGTCAGTTTTGACTTTTAAGGTATAGTTAAAGCCATCTAACTTTGATTGAAGGTTTTAATACTTTTTTTTAACATTTAAATGCTGCAAGAACAACATATCCTAATGCTGGCATCATCAGGGCAGTAAAGAGACTTCACTGAGTTAGTTCTGTCTCCAAGCCCTCCACCCATCATGACTTTTTGTGATATCAACAGTGATGAAAGTAGGTAACTTGACTGTCCAAGAACCAAAATTATGCTACTTTGGCCAGTTCAAATATTCTTGAAGGTAGCATCAACACCAGTAGTCTGTTTTATATGATCAAAGAGACTATGATTCAAAGACATTAAGTGAAATTAAGGAGGCATGAATAAGAAAGCATCATCAGCACACAGGGGCCATGTAGCTATGAGATCAAGTCATTGATACATAAGCAGATTTAATTAGTGCAAGAATATATCAAGTGACAGAGGAGAATCAAGAATTTCTGAGCTTTTCTCTACATGGAACAAATATATACTGAGACAAGAAAGAGCAGGTGCTTTGGTCTGTCGTCTGAGTAAATTTTTATTTTTTTTTTTGCCTGTGGTATTGACTCTGTGAAACTCATGGAGGTGTATTTTTATTTCTACCATGACCTTGTAAGGACTGATTTCTAAATAGCATTTCTGATTCTACAACAGTATAAATGTTCAAGACCTTGCATGTAGACTGAATTTGTCATCATAAAACATACACATCAAAAGAGGTTTAAAAGTAGAGAATATCTATGAGCAGAACCTTGTAAGAGGCCAGTACTTTTATTTTGGAAAATAGTTGCTCTACTCAGAATGAACCACTACTGCAAAGCTAGCTGTCAGCTCCTGAGTAGCAATAGTCCAGTAAATTATGTATTGAGGAGAACCCTCTTGGCTCAGTTTCCTTTGTTTCCCGTGCTCTTTACATTGGCATGAATAACCAACCCCATATCATGTTGCTTTCTCACATTTCAGTTATGCTTCCCACTTTCCTCCCATACAGGGCACCTTTCCTGTGCTATGTCCTTTATTCTCACATCTTTTCCTTGGATAATTCTTTGTCTTTTTTCCTCTGCTGCATAAGATGGCACCCTCTCAAATGCTCACGTAATTGTTCTCAGCCAGTTTCCCCTTGCTGTGAAATGTTTGTTGCTCTGTGCAATAGATTTGTTTCTGTGGCTGAAATCATTTGCTTAGATAGCTCTGAGAAATGCTGTAGGCCAGTAAAGTGTCTGCAGGAGAGGACCTACTTTCTCTTGGAGACAACAAAAGAGAGGGATCTGGCTGCTTGGAGCTGCCATCTTGTGCTGTGCTGAGTGGGTAAGGAAGGTTAGAGGAAATTGGCAGCCACAACAGAGCTTTTCTTGCAACAGAAGAGGCATGCTCACAAAGGGATATGTATAATTTGGCTTAGGTGTGCAGAGAGATTAGAAACACAGCAGCAATGTTCTTCCAAAGGAAATCAGCCAAAAGCTTCTTAGTCAGAAGGACTGTGCATCATAACCCCAAGAAATGATCCAAAATGCATTTCCTTTTAGCACCTGCAAAACTAAAGCTTTGAGAGTTGATTAGCTCTTTGTGTCAACATATGACCCCCAGGTTTGGAGCTCATGTTCTGTACTGTGCCTTGCTTAATACATTTATCTACACTGAAACCTGTTCATGTTAAGCATGGTTCTGTGGCAGATGTCCTTCACTGTTAACAGATATTTTTTACTAGATTGACACTAGAAGTGACAAAACGGATCTCTGTAATTGATTAACTGGATGGTAACCGTGAGTTCTTTTGACACTGGCAATTATAAATTTGAACATCTTTAGAATAGATCCTAATATTGTTTGTGAAGCATTGCTTTGACAGTAAAATTTCTGCTGGCATCTGTTTTGTGTTTTGTCTCCTCAACTCTTTAATATCAAAGCCTGTGAAGGGTGCTGCCAATGTGCACTTATGAACAGCAGCTGAACAGAACAGAGCTCTTAACGACCACCTGCTGTTTTGTTTCAATCCTTACTCCTGTTTTCAGTTCTTGTCATTCACAGGGCTTTTAATTGTTATTTATAGCATAACAATAATAAATAATAATAGTAATAATAGTGCAAAAGTTCTCATTGATTCACAGTCATCGATTAATTTTGTGGATGCAAGCAGAACCTCTCTTAAGATGGAGAGATCTTTCTACTTCTAAAGGCTAGTGAGAGAAGGTCAGAAAATCACCCTGTAACAATAAGAAAACTTATAAGCATTTGTTTATAATGAAACAAATAATTTAAGGAAATTAACCATCTATAGTGTTTAAATCCTGAAAAATTTTGTTTCATTTTTGCATAGAAAGGTGTACAGAGTTAGGACTTGTGCCCAAACCTTAAGTCCAGCTTCTCAGTGAAAATCAGCTGATGGAACACTTGTTAACAGTGCTGGTCCTGGGTAGGCACATGGACATGTAGGAAAGATCAATCACAATATAAAAGTTGTCAATTTGCACATGTCAACGTATCCATTTAAACTTCCACTCTGGTAATTGACTGAGGGTTTTTTAATTTTTTTTTTTTTAATTTCTCTGCATTTTGCAAAGACTGAGAAAGGGAGGGAGTACCAGCAGGAAGCAGGAGGTGTATGTCTAGTTCAGCTGACTGTAGCTGGAATAGCCAGTGCCCTAGCTTCCCTGCATAGGATAAATTTTCCTCTCTCCATTAGCAAAAGTTGGGTATTTTTCACAGTGCTCATCAGTCAATGATGATGAAAACAATGTTTGTGTTGTTGAGGTTTTTGTAAGTGTTAGTAAGAACAACACTAAAATGCGAATGTAAAATGCTGCTTTCTTACCTGCTCACGTTCTGCGTAACAAGATAAAAGATATTTAGATATGGATATGAATTTCAAGACAGCAAGTTAATTCTGATGTGAAAAGTCCTGTTTCATTACTTACATCCTTACCTCTGGTTTTATTCTATTCAGTTAATTTACAGTGTTACCTATGTTATGAATATGATTTTGTGGGTTATTTATGGCATGACCAAGAGTGAAATCTATTTTGAGTCTGCGACAGAGATATTGGAGGGGAAGTTAGTCACAGAAACTCATAACTTGAGTCTGCAAGAGGTTCATAA
The DNA here is from genome assembly GCF_049639895.1 of Pseudopodoces humilis. NCBI lineage: Eukaryota > Metazoa > Chordata > Aves > Passeriformes > Paridae > Pseudopodoces > Pseudopodoces humilis. The sequence goes on along the minus strand of NC_142209.1, from coordinate 5,155,200 downwards.
TGGATAACTGGAATTTTATTTGTAAGCTTGATCTTATTTAGCATTGAAAATTGGAGATGCTCATCCTTTGATTGCTGTATATGATTTTTTTTTTTTTTTTTGCAAATAACTGTTCAAAGGGAAATTATCACAAGCATCTGCACTTATTTGTGGTTTTTTTGTGCCTTACATTCCCCAGTCAAAGCAATGTTTACATGTTGGGGAAACTAAAGCATAGTGAGGGTATGAATTGCCTAAGGCCATACAATACAGTCCTGATAAGAGTGGGAAGACACTGGATGTCTGAATTGGCTCTTGTAGTTTTATCCATTCTCACACTGCACTGAAAACATGGCCTAACCCAAAGTTCATCCATGGTGGTCAGAAATGGGCTCATTGGCTCTGACAAGGATTAATTTAGCTTCATAGTATGTAGCCTTGGATCCACAACACCCTAGAGATGTTTTACATCACATTAAGAGCAGAATGTATTGTAAAACAGAGCTTTATTTTCATAACTCAGTCTCTCACTCTCTATAATATTAATTTCTTAAAGAACAGATAAACCATTTGAAAGAGTTGTTTTTTAAGCCCATTACTGCTGCATAAAAACAGGCATTTAAATAAAAGTGGATTTTTTTCTCATGTTGCTAAATACTTGCTTGCTTGCTTGTTTTCCTGTTTCTGATAGGCCTATCTCAGACAGAAAGGCAACAACAATCATGTTTATAACACAGCATGAAGTACTGATCCCATTCTGAAGGTTGCCCTTTCAGTTCAGCAGCTTCACTGACTTCTAGATAGTATCCATTTGTGTGTCCGGGATTCTGGGATGCTATTGAAGCCTAAACCTTTAGACTGAAGGTGTACAAGGTTATGTGAAGACTTTAACATTAATTTATCACTCATTTGAGATAAACTCTCTAAAGTGAGAACCCATGGGAATGGATATGTTAGCAGGCCTGTCCACATAAGATCATGTTTCTAGAATATTCTTAGTTCGCTCCCCTGATAGGCTGTCGTTTGTCACATTATTTTGCATATTCCTAATTTTGGTTTGTGATTGGTTCCCTGCCCTTGGACCAACCCCCAGATCTACCATATATATACTGTTGTACCTACCCATTTTTGACTTCTGTGGATGTCCCTGTACTGCATGTTTGCTTTTTGCTGTTTGTTGTTTTACCATTAAAATTGTTTTAATTTTCAGATAACCCAATCATGCCGTTCCCTTTTATTTTCCACATCACTCCTGGCTGGCCTGGTTCTGAGGTTGTGGGAGGTGGAATGTGACAATTATTATTATTAGCTATGGAAATTGTTCTTAGATAATTCGGAAATGCTTTTTATCTACTTAAAAGCAATGATTTCTTATGCTGCACAGATATAATATTTTTAAAATTCATTAATAGCTGCTTGATATCTTCAGTTACATATTTCCGCTGATATTTTAAGAAATCAAAATAATGTCATTTGCACGTTTATGTATTTGAACTTAAAAAATTAAAGCCTACAGGATAGATCAGAAGGCTTAAAAAACCCTCTTCATGTAATCGTGGCTACAGGGGTTAACAAATTTCACTTTATGTTTGCTCTTTAATACATTAAAAGGCACAAAACACTGTTGTCTTTATTGCATTAATCATGTCTATGATTGAATAACTATTGATTTAGTTACTGTTTGGGAATAAAAAAAGATCCTTGACAAGGCTAAGTGAAAGGGCAGGTACTGTTAATCAAATGAAAAGGCATCTATCTCATTACAAAAGCATTTTCAAGGACATAAAAACTTTGGTCCTGAATGGAAGATTTTTATTAGGCTGCAAAATTCCTCAAGATGTCTGCAGATTTTTGAATTTTAGCCTTAGCTTCCTTTAAAAAAGAAACAACAAAAAAACTCTTATCCCCACAGGATTCTTTAGCTAATTTTTAGCTTCAGTTTTCAGTAGTCCCATTCTTTTCTGAGGAAACAGAATAAGTTATGGACAGAATACAAGCAATGAGATTTTAATACCTCTTTGGATGATTCAGCCTTTTACCTTGATCTGCCCTTACAGGGCTGGACAGAACTGTTCAGAAAGCAGTGAAGAATCGTTTTACAAGTGTAATTTCTCTGATTCACTAACAAAATCTCTGGAAATTTAGTAAGAGCTTTCCTTTTTCTAAAACATTTCTCACTTTTTTTCCATGATAATTTTTCTTTCTTAGTTTATATTTGACAGTTGGTTTGATATCCTACTCACCTGCTGGGAAAAGTGATCAGGAAAATAATCCTTGTCCCAGGAGTGTTGTCTTACATGGAGGACATCTTATGTGTTACTTCATGTAGATGTGTACTCTCAGTCAGTTTAATGGTAGGTCATGGAAGAAATTTCTCTTTGGTTCAGCAATTCAGTTGGTCCTGTAAAACTGGAAAGAGATGTTTGGATACCTGCAGGTTCATTATAACAACAAGTTAAACTGATTAGAACTGGAATAGTCATCAGGAAATGTAATGGATGCATATTTTCATCTCTTTACAAGGATGTCAAGGTCTTACAAGAATGTCATTGCAGTGAGTGAAGCTGTGGGCATGAGAATCACACAGGGAGAGAGGATCTCACTCTATCTAAACACTTCTGTAAATGGCAGGAAGGCAACACAGAGATGTAAGGCAGAAAGTCTCATTCTTCATTCCTCTCAAAGAACTTTATATTGTGCAGCATCCTGGCTAGAAATGCACCTAGAAAATTTTTTGTGATAAAGAGGTATTAGAGGTATAATGTGGAACAATATGCACTGCAAGGTGTTTATAAAAAAAGGAAAAAAAATATCCCATCATGGTAAATCAGTGGCAGTTGTGCTCAATGCTATTAACTCTTATCACTGTCCTAACATCAAATTGCTGTGTTTTATTTGGGAGTGTATGAGCTCTGTAAATTCCTCCTCTTACATGAATATAAACAGTAGATTTGAAATAAAGAAGAGGATGATAAATGCAATGAAGCTTTACAATATCAAGTTCCTGGGTCAAGGTAGAGTCCTTGCCACAAGTCATTGATATTTACCTTTTCTAGTCAGAGAGCAGCACAATCTTCAAGCTCAATTGCCTGGAGAGTTCCCATCTTACTTTCTCCACAATATTCAAACTGCTCAGAATATAAGCTTTCTACTGCTTTTATTCCATTCTACTCAGTCTCTTCTAGAAGTGCACCATGTGGGAGAGCTGCTCTTCACATATTTATACCACAATGTTGGGAGGAGTAAGTAGTTTTATAAGGAAGAAAAATTTTATACAGCACTGATGGAAGAGCTACAAATTCAACAATATTTCAGTATCATGGAATAAAAAATCCCACATTTTTCAGCTTTAAGGTGAGATACAATAAACTTTGAAGTGCTAGACCTAAGACGTATGTGTTAAAGGTTTTTTTTTTTATTAGTAGGGAACAATACAGGACCATAATTATTCCAGAGGAAATTTGGCATATATTGTTCTGGAAACTGAGATTTATGGTGATTATTTCAGTACTGATTACTTGGAGATTGAAATACTAAGTTTTTTTTAAAAAGTTTCTTTTCTCTAGAGTAATTTTATGGTAAACCACCAATAAAATCAGACTTAGGTACAGAAATACATTGGCTTTGAATTAGAAAAAAACATGTTAAAATATACCTTTTGGAGTCTGAAATAGTATTTTATATATACTGTGTCAAAGGTCTTCACATTTCAAATACTTTATCCTTGTCTTTCTCCAATATTCCTACTACTCTTAGACATGTCTTTGTAGCCTGTAGTAATCCTACTGAGTCATGTGTGCAGTTATGAACAGATATGTTCTTTGAATTGGAGCATAAAATACCAAGCAATGAAGTTGTTTGTATGATGAATACACTTAAGGCTTGATTCTTCTATCATGAATTTTTCAATTTCCTCATGTTACAGTTTCAAAATTCAATGAAGAATAAGAAACAATAATGGCAATAAATCAGAAGTTTAGAAAGAATGTGTACCAAGTCTCAGAAACATTGCTGTAATGGAAATACCTTATCTACACCAGGGATAAGCTTTATCTTCCACCTCCTAAGCAGCTCTCTCTGCTGGCAGTGAATTTGCTTTCCTGGAGAGGACTCCAAGTTCAGTAATAAGTCACTGTCCATATCTGCATATATGAATGCAGGTGGTATCCCTCCTGTGCACTGTGTTAGATAGGATGTGTTTGGGATTCATAGGGGTGAAAACTGGGACATGAACTTGGTGAAATTACATTGTGGAGTGAATGCCTTACAGGGATGCAGTGCTAGAGATATAATCCAAGCAAACACAGATATGCTGAAGTCCAGTTCTGATTAGCAAAATACTTTGGATATAAACTCAAATCCTCATTTTCTTCAGTGAGACCTCATGCTTTGCAAACCAAGTAAATCAAGGTGCACAGTAATTAAATGAGATACAAAGTTCTTCCTGAGCTGCTGGAAGAGGGAAGTGATTAAATACGGGCAGTTTTGCCTCTTTAGTGGAAAGGGTGAGGTGAGAGGCAGAACAGGATCTATCCTGTTACCTTACCATTGCAAATCTGTTGTACAGTAATGACTCAAAGCAATGGTCCTTGCAAAGAGAGAGGCCCTGGGAGAGTTACTACCAGTGAACACTGGTACTTTCCCACTGCCATTAGAACAATGTCATTATTTTTGAACATCAACTGGTAAATTCTATGAGATTCTGCCTCTTTCATGTGTTTATTCTTTTTATTTGCTGTTTAGTTACAGGCAGGGACTAGTAAAGGATGATGCACTGTTGTTTACAATGTTCACTAATTTCCTTTTATAGGGGTTCATCCTAATCTAAAGGAAGGGAGTTGCTCCCTGTAGTCAGGAAGTTTGGCAGTCATGTAGAAATAGTCAAGGAAAATGAGTTGGGCATTGCCTCTTTAAGTTGCAACTAATAGGCATTTATGCAGTAGTCCTTTTAAATGTGAGTCATGGCCCATTGAAAAACCAACTGAAATTACAGCACATTTCATTAGGAAATACAATTACCAATTTATTAATCTCTAAAAAATTAAGTTTAGATTAAAACATGTTTAAAACCTACCTTGATATTTGGAAGATAAATATGGCTCATGTGCTATTGACATAAAAGAAGAAACCCAAAACACCCAAACCCCAAAATCAATCAAAAAAATAGAATGTATATTATCTTTTTCCAAGTTTCACTGTTGGAATGGAAGGCTGGTCACAAGGACAGAAAACAAATATATAAAAATTATTTTCAATTGTCATATGCAAAACACCTCAAGTTTAAAAATAATAAAAATTGAGAGAAGTCATCTGTGTTACCTACAGGATGTGACTCCACTGTCTTCAGAAGGTTCATATTTTTTTACAGTGGCTGATGACTAACTAATTTCTTGGGTTTTTTTGCTTGCATTGTTAAAGTAGTCTGAAAAATTAAATCCTAGAAATAGAAAAGAGTAGCACACTTTCTTTAAGACACAAGGTATACAACAGAAATTATAGACATTCCTACTTAAGTTTAAATGTGACAGGAGTTAAACTCATCTTTGTGGAAAATAACTCAATATTTGTTTGAACTGTCACACTGTCATTTCATTCATCCCAAGTAAGGAAACAACTTTGAATTGTTAAACTTGAAATATTTGACACTATCAGTTTTTGCCAGGCCAGCAGTACTTCAGCAGTCTTGGGTGCAGATTCTTTCATCATATCACATTTCCCTCAATTATGTCCAGCCATGAAACTGTGACTTTAGCCTTTTAAAACAGTTTTAGTACTGGACAATGACATTGAGAGGGAAAACCTGCTGCTAAGCCAGATCCAGAGAATTCAAGAGATTTGTGCCAGCAAAGAGCCCAGCCTGTGGCAAAGGAGAAGTTTGCAGCCACAAGCTACAGAGGGCTTAGAAACCTTAGCAGGAATTTAAAGACTGAGAACTATTCTGCTGAGGTTTATGCGAATGCACTTGAATAACAAAGTTGTTTTTTCCTTAAAACAATTAGGAAACAGATTGTCCTAGGCACTTCTTACCTTCTAAGTCATTTGAGATATATGTGAAAACAGTGACAAATAAGGAAGGAAAACTCAGTACTGGAAGTTACAACAAATGCACCTTGAAGTTGGTTACTGGGAAATAACATGGGATAAAGGTAATTTCCTGGTAGAAAGGCAGAGATTTTTTTTTATCCCCTGGCATTTGAGAAGTCAGGTCACATAAGAAATTGGTAAGAGAATAGAGCAAAATGTAATCAATTCCCTCTATAAACATTTACCAAACTCTGAGGAAAGAACTTGTGATTGGAAAGGTACTTACTTTTCAAAAGGAAAGGTGATATTCAGTGCTAAAAGTTGGGAAAAAGAGAATTTTATACCTATTTTTCTTCTTATCACTGACTTCCTACAGTGAATATAGAAATATTTTTTTTCCATTTTAAACAGGATTGTATTGCTGTAAACAAGTCTGGGCATTAAAATGAGGTAAGGTAGAAAATGTGAATTAAGTATGTGGCTTTACTTTGTAATTTTCTTGCAGCTTCAATAAAACTTCTGAAATCAGTCATGACTGAAGAATTTGTGTTGAAATCATTTGTGAGCTGGATGAATTCTTTAATTATAGGCAAGATTTTTTCAGCCAGGCTGTGAAGGACATTGTCCTGGGGTGACTTTATGATACTGGTATCCCCAATCATCTGGTTTATGTTATATATTAAGTTCTGCACCTTTAAGACTGGCTTTGAGAGCAAGAGAGGGGGAAGAAGAAGCGCGCAGTTTGTGTTAAAGAAAAACATCACTCCCACACATCCCGCTCCTGGACTGTGGTGTCTGCAGCACGGACAGACAGCAGGACAGAGCTTCTCTCTGGCTTTTAGTTAGCTTTAGCTAGCTGAGGCAGAGGAGTTCCCTGGACCTTTGTTTGTTTTTTTCCCAATTTTCTTGGATCTGTGCAAGCCTGCTGTGGACTGAACACCCAGCCAAACCCCGGGAGCTCACGCCTGTGGCCCACCGGGGCTTGGGCCTCAGCACTTTCCAGCGACAGAGGGACTGATAAGAACCTGAGCGAGCTGAGCTACACCACATGAAAAGGACTTTTTTCCTCCTAGATTTGCCATCCCATCGAACAGCAAGAAGTTTTATTATTTAATATTACTCAATTTCTGTTAAATAAACAGCTTTTTCCACTTCTCTCTAAGGAATTTTTTCTTTTCCCGGACCAGTTAGTGGGGAGGGGCATTTCCCTGGGGAAATCCCCATTTGGAGTTTTCCTTCCTAATTTGCCCTAAACTAAGACAAATACAGTTTTTTGGCGCCTGAACAGGGGCAAGAGAAAGTGGAAAAACCTGTACTGAGTGTTAGTTGTATTTATTCTGTATTGAGATAAAGCAGTCAGTAGCCATGTTGTTTAGATACATAATGTCTCTCGGGGTGATGGCTGGTAGTTCAGCTGTTGAGCTTCCTCTATAAACAGCGAGTACCAATTGCCACCTCAACGGTGCACCGCCGACAATATAGAACAACTCGAGATGCTGTGATTCCTGTCCACAAGATGATCTGCGAGCTGAAGAGCCAAAGGGTGGTCAGCAAAACCCACTCACCCTACAACAGCCCCATCTGGCCTGTGCGTAAATCTGAAGGAGAATGGAGATTGACTGTGGACTATCGTGCATTGAATAAAGTGACTCCACCTCTGAGCGCTGCCGTGCCAGACATGCTGGAGCTCCAGTACGAGCTGGAGTCCAAGGCAGCGAAGTGGTACGCCACTATTGACATTACCAATGCATTTTTCTCCATTCCTCTGGCAGCAGAATGCAGTCCTCAGTTTACCTTCACGTGGAGGGGAGTGCAGTACACCTGGAACCGACTGCCCCAGGGGTGGAAGCACAGCCCCACCATCTGCCATAGACTGATCCAGGCTGCCCTGGAAAAGGGCGAGGCTCCAGAACATCTGCAGTACATTGATGACATCATTGTTTGAAGAAAGACAGCTGAAGAGGTCTTTGAGAAAAGAGAGAAAATCATCCAGGTTCTCCTGAAAGCCGGTTTTGCCATCAAGAAGAGCAAAGTTAAGAGACCAGCTCGTGAAATTCAGTTCCTGGGGGTAAAGTAGCAAGATGGACGGCATCAAATTCCTACTGATGTCATCAACAAGATCACAGCAATGTCTCCACCAGCCAACAAGAAAGAAACGCAAGCTTTCCTAGGTGCCATAAGTTTTTAGAAGATGCACATTCCTGAGTACAGCCAGATTGTGAGCCCTCTTTACCTGGTCACCCACAAAAAGAACACTTTCCAGTGGAGCCCTGAACAACAACAAGCCTTTGCTCAGATCAAACAAGAGATCGCCCATGCAGTAGCCCTTGGCCCAGTCAGAACAGGACCAGATGTGAAGAACGTGCTCTACTCTGCAGCCGGGAGCCACGGTCTGTCCTGGAGCCTTTGGCAGAAAGTGCCTGGAGAGACTCGAGGCCGACCACTGGGATTCTGGAGCCGAAGCTACAGAAGGTCCGAAGCCAACTACACTCCCACAAAGAAATCTTAGCTGCCTATGAAAGAGTTCAAGCCGCCTCAGAAGTGATTAGCACAGAAGCACAACTCCTCCTGGCACCCCGACTGCCAGTGCTGGGGTGGATATTCAAAGCAAAAGTTCCCTCTACCCACCACGCCACCGACGCTACATAAAGCAAGTGGGTCGCCCTCATCACGCAGCGCGCCCGTATAAGAAACCCAAATCGCCCTGAAATTTTAGAGATAATTACAAACTGGCCGGAAGGTGAAAACTTTGGTCTCATTGATGAAAAAGAGCAAGAACAAGTGACACGAGCTGAAGAAGCTCCACCGTACAACCAACTGCCAGCAGAAGAAACACGCTATGCTCTGTTTACTGATAGTTCCTGTCGCATCATAGAGATGAACCGGAAGTAGAAAGCAGCTGTATAGAACCCCACACGACAGGTCGCAGAAGCCACTGAAAAAGAAAGTAGATCAAGCCAACTTGCTGAACTCAAAGCTGTTCAACTAGCCCTAGACATTGCTGAAAAAGAAAAGTAGCCAAAACTCTACCTCTACACTGATTCATAGATAGTAGCCAATGCTCTGTGGGGATGGTTAAAAAAGTAAAAAAGAGCCGACTAGCAACGCAGAAGAAAGCCAATCTGGACTGCTGATGAGTAAAAAGACATCGCCACCAGGGTAGAGATGCCACCTATAAATAGGCACAAGACCGAAGAGTAGATCTAACCATAGACAATATTACCCAAGTTATCCATAATTGTGAGACGTGTGCCACGATCAAGCAAGCCAAGAAGTTGAAACCGCTATAGTACAGTGAGCGGTAATCCAAATATAAATATGAAGAAGCCTAGCAGATTGACTACATCACACTGCCCCAAACCCACCAAAGCAAGCGGTACGTGCTCACAATAGTAAAAGCCACCACTAGATGGTTAGAAACCTACCCTGTGCCTCATGCTACAGCTCGTAACACCCTCCTGAGACTTGAAAAGCAGGTCCTTTGAAAGCATGGCACCCCTGAGAAAATTGAGTCAGACAATAGAACTCATTTCAAGAATAACCTTATAAACAGCTAGACTAGAGAACATGGCATTAAGTAAGTGTACCATATCCCCTACCATGCACCTGCTGCAAGAAAAGTAGAAAAGTACAATAGACTGTTAAAGACTACCTTGAAAGCGTTAAGTGAGAAATCTTTCAAAAATTGAGAGCAGCATCTAGCAAAAGCCACCTAGATAGTTAATACCCAAAGTTCCACCAATCGAGCAAGCCCAGCCCAATCTGAGCCCCTGCATATAGTAGACGGAGACAAAGTCCCAGCAGTACATCTCAGACGTTTATTAAGAAAGACAGTTTAGATCAATTCTACTTCGAGTACAAACAAACCCATTAGTGGAGTTGTTTTTGCTCAAAGACCGAGTTGCACATAGTAAATAATGCGGAAAGATAGAACAACACAATGTGTACCTCAGAGAGATCTGATAGTTGAGTGAAAATCATGAATAAATGCCCTTGTCTGTATATAATGTATGTGTTGTAAGGTTAAAATATATATATATTAATTTTGATAATAAGTTGATGATATGAAGATAAGGGGTGGAATGTCCTGGGGTGACTTTATGATACTGGTATCCCCAATCGTCTGGTTTATGTTATATATTAAGTTCTGCACCTTTAAGACTAGCTTTGAGAGCAAGAGAGAGAAAAAAAAAAGCGCGCAGTTTGTGTTAAAGAAAAACATCACTCCCACACATCCCGCTCCTGGACTGTGGTGTCTGCAGCACAGAAGACAGCGAGACAGAGCTTCTCTCTGGCTTTTAGTTAGCTTTAGCTAGCTGAGGCAGAAGAGTTCCCTAGACCTTTGTTTGTTTTTTTCCCAATTTTCTTGGATCTGTGCAAGCCTGCTGTGGACTGAACACCCAGCCAAACCCCGGGAGCTCACGCCTGTGGCCCACCGGGGCTTGGGCCTCAGCACTTTCCAGTGACGGAGGGACTGATAAGAACCTGAGCGAGCCGAGCTACACCACATGAAAAGGACTTTTTTCCTCCTAGATTTGCCATCCCATCGAACAGCAAGAAGTTTTATTATTTAACATTACTCAATTTCTGTTAAATAAACAGCTTTTTCCACTTCTCTCTAAGGAATTTTTTCTTTTCCCGGACCAGTTAGTGGGGAGGGGCATTTCCCTGGGGAAATCCCCATTTAAAGTTTTCCTTCCTAATTTGCCCTAAACTAAGACAGACATGCAAGACTGTAGATGTGAAATTTCTCCAGCAACTGCTTTCTCTCTTATTTAGCTGAAGATAGATGCATAAGGGAAGGTGTTAATGTTTGGAGAAATCACTGCAGTGAAGACCTGACCAAAGTTGCTCTGACATATTAAACATAAAAAGTAATTTGCAATTTGGCACCCATTGAACACAATGGAAATGGGGAAATTGAATGTTTCTGTGAAATGATCCAACATTCTAGGTGTTTCTGAAGCTACAGCCTTTGTCTATCTCTGTATCCCATCACCATCCCACCTTCTGGCTGTTAAATCAGGCTTAGTGTTAGGATTCTAGCAAATCTATCATGCACTTACAGAAAAACTGGAGGCCAGATAACATTCTTTTTCTTTTAGCCATAGGGCATTTGAGAAAGATCTGGCAGTAGCAATGTATTAACTTTTCATAAAAACTGTATAAATAAAACATTTATGTCATTAAGAAAATATTTTAAAGAAAAAATAAGTTTTTAATATAAATTTAATTTTCCTAATATTCCATATTTTAACATTTGCTAATTTTGTTGGAAATATCAGGACAAAATATTTTCAGAAGATCATTCACTATTCCTGAGTGTTTACATGCGTATAAATAGGTATAACAACAACCATCATTGCTTTGCCATTTCCAGCATTTAGCCTAGATTAGGTTTTACTTAAACCAACTCTAGAACTTCATTTCCTCTTCCTTTCTGTATCATACCCCACTTTTCTCATTTGCATATATGGTCAGAGACAGAGAAAGGCTTGACCTGCAGAAACACCTCAGCAAATGAGATTCCACGCATATAAAGTAATAACTGTTTCAAGGATGTCACTTTTCAGCAGCATGACTGAACCAGTGCTAAATCACGGCAAACACTAAAAATCAAAAGCACATTCTGTGCATTCTTGGTACCTTGTCAAAGTTTTAGACTAAAAGAGGAGAGAAAGGGTGAAGAGATATAAATTTTATTTGCGGGAGTCCTTGCACCTGTCTTGAAAAACTGGTTGGTCTAGAGGTTTGGGTACTCATGTAGGAGTTGAGACACTTGAATTTCAATTCTGTCCCTGGCCTCTGCTGTGATCTAGAGCTCATTTTATGCCTCTATACAATGTGTTCATGCACCAGTTTTAAAATATATGTACAGGTACATCTCCATGAGACTACTCCAACTTGCTGTTTGGAGAGATTCTGGCTCTCTTGTAAAGAACAGCTAAAATTTCTTCAGGTGGAAATTGGTGTTTTCAAGAAAAGAAATAAAACTTGATCACTTTAAAGAAAGTTTTATCACTAAACATTTTTTAAATTTACTAGAGATAAACCAACACAAGAAGGATTGATTTTAGGCAAATCTCCTAGTATTAAACAAGCTTTGAATATTATGTAATTATTGGTGTATTTAGTAGCTTTTTCTGACTAGCATTCAAATAATTGTAATGTGAGTAAGAAAATTAATTTGCAGTCGATTAAAGTATTCAGCAGAAAATTTAATACCACAGTTGTTGTCATATAATCTGAACATTGAGTTTATAGGAATAATTTTAATTTACATCCAAAGAGTGTAGGCAATTTTTACACATTGGTTTGCATTTCACTGATTATACTCAGCTGAGGCAAAGTGGTCACATTTTTAAGAAGGTTAATGCAACATTGCAGGGACTGGGGACACAAAATTTTTTTTCTAATGTGTTAAAAACTAAAAACTAAAAAACTAAAAACTAGAGTTTTCAAGAAAAAGTTTAACAGCACTTCATTAGTTTCAATTTGGAATAAAATTAAGTATGTTTGCATCCCATAATCTATGAACTATCATGATGTTTATTGAGCATTTTTAAACCACTGTTCACTTCATTAATTACAAACTGAAATGAAAAGATTAATCTAAAATACAACAAAAATGGTAAATTATGTTTGAGCTCACATTTAAAATGCAACATTTAAGTACCAAATTCATTAATATTTAAAGACTATGAATGGAAGCAAAGAAACCAAAATTATCAATAGCTCATTTGGGAAAAAAAAAACACTCGGAAAAATTACTTTTATGTTATTGCACAAGACTCTAATACAGAGAATCACATGCTGAGATGGTGCAAAGTTGTTTACTTTGACTTATGTTAAGAGTTAATGGTGAGGAGCCCAGAATATTATTATTACAAATACCATATAAATTGTGTGTCTGCATTGAAAGTACAGATGCCAATATGGGAATTAGACTTACCCAAAAAATTGTGAAAATATTATTGAAATTTTTAAGGTCATGATACTGGAAAAATTGCAAGTGATACAGAGCCAATTAATTATCTGAATATATAGACCTTTGGCCTTTTAATTTAATTTAATTTAAAATAAGGTGCTGTTCTTTATTACCACAGGTACCAATTTGTATCTTGTAAATGGGACTATGTTATAGCATATTCGCTTTATGCTTTGAAGTCCAAAGAACCACAGTACTTGAGGTGATTGCATGTGGTGCATTTAGCCCAGACTTTAGCCCCTCCAAATCAATCTGGGTCATCTGTCAGGCTGTCCTGTATAGCTGAAGTGGTGTGAAGGCAGAGTAAGTTGTCATTACAGAATGCAGCCTCTTATTTTTAACTCTGTTCACAAATGCATCCTATGACTTTCTATGCCTTGTAAAGGAACTGTTTGCTATGCTCTGTGTTACAGGGCTCTCCAGGTAAGCAGGATGAAACCCCCTGACTCCTCTCTATATAATAATATTTTTTCATCCAGTTTGCTCTCTTGGCTTAAGGAGATAAGAGAAAGAAGTCCAGCAATAAGACTAGTCCAAAACTGCCTGGGTACCTTAATACCAGATAATAGATATTCTGTTGTTTGTCATTCTCTGTTTGTTTATAGTTCCTTAGTCATGTTTCAGTCTGTGCTAAAGAAAAAATCAGTTTGAACGATTTCCTTTAAAGGAGGCTATTTGACACATTCTTTGATTTACCAGAGTCTTCTGGACTATTATTCTAAATTACTCTGCACCTTTCATCCCATTAACTGATAGAATTATTTTGGAAATGCATGATGCAGTTTTCATGGCAATGTTTGCTTTCCTGAACATCCATGCTCTGTAAAAAAAATTCCTCTGATACTGGTGGTGCATACTACCAGTGCATACCATAGTTCTGGGGCAGACTGTGTTTTTAAGCCCAGTGTTCCACCTGGAAGAAACTGCTAGGTCTATAAAATTCTGTGATTTTGAATTTGGTATTGGATTTAACAACTTTAAAAACCTTTCTTATTAAAAAATAATGTTTTTATTATTATAATTGAGTGTTCTTCTGAAAAAGGAATTTTCAACCAAAATTTTTTTCTCTTTCAGAAGAACTTGTTGCTGTGGGATTTGTACACAGCAGGTTCTAAACAAATAAATAGCTGGTTAATCTACAGTTTAATCTACAGTGGAGAACCCCTGCATCTGTAGTACCTGAAAGAACTCCCTTTCAAGAAACAAAACCAAAAAGATCTCAACACATAGAACAGGGAACAAAGACAGATGGATCTCCTTGCTTACTTCAAAGAAGATTTATTGTATTGTAACAAACTGAACCCTTTTATGTTCCTCACTTAACCCAAAACAAGCAGGCATTGGCTGCCTGCCACTGCATTGTCACTGCCCACGCATCCCTTTTCCCAGTCAGCTCTCTGGCCATGTAGAGTCCATGTGTCTCTCCAAGCAATCACTGCCTCACACACAAGGCCAGCAGACGCCAGCTTCACCACCTGATCTCTTGTTACAGGACCTGTTTTTTATCTTGCTGTTAGCTGAACCTTTCCCAGAATGCTTTCTGTTGGGCTACAGTGAACAGGATTTCTTGTCTCCCACATCAACATATCTCTAAAAATTGTATGGTTTGTACAGTTTTAGGATTTTTTTGTTCTCAAAAGTAGCAGTACTAAATATGTGTGTAGAAAGGTCTCCCACTTCTACCCTGATGCTCCAAGATTTCTCTAGACTGTAGTGGTGCATGCCCCACACCTCTACCACCCTGGGTCTTCTTTACAATCTCAGGAACTTCTGATAAGCCTTAATCAAACCAGCTGGGGTGAATTTTTGGCTCCTAGGAACACAAGATGATGAAGAAACAGATATTAGTATTTTTCATCATGGTCCTGTGCTCATGGTCCTCTGTTGGTTGAAAAGTACCTGGGTAGACAAAAATGGATGCAAAATTAATATTTTTTTTTTTAAATTTAGCTTTAAAAGACTAATTATCATTACAATTTCATGGGTGAGATGTGTAATGAGATTGTGTGTTTTAGTCATTATTTGTATTCAGAGTGATTTTCATATGATGATAGGAACAGCATATAAAATAGAAGTGTGTCAAAAAGCCAGCTCCTGAAGTATATAATATTGCACAAACTGACACTGTTCAATTCAATAATCTATTTGCATTCACCAAAACATGTAATATGTATGGGTTTGGGGCACCCTATTGATACAGGCTTGCATTTGTGTTTTTATTTGTTTATCTGTGGGTCCATTTAGGTTAATTTTCTAGCAACTTTAAAATGGTAAATAATATTTTCAAAGAAACACCTGAGGTAAGGCTCTAGGGATTTTGTTTTTTTCCTTTGGAACCGCACTGTTCTGCATATTTAGGATTAAGTTTATCATTAAATTTACACAGTTGGAGACATTATAATCTCTTTTTAATATGATGATTTGAAAAGCTTCACTAGAAAAAGGAAAACCAGGAACCTTGTCTAGCTGTGATGGTAACACTTTAGCAGTAACTAAGCCAAATGCTTTCAGTAATTCAGGCAAAATCCCTGCTTAGGATATTTCTTCAAAATTGGGTTACTCGCCAGACTTGCAAAATCAGCAGCTACTCTCCACTTCCCCTCAAAATATAAATTAATTACTCTTAAGTTAGTTCTCAGCAGAAATATATTTCTAGTACATGCTAAAATGTAGATCCACCTAATGTTACTTTTGACACCTTTGCAGCATTTTTCTTTTGCAAATAAATATCCTTTAACACTAAACTAATCGAGAAATTTTTGAATAGGAATTGGACCTAAACAAAGACAATAAATGAATTCTTGTCATGGTTCCTGACTTGCAGAGTTATTTGCCACAGGGAAGATGTTTTAACTCTGGTCCCTCCTCGGGATCAGCTCCAGGAGCAGTAGCACCACGGCCAGCTGATTTGTCAGCAGTTCTCAGCCCCAGGGCAGCTCCGTATGCTGGGTCTGCTATGGGCTGGGGCCCAGAGGAAACACAGTTATGTGCTCAACATCCAAACTTCACACTCCTTATTCTGTAGGATACTTTTTGCTCACTTACACAAGGATTTTTAACAATCAAACCTAAATAACAAAGCACACTTATTACCTCTCAGTTATTTACTGAAACATCAAGGAATTTGGGACAAATAATGATTTTTTTTTTTAATAAGACAAACTAGCCTAATTTCTGTCTTGACTTAGCCTACAAATAAGAAGAGTGTTGCTGTATTGAAATTGTTGCTCTTAGGCACACAGACCTTTGGGCAGAGCTGTCCTGTCCCTGTGAAAGGACCTTGATCCGAACTTCATCTGTACTCTGTGATTAACTCAGTTCTGTGGAACAGAGTGTGGAGCTGGATGGGAATTTGATATTTATATATGCAAACATGCCTCACTTGTGCTGCATTACAACACTGTTAGAGCTTCCCTTTAGGTGTGTGTAATCCTTGGGAGCTCAAGCCAGACTAAATACCAACAGTGCTCATAGTGCCTTGTGAATGGATGTGTGGAGCATGGAGTGTTTACATAGGAAAATCTTTTTTGCAGTTTTAAGGATGGGCATAAAGGAGAAGAAGCACTGTCTTTTAAAGATTTCATATGCCAAGATTCCCTCCTGTGACTGGCAGTTCTTCTGTAACCTGAGAAGAAGTTGAAATTTAGCCACGTGAATGAGTACTAACTGGTCTTCTCTTTGTCTCTGTGGTTTTCACAGAACTATGTTTCAGCTTTTCCAAGCATCTCTTCCCTGTCACCCTGAAAATTAAACCTTCTGATAATGTTTTCATAGTTTTAGTTACTTTCCCATAAAAGTCCTGTAAACATAAGTTGTTTATCACATTCCTTCTAAGAAATGTCTTTTGATGGACATTTTGCATGACCAGTGTGCTTAGGAAGGTGTGTCATGGTTTTAAAGCAGTAACTAAAAAATTACTAGAAAACTTACTTATTTCTTGCTGTGAGATAGGGATTAGAACAAGAGCAAAATAGGCTTAAAACTTTAAAGAAATAAAGAAAGTTTATTAACAAAACTACAAGAATAAGAACATCAGAATAAAACTTCCAGAAAACCTCTTTCTCCCCCACTACCCAACCATTCCTTTGTTCACATGACAACATAGAGACAAAAGACTTTGGAACTTTGGTGTTTAAAACAGTCCCAATTCCTGCTAGAGTCTTTTCATCAGTCTTTGTAGAGAAACAGAAGTCTTCTGCTAATCTATGAAGTTTCTCACAAGAAAACTATTTCCGTTATAGTTTTCTATTTTTCTGATGCCAGCTGCCTGGAAATCTGTCATCAGATTTTCTCCTCCCAATTTCACATCACTCTGGGGTGTGTTATGGGCCATGAATCTAGGGATGTCATTTTTAAGGATGAGTTATTCAAAGACAAAAGTTCTCTTCATCTGTCTCTGTGAGGCTCTCTGGAAACAGAAGTTTTCTCTTTGCCTCAAGTGGCCTCAAATCTTCAACTATTACTTCTTCTCCCTCTGTTCCAGCACCTCATTTTATCACAACTACTCCACTGTTTGCTCAAAATCCACACCTTGAACACTCCATTCCTCCCAATATACTCTGTCATGAATTAAAGGAGCTTTTTTCAGAACACTACTGTTCACCTCCATAGCTTTAACAGAAAAATATTTCAGCTTATAAAGCATCTCCTTATTCTCTTTTCCCCATCTAAAACTTAATTCTTTTCTTCACTGTCTTTGATGGTTTTATAATGTCTTTTTCATGTTGATTGTGTCTCTCTCTCTCTCTGTCTCTCTGGGAAAAAGGAGTAATCTGTAAGTCTCATCCAAGCAGTAAAAGAGTTGAAGTCTTGGAAAGCTGCAGATGCTCCTGGTGTCAGGTTTCAGTTCAGCAGCAGAAACTGCAAACCGAGTCAGTCTGGCTGGCTCCATTTCTCCCCCTTCGCTCTGTGGCCTTGTCCGGCCTGGAGGAGGGGGAAGAGGCCGACAGGGAGCCTGTTACCTTGTCAGAAGCCGGAAACCAAAGAAAACAAGAAAGCCCTGGCTTTACATCTTAAGGCGGTGTTCACAAGTTGATCTCACTTTTCAATGGTCAAAAATGCTGTCAATTCTTAGAAATGACTGATAATTGGTCACAAGAAAAGACTCCCATCAGTGTCCAGCAGCTTCAACTTCCTTAGCTCCCAAAGCTATCTTAAAGGTAAAGTCACCCCATGACAAGGTAGTAACTTAATTATCCAATCCCTGGTCATCGTTGAGAATCTATAAATACTGGAGTCAAAGAATAAAGAGAGGAGTTTTGTTCTGACACTAAGAGTGGTCGTCTGAATCATTCCTTTAGTGACACTTCCCTAATTACCAGTTTTAAAATCTTTCAGTTAAAGTCAGTTGCAACCGTAAAGAAAACATTTTACAAGTTGTTTCATCAGCAGTTTCTCATCTGTGTGATGGGCAAGATGCACTGGCATTTTAAAAGCTTATCATTTCCTTTCTCTTCTAATAAGAAAGGACTATGTCTTTGTCCATCTGCTTCTAAGCAGTGGTATTTCTCTTTGATATCATTTTAAAATATTGGTTTGTATCCTGTGTCACTGTAGAAGTTTTGTAAACTCTTTGGGAATTATACTTTTAGGACAAGCATACACAAGTGACTGATGTTAAATTCCAGATTTTCTATACCTGAATAGAGAATTGCAGGTTAGTTTCCTCATAATTATTTCTGAGTAGTACCTTTTTGCCTGCTAGTGCCCAGTGCAGAAGCTGGATGTACATTGTGTGGATGCATTTCAGTAAAATTCAAAAGATGAGTCATGTAAGGTTTACTTCTCATCCTTTCATTAAACATTTTGTTGTATTTGTGATTGATTGTTTTGAATGCAAGTAACAACACTGCACCAGGCAAAATTACTGGACACATATTTAAGTGGGATATAAACAAGTGTGTGAGTCAAGGTGCAGCATAAAACATCAGCTCAGGGCTTTAGAACAATGGTTATTTTTCTGTACTTAGGCCTTTCATTACTGCAGCTGAAACTTCCTTTTTCTACAAATAGGCTATGAGAGAGTGGTGGAGGCATTGCCCAATTTAGCTGATCTTTTTTTTCCTTATGCATTTTTTCTCCCCTTAAGGCTAATGTTGCTCTTACAGATTTAACATGAAGTTTGAAAACTCAGTGTTAAGTAGGGCCTTACATATAGAAGAACTTCTCTAAGCCAAATTTTTCTGCTTTTTTTTATTATTATTTTTATGGGAGGCTTTATGTACAAGACAAAAATAGAAGATGATATAGCAAACTAGTTCTCAGTTTCACTATGTTCTTAATACACTTTTTGAGCTTTGCTTACTAGAAAGTAAGGGAAAATAAAAGCACTAAAATTAAGACTCTAATGTGTATGAGTGGGTGAGAGAACAGTAGCAGAGGTGGACTCACATATGCTTATTTTCAAGCTTCTGTAATTTTTTGGTCTTCCCACTATATATTCTGTTCAAAAGCAGTAGCAGCATAGCTTTTGCTGAGCAGCTCATGATTTTGAAGACAAACTTGGAAAAGCTCCAGTATATCTGCCACTCACAGACACAATTTATGCCTATGAGGATTAAGATGTCCATTAAAGCCATGAAAATGACAGTATATTCCCACTTGATCAATTATACCATCTCCTAAGAAAACATAGGGGCAATATCTGTACATATATATTTAATAGATGTCATATTCAACCTGGGATATATGCATCAGCAGTGTGTATATTAATTTAATAAGTTATTAAATAGTGAAATGTATAGTGAAATGTTTTCACTAAAATCAGCTTCAAAATGTCAGGACACAAGCTAATTTGCCAATGGGTCAGAGACTGCCCTTTTGCTATAGGTGAGGTTTCTGTAGCCAAGAGACTTGCCACTTCTTTGACCTGAGTTGAGCTGAAGGTAACAAGTATAGCAAAAAGACAGAACTCTATCCCTTGGTAGAGTCAACTGGAGTAGCTTCCTTTGCTGCATTGATAATTTTTTCTATAGGTAAAGATGTGATCTGGAATCTGCTACCAAACATTTTTGTTTTCATGCAGTTTTCATGTCTCATCTATACTGATTTTTTCCCTTCTGCTACTTGGAGGAAATAAAGCTGGGTTTTTTGTTTGTTTGTTGTTTGGTTTTGTTTTGGTGGTTTGTTTTTTTTTATGTAAGTTTCTATTTTTTTAAAAGTATACCTAAGGAAATTAAATTATCATGCTTTAGACAAAACTGACATGCTGAGTATTTTTTTTTCTGTTGCTGTTTCTTCTTCCACTCTAAGAAAAAAAGAAAAAAACCTTTAAAATGATACATTACTTGTAGCAAAAGAAGCATTAAATAATTTGGTGGCTGTTACCTCTTTCCGTATACCAATGAGAGCTGCATAGCTCATGGGTAGCAAGTTAATCACCCACAGAAAAAAAAAAGAGCTGCAGAAGAGAAGGCAAAAAAATTTTTCTTAACTATTTTTTTTGTAAGCTGGTATTACTGCATTGGAGCTAAACGATCTCCATTTGCAATTTAGCAGACTGGAAAATAACAATAAAAAGAATAGATTTTAGTAGCCAGATTTATCCTTTTCATTATGTTTTGAGCCATTACTAAATAAGAGCACTTCTAATACTGTAATGTTGATACATCATGTTTCCCTACACCTTTGAGTTACTAACTTGTGATTGCAGAAACCTGAGATATTCAAGCTAACTTTTTTGCAATTTAAGGCTTATTGTCTGTCTTGAATGCTAAGAGACACACAGTGGTGGAACTCTGTTAAGGGTCCTTTAGTGGCAGGAAAGGATATCTGAGGAATGGAAAAGACATTATTCAGGCCTTCTGCACAGTGGGATGCACTGCAGCAGGAAGTTACTGAATACAGCTGGTCAGAAAAGATTTGAGTTTAAAGTATTTGCCCATATCCGTGCCAAGATTCCAGAGTGAGATGCAGTTCCTATCATTTACCTGAAATACAGAAAATCCAGACAAATGCAAGGTTTTTATTCTTTCTGTATAAACTATTCTCTGTCAGTAACCTTAATAGCATCAGTCTTTATTTGTGATGTGATCAGTGCTCAGTGATAAAACTGAGGGGACATCCAATGTGAACGAAATGTAGCAAATCTGAAAGCTAGGCACAGAATCACCAGCTCGGAAGTGACCTCCAAAGATCACTTCTTCCAGCCTCCCACTTAGAGCAGGACTAAGAAGAGCAGGGCTGTTCAGGGTCTTGTCTGGTCAAATTTTGAGCATCTCCAAGATTATAGTTAACTTCTCTGGGTGACCTGTTCCAATTTTGAACAACCATATGTTTCAAAAATAAATTGAAAATTATTCTTATGTTGAGTTAGAATTTTCCATGTCTATCAATTTGTGTTTGTTTTCTCTTTTCACTCGGTGGAGAAGAGTTTGGCACCATCTTCTCTGTACCCTTAGGGGTCCCCTTAAGGTTTTCTGTCTTTAAAGCTGAGTGAGAGGAATGACAGGTTTGTCTTTACAAACAAGCTGAGGGTCTGCTGATAGATGAAACTAGCACTGAGAGATAAAAGAAACAATGGGATGGATACCACTGTTTGATGAATGGAAAAACATATTTGCCTTTCAAACTAACTGTAGGTTTGCTGGTAAATGAAATTAGATATTGAAAGATGAGACACTGGGGAAACACCATAAATTCCATAAGAATTAAAAATTAAGAGGGGGGTTATACATTAGAGGGGAATCTTAGGTATCAGGCATTATGGGAAGTCTGTACCTCGCAAGTACCTCAGCCAGTGGGGAAAGAGAGAGGGACACACAGCCGGGAAATTAGGATAAAAAGGCGGCTGCATCCTCCAAAAATTTGAGAGTCCCCAGGGGAATGCCCCATGGCCTCTTCTTTTACTCAAATAAAGTAAAAGGACTCTTCTGTCTCTGTTTTGGTCATAAACCTCTGGTGTTTGTGGATTAATTTTCCTGACACTGAGCAAACCCAGTTCTCTCAGCCTTTTTTCCAGCTCCTGACCACCTCAGTATTTAACAAATCTCAAAGCTAGGGCCATAACAAGGTAAGAATTTAGTGTTCCTTGTGTCCAGTCCCCTTTCATCTGCAAAAGCCAAATGTCACAATTTGTTTTTTTCAACCACCTGGATCTGTAAACACATAATTTGTAGCAATGTTTTTTTAGCAGAGAACAGTCCTGAGGATGTCTATAAAAGGTCAACACAAACTTAAAATTATTTATTTATCTATTTATAAATTCTGTGTCTCTAAATATAAGTGAGAGAAGATGCTTTAGGGTGTCACACCAAGCTTCCCCTGTGGACACACTTGAAGAGAACTCTAATGCCATGGCTACAGAATAATAATTGTAACAATTTAAAGAATATTAATGCCATGTAAAATGTAATGGGATTTTAAATTAATTTTCTACTTTTAAGGCAGAACCTTGCTGGTTTGTTTTTTTCAATAATTTTTTTTAAATGTAGGAAAAAAAGAGTACAAGACCGGATGCTTTTCTGCTGCTGACTCTTGCAGTGGCAATCACTGATATGAATGAGGTGTTTCTCCATGGTCTGTTGGACAGAACGAAGAACATTGCCCTCCCCAGTGTCATTGTCCACTGATGTACTCAGTGATTGCTGCTTTTTGATTGGGAATGCGTTCAATGATGTAGTAAGCAGAATTTATCTCTCTGAAATTGTCTCTGGATAAACTGTTGAACTGGAGGTTTTCTGTTTAGCTCAATTCAAGAACATGTCTCCAGAGCTTTCAAAGAATGATCTAAAGTGGGTATAAAGAATCTTTGTACTGGAGTGTGATCTTTCTGCCCTTTTATGAAGTACTGGAAGAATAGTCTGCAAAGCAGACAAACTGAAGTGAAAATTAGATTGCGAGTCCTAGAATACACATCCTGAAAGCCTTAAACTGCTCTAGGGAGAGCAGATGTTGTGTAATCACTGCTCTGAATTGATAGACAGCAGATATATGCACTGATTAGGTAAAACTTTAAAAGTTAAAAATTTCCATCCACTAAAACCTTATGAATTACTAGTATTGCATTTGGGGAAGCATGCATGAGTATCAGATAAATTTTCACATATCTTTTTTTCCCACATGCTAGTTGGAAGACATTTCATTAAAGAAAATATGAAAATATATTTTTCACAAACTTTCCTATTATCAGGTCAAACCTACCTGTTTTGTCTTCACTTCCAGGCCTTGTTTTGTCTCTCTAAATATAAATTATAACTTTTTTGGGAGGCAGTTGTAAAACAAATGTTACCTTGCATTTAATTATATCTTCATTTATAAAATTATATGAAATTTACATGTAGGAATTTGATATACACATTTTTCTACACCTGAATTATATACAGGTCTAAGTTGTTGTGGAGATGCCCTACCCGGACAAGTCATGCACATACTTTTATTCATACTTGGTTTCCATGATTTCTGAGAGCGGAAGTAACTTTTGCAAGTGATTGTCTAAAAACAAAAAGTAAAAATACAGCTTAGATACTAAAAAAAGAAACTAGATTTTTGACCTTCTTAAATTATTCGGTCTGGATTTATTTTGAAGAATTAGTGAAGACTGCTGCAGCTTCTTTCATCTAATGTGGTTTTCTCATCCCCAGTTAATTGGACACTCTGAGTAGAAACTTGGATGAAAGGATCTTAGAGAGAATAATTAACCTAAACAAACTTTATTTTTTTTCATTTAGTTAGTTTTGTCATACATTGAAATGAAAAGTTAGCAAGCTGATAGTCCTGTGTGCACTGAATTGTCCTTAAGTGACATGTGGGAAGGATTATGAGAAAAAAAATAAGAATTATATTCCTAAAAGAGGCTTCAGCATTTAAGATTTTTCTGAGGAAATGAGAGGAGAAAGGGAGATGTTTATGACTCATTCACCATGTTCTTTCTTCACTCAAGTTTCATGTTCATGTTTCTAAATTTGGTGAAAGAAAAGTCTTTCTTCACTTAAGACTTTGTGAACATTTTATTTGCAGTAAACATTGGTATATGAGATTTATAGGAGGTTGGTGATGTCTGGAAATTATGAACACTGTGTGCCACTGGATCGTGTACAGAGGTACAGTGTCTGAAAATTGTATGTTGGGTTAATTGTTCTGCTCCTATCTATGCCGCTATCTGCAATCTACCTTTGTTTTTTGGGGTTTTTTTTTGCTTTTTTTTTTTTTTTCAAAGGCCTCTTTTCTTCTAAACTCTAAAAAATTCCTAGTTCTGTAGAAAAATTGCTATGGAAAATCAAGATAGAATTCATAAACTTATAGTGTACTATCTCTCACAACTTGGACAGTGAACAGAGTTTCAGCCTTCAGGAGTGCTTATATTTTTTTCACATCTTTCATTTGTTTAAATTATTAGGCAAAAAATTTGGGCCAGCACCAGGGCTTTCATCTACTCAACTTTGTTCCATTTGTGTCCCCAGAAACTTCTCTGAGAGACCAGAAGGCTCCTTCATCAATCTGATGGCAAAGCTGGAGGCAGCTATGCTGTCTGCCCAGGAGGCAGGGATAGCTGGCCCAGAAATAAGATACTATAGCCTTCTAGCCAAGAAAAGTTGCCACAGCAATGATATAATGGATAGAATTTATGGATCATTGTGTATTTATCTCTTGTCATTGCTAAGCAGTGCAAGCAAGCAAGCAAAACTCCTGACAGCCATAGCATCTGTTCAGCTTTAGAGCATAACTTCAAAATTAGACCCTGTGTTTGTAAATCCAGTGCCATGCAAAAAGTGCCATCTGGCCTTGATCTGTTTCACAGTAAATTGATTTATTTTGTGAAACTGAGGAGACAGCCCAAAAACTACAAAGCCTTTGCACTGAGAATTTGCAGTGGTTGATATAGACACAAGACACAACCATTCCTGTGCAATTGCACAGTGCAAAAAAAATGCACTTGATCACACTATGGCTCTAGAATAATCTCAGCAAGAAGGAGGATGAGGAATCCCTGTTGGGCTTTTCTAAAATTTTAGCAAGGTATAAGGTTGTTTGAAGAGGAGATAGATTTATATATGCCATAATAAAATAAGTCAGGGATCCTAAATTATACTAAAACCACGTGTTTAAACTATATGCCAGAGCAAATAAAGACAGAATGTTTCTGGAAATAAATATTCTCATTTTACCTTCTGTAACACCTGCAAACTAGATCAATTGCTTTGTGGTAGGAAAAGAATTTTTAGGCAGCACAGAAGTAATCTCTGATCCAAAACCACCTGGCAGTATCAAAAATCTGTCACAGTTGGTCAGTGATTAGATCCTGCTGATAAGAACAGCATCTGGAATATTGAACAGGTATCCTTTATTTATGCTTTTTGAGGGACTTCACACATATGCCAAAAGCCTCAAATTTATAATTATTCTAAGGTATAGTTAAGAAAGAAGATCAGAAACTTTAAATGGAGGTCTGAGTTCTGCATTTGTGAGAAACCCCAGAGAGGGTATTCAAATATATAGACCCGAAGATCAACATTATAGGAGTGAACAAACAGTTGTCACAAACCGCAAGGTGGGATTCGTGATGTGGTTGTTTTAGTTGGTCTTAGAGTACAAAAGATTATCAGCAAACCAGGGACTCAAACAGCAAAACACACCTTATTGAGTGCTCATCGGCACTAATATGCGATAGAGAGAAAAGAGGAGAAAGCAAAGCATAAGAAAAGAGAGTAAGGGGATTTTGGCTACCAATGTCAAAGTCCACTCAGCCATCCAACAACGCAGAGCCTTCTGTCCATTGTGGAGATCTCAAAGGAAAGTAAGTTTTGGGGTGTATTTTATAGTCTTTTACAAAGCAAGGGGCACAAGGCCAAAACCAGAGGAGATTGATGACCATGGTGAAGAGGCCCATTACTCAGGGGGGCAGGTGTGGGGTACAAGTCTCTACTCGCCAGCAGTGTGCCGTGTCAGCACAGTGAGCACACCTGCAAACAATCACTTGGCAAACATCCACCTCAACCAGGCCAGAGCCCTTGTACTGAGTCCCTTGTGATGTTCAGGGTCTTTCCTTGCGGTGGTCGTGAGACAGATGGGAGAATCTTTGGACCGTCTCTTAAAATAGTATACAAATTATCAGTCACAAAGTATTTAAAACTTAGAATTTTTGACTGATGGTAGAGCAATGCCTAAGGAGACAGCCTGGAAAAAACACTGATAAAAAATTGAAATTTTTCAAGTGAGGCCCTAAGAGATACCAAACGCAGCTGTGCTGAGAGGAGAAATTGTACCTGGTCAAGCTCTTTGGAGTGGGACAAGTCGAGCTGGTCTGGGGACATGGTGGCTGTGCTCCTTCATCCCAAGTTAGGAGGATGCATGTTGAAGATGCCTCTGCTGAGTAAATCCAACTGCCCACATTGTGTTTTCTGGGGGTATTGTATTGTGATGAGAGGAAAATCATATGCCTAAGAAAAAATGTCCAACTTCTACCTTTCAGAGAGAAAATAAGATCTTTGAATTAGTCACTTCTGGATATTTGAGGGCCCACTCCAGGTGCTCTACTCTGTGCTTCAGGCAAACAGATACACCCCCTACTAACGGCATGAGGTGAATTTGGCACTAAATTGATTTGTGAGAAATGAGGATTTCTTTAATGCAGGCCAGGCAGTAACCTCAGCAGAAACCATGAAGTAAATGCATGCCTCACATCAGGGGGCAGAGTGTTCTGCAATGAAATGAGACTGTATTTACAAGTTAGATAGAAGTGCCTGAGAAAAGACATTATTCAGAAGAATTTCAGTACAGTGGTTGATAATGGGAAAAAATATTTTCCTCTGCAGCTCCCTCTTAAATGTCAGGAAATTTTAAGTCCTGCTAAAATTTCTCATGAATCAGAAGTGAGATAGGGAACTGCGGGGCTCACTTTTGATTTTAGGCTGCCATGTTTTTGAGTTTCTGTATTCAGATAAGGAAGTGCTGTGCTGCTGGCTGGCTTCTGTGGAATGGTGAAAAAGGGGTGGAAAAGGGGTCTTACTGGAACTGAGAATCTAGCAACTGATGGAAAAGCCAAAAAACCAGGAGGGCATCCAGAAGCTTGAAATGTTTGTCTGTTGTCAGATATACAGATTCACTGAATGACAGATCAGTGGAGAAAGAATTTGTTGAGGAAGAGCAAGGAGATGAAAATCAGATGACTGAGAACCTGGAGTTTTTTTCTGAGGTGGTTCTTTTGATTTTAGTAATTTTATCATTTTCTTTATGTGAAGCACTGTTTCCGCTTGTTCACTGCTGAGCAGCAGCAGCAGAGACCACAGCACAGTATTTGTCAATACTTCTACATAGTGAGATCAGGAAGCCAGATGATTCCTAGAGAATTCCCAGGCAAATGTCACCTGTGCTCATACCTTGCAAATCTAATGATGATTAATGAGCTCCTGGCACAGAGCAGAGTCCTGATCCTTACCTGTAGTATAATATAAATAAATCAAAAAGAAAAAAAGTCAACAATTTAAACAATCTTAACACACAAGGATTTTTCTTTTTAAGTGGAATCCATTTTAGACTTCAAAAACTTACTAGTAAAAAGAACTTTGTTCCTAAGATTTATGGAGAATCTTATCTTCAGATAAGACAACATGGAATTATTCTAGCTTAAGGTTGTGAAGGATTTGGGTCTTATTTTTTCATACAGTGAGTCTTGCTTATGGCAGCTAAAAAAAATTTAAATATCAATTGTGTTACATTAAAAATTGTAATTTTTTACATTATAAATTAAAATTTCAAGTTGTGGTAGCAATTTTTTTTTCCACTTTACTTTTATAAAGCTCAGACCTAAGAATTTTAAATCAAGCAATTTAAAATCACTGATTCAATTTACTCCCCTACTGTTTTGGGTCATTCAGGACAGACAAGAATAAAAATCAGGGTTTTTTATGAGAGGAATATTTGAAAATGTTTGTACATGATGACTTGGTGAAGATCTAATGGTTTATAACATTAAAGAAAGATGTAACAGCATTGTGGCTAAGCTTTTAAAGACAGAGCAGTCTGGGCATGTAAAACTGCAATATCTATAGTAACAGAATTTTTGTCCTTTATTAATGAATGTGGAGAATCTGGAGATGCACAATCTGACAGAGCAGCACTATGAAACTTGCCACATTCATCACTCTTCCCAAAAATTTGTGTTACAATAGAATGGAAAAAGCCTCACCTGCAATGGAGATGCAGAGGGGGCAGAAAGGATCCTACCAGGGATTGATTATGTGTATGAGAAAATAGTCATTGGTGCAGAGAGTGTATTTCCCCAAAGAGGACTCCCAGGTTAATTGTTGGAATCAACAGACTCATAGGTTGGATCTTTAGAAGATTTTGTAGAGAAAGAAAAGGACTCGGACACCCTTTTAATATCCAGAAAGAAAACTTGGGAGACATGGAAAACTCAGCTATTCTGAAGCTTGTGCATAGGTGTATTTTGGATGCATATTTATCACCACTAGGTTAATTTTTAAACAAAGGAAATGTAGCTCCATTTTTTCATGCCTTAGAAAAGTTTCTTGCTAATGGAAACATACCTGTACATACTATAATGGTAAAGCACTGTGTAATGCTATGGAAAAAAGGAAAGAAAATTAACTTTCCTATTCACTGAGTTCATCAAAGAAGAAAGCGAGAGGAAAGGAGAAAAATAATGCTTTTTATTTTCTTCATATGCTCTCCATTCTTTCAGGTTACAGAGGTCTTGTGTTTAACAGGAATCTGCTGTAAAGGAGGATGAAAGAGGGTCACATCAGGAAAGGTATGAATGTGTAGATTTTAAGAGCATTTTATAATATTATAATCAGTCTGTCGAACTTAATAAAAAGGGTTTCATCAAGTCGATTTTCATTTAGCCCTCAATTAACAAGCAGTCACATTTCAGAAACTTGTAACTTCTTGCTCACTTTCCCTTCCCTCAGAGTTTCACAGTATGAATGAAGTGTGTAAACTTTTTCCATGAAATAGTACTGGAGAGCTCAGGGGAGTTCCTTGTGCAGGTTGGCTGCTGGGAATCTTCATAAAGAGCCATCCAGGAGATGAGTATTAATGCCAAGCTTAAACCCAACAGCAACATTGCATTGATTTGTCTCAGGGGCAGATGGGAGTAGAGTTGTTGGGGGACTTGCCATGGGTGAATAATGAAAAGCATGTGTTAACCGGACAAGCTAATTCAAGTGCAATGCTCATTATTTTGGACACCTGAGCAGTCTGGTGTCACAGAGGCCACTGGCCTTCCTTTCTCAAATTATCTTCCTGGACTCTTTCTGGATATAGCAGCCTGTCACTGGTGGTCAAGTTCTCATTGTGGACTGTGAAACTTTGAGCCAAATTAGAAGTTTGCTTGAGTAGATGGTATATTTTAGTTGTGCATTTACTAAAAAAGAATTTGAAGATTTGCAAATCTTTGCTGTATAGTACACAGGAAAAAAAGAAGAGGGGGAAAAAAAATCACTTCCCACCCATTTAGATAAGATCGAGGAAGTTTTAAAGTAGTGATAAAAACACATCAGCTGTTGTATTGCGACAATGGAGTCATTTAAACCTCAGTATAACTGGAATGAAAAGCTGAAGATAATAAGGATGCTCTCTGTCACCATAAAGAAGGAATATGCTGACAATTTTATAGAATTGAGGCTGATTTCCCATCATCTAATGAAGGCAATGAGTATTTTCAACTACCATTAAATTTATATAGATACTTAATTGAAGCTACTGTTGCTTGTTCATTAAAAATAATGTATAGACTGTGCCATCTAAGTAATCTGGAATGGGTCTTTCAAATTTTTCCTGTTCAAATAATTTCTCTGTATATAAATAGAGCTCATAATTATAACTTATGCTAAGTGGCTCAAGAGGAAAATATATAAAGATGATACAGGTCTGAGGCAAGGAAGATCCAAGGAAGTATTTTAAAAATAGCATAAAAATTAAAAACTATTTTTGAAGAGCTTGAGAAGAATTCAGTAAATCTAGGGTCTGATCTGAGAGGCAATATCTTCTGTCTTATCTTTCTGAATGTCTTATAAATTAATGCATCTTATGGATTTATTGAAATTTCAAAAAATAATGAATACTTGAAATCTAAGGACTGCAAACATTTAGTCATTCTGACAAAAATGTCTCATGAAACATATTAAAAGTGGATAGATGATATACTAACATGTGTAAAATCACTATTTATTAATTAGTGATAAAGATTACAGGATTAAAAAGTTAAATGCAGTTCAAACACTTTACTATCTGACCCAGCTGCAAAGAAAAAATATTCAGTGAAAGAAGATAAAAGGGCTAGAAACAATCAAAATGAAATGTTTGAGAGACAGTACAAGAGACTCAGGTACAATGATGAGGACTACAGCAAAGGTACTGGTGTTCTTCCTACTCACACACCTCCTGAGCTTCTGAGAAGGCTTCAGCTCTGTTGCCTGCCACATGCAGATGGGGGACATAAATTGTAATATATAATATACAGAATATAGAATATAGAATATATAGATATTTAGAATATATATATAACACATATAATATATAGTTCTATTATAATGTAATACATTATAATAGTATTATAATTAAATATATATGATATATATTATATAATATATGATATATAATATATAATATATTGCACTTCCAAATCAAGCGATATGGAGTATTTGAAAATGGCTTTCTCTTAACCTTTCCTATTTAAAATGCTCCAGTTTGCAAAAAATAGTGAATTATTCATTGGATAAGAAAAATAGCGAAAGTAAGAACTCTGAACTGAAGCATCAATTATTCATGCAACTTTAGATCCCATGACTTTGAGTTGAGAGGTGAACAGTAGTCAAAAGTTTTTGATAAAAATCTTCTCAAGGATGAACATTTTAATATCTTTTTCCTAACTGCATATATTACACGTGAAAATTATCTCATTATTTGGACAAAAAAAAGACAAGATCTTATAGTAAAAATATACTTTGGTATCATCACTTTCTCCACTCTTCCCATAAATGTGTTTTTTACTTTCTTTCATTAATACTATTAAGCCTTTCTATGCTGACTGCTCATTTCCCAAATTTCTGCACATCATTTAATAATTGGGAGGGTTTTTCCCAGTTATGCCAGTTATGGACATTTCAAATTCAACTGTGTGGTTGACTTACAACAAAGTTTTGAATCTGAACTAAATCAAACCTTACAAAAAGTTTCTTTAATGGGAGAAGAAGAATAATGAAAATCATCCATGGCTGATTATTTAATTTAGGTCTTGTTTTACACAGGCTCACTGCAGTTTCCCATGGAATCTATCAGCCAGGACATTACAAAATAGAATCAGACCTTCCAGTCAGTCTCATTGTATAAATTTACCATTCCCTTATGCTGTGACTCAGTTATCAACTAAAATGTGACATGCATGGGAGGTTCACATAATGAATGGCTTTGTGATCTTTTGAACATGCACCAACTTTCTGCATGTGTTTTTGTAATACTTTTACAATGCTCCATGACTTAAGCATTAAAATGTATATAAATATATGTTACAAGTAGCACATCTGTAAAATGTTAATATGCATTTTAAGATGCATTCACCAAACATTATGAATGTTAAATAAGTGACAGTATGTATCTTTATAAAATATTAATTATTCACTCTGGATTTAGTTATGCTGTAAGCTGCTCAAGAGCCATCAACAGAAAGTGAATAGAGTCATCAAAGTTACAGTAGGCTTTTCATAAGGAAATGTTTAAGATTAAAATTAAGTACTGGACATGACAAAAAGTAGACAAGATACAACTGTACAATAAACTGCAGTCTGATCCAGAATAGCCCCCTGAGGTGCCCCAATTTCCTTGAAATATGGCATAAGGAGCACATGTATAAAATTTTTAGCCTTTGGAATACAGCAAAATGAAATTGTCTCCATTACAAATCCCCTAATGAGTCTTTGAGGAAACATATGCAGTGAGTTTGAAAATATAATTTTGAAAAATGAAGAATTATTTCTGTTGTTAAATGACTGATTTTTCTCCTACACATCATTGTAGGAGATGATGTAGGAAAAATTCAAAATATAGAATTTTTCAAATGTAAATTAATGTATTCTCTTTATCCAAGTCTGATGAATAAGTTTTAGATATCGATTTTCTAACTCTATATAAACTAATTATTTTTGCTTCTTCAAACCAGCAATACAAATTACAACATAATTTTCTATTCTAAATTCTTTCTTTCAGTTTTCCTGATTCAAAAGTGATAGGTAGAGGAATTTCAGATATACATATTAAAGGAGCAGTGTTAAGATGAAAGTAAGTGGTAATATTAGCTCATATTTAATTAGGACACAAAACCAGCTCTTATTATACAGACATAATCATGTTTTAATGGAGGACATCTCAGGGTTGGGTTAATCATTGGACTCGAAGACCTTGCAACTCTATTTTTCCAACCTAAACAATTCTGTGATCACAGTTTGGGAAGAGTACTGACAACAGACTCTCACCTTAGAGAATTCTTCTTCTGACTGTATTGCTCTGTGTGCTGTTCTGTAGATTCTGTGGTCTCCTGGCAACCTAAATGTGGGTTTCTGTATATAAGTGATGGCTTGGTAACATCAGAAACTGCATTTTTACTTAAAAATTCTCAAATGGTCACTGTAGTGGAAACTTGGCTACACTATCCCACTAATGAGCTCCAAACTGAAGCAGGAAGGACCACTGCTAAGAAAAATAGGTTGTCCCCTTCTCCATATCCACTTAGCTTTTGACATGTCTGCAGAAACTTCCATTACATTAGCAAAATGAAATCATCAGCAGTGTCTGATGTGCATATTCTTGTCCTGAAGAAATATCAAAAGTGTCATAAATACTATTAAAATATTCAAAGCAGGTCAGTGTCCTAAATCTCTCTGAAATCACTCTGGAGTGATCTGGACATCTAATTGTTGCTGTATTTTATATATTGGTAAAGGTCTGTCTGCACAAACCAGCCTCTGGGATAAGTCGCAATATTAAAGGCTAAAATCCTTGAAACTTGCCTGTAGAAAGTAAAACAATGTTCCTGTGTACAAGGATAAGAATGTAAACTTGTGTGTACTAGCCAATAGTAGCTTGCTCTGCCCGCAGACCCTGTAGAACCCTATAAAAGGTGTGCTAAAGATAGAAATAAACGGCATTCACAATTACTTCTGTGAAGACTGGTGAACAGCTCGGGGGTCTTTCAACATCTGGCGCTCCGACCAAGGACACCCCTGCGGGCAGAGGGGCTTTGGAGTCAGCAGAGTGGATCTGGGCGTTAGACATCACGGGCTCAGATCGGCACCGGATAGGCAGCCTGAGCGCGGTGAGACGCGGTGCGGTAGGACATGGAAAGTCAGGCTGCTGGGGGGGGGCCAGGCAGGCAAGGGCGTGGTAGAAGGATCGCAACTTTCCGCCTTGCGGGTTGCCGTCAGCATGGAGACAGAGTTTGCGGCGGCGAAAAAACTGCTTCTCGGTATCCTCGTTAAACGAGGCGAAGCAGCCCGGGAAAAGGACCTGGATATGCTCATTATATGGGCTAATTGTCATGGGCATTTGCAGTGCCCACACTGCTTTTTGCGGTGCAAGAACGGACTGATATATCGGCTCTGATATGGGAAACGGCAATTACGGAAAAGAGCAAGGACACTGTGTCTCTCAGTCGAACTTGACAGACTGTAATTAATACCTTAAAATCAGAAAAGCAAGATATACTGAGGCTGTGAGCTCTGTAATTCTACCTGCGTCACAGCGGCAGATGCCTTTACCTCCCACTGCTGGGCAAGCTATCTCCTATCTATGCTGCCCATGGAGAGAGGGAGGGAGAGTCAAAGAGAAGAAAATAATGAGGAAAAGAAGTTCCACAGCGAACGCTGAAACAACGAACAGAATCTGTTCAGTTATGGCAGGATGTGATACATCCAGAAATATTTGCTTCATTTTTGGAGTCACTTTTAGCATTACAATCTTATTTAAGTTCCATCTTTACCAACCTGGAAGAAAAGAAGCCAAATTTAGATTGGTTTCCACCCAACCAGGGGACATGGGGGAGCGAGGTGGGTGCAGAGAACAAAGGCACCCTGGGGGTAGAAGCAGCGCAAGAAAAGTTCCAAGGCCACGCTGATAAGCTGCAATGATCGCTGCTGTTAGCACCTGGCCGTGAGAGACTTTTCGTGTAACATCGCCTGCTTCTGTAAAATCGTGCCCCTTTTCCTCTATCGGCGAACAACAAGAGAGATTGAGAGAAAAAAAACCTGCATTTGTTAGAGTTAACTTTGTGAGGTTTTTTTTCTTTCTCTCCGTTTTTCCTCTCTGCGAGAGTATATGGAGAACGTGAAGAAAGATAAGAGCAGCAGAGAGCAGCAGCAGGGCGGGCAGTCAAACCCCCCCCCCCGCTCCCTCTCTAAGAAGAAGCGTCGGGATTGTGCTCAGTTTGTTAAAAAGTCATGATTTATTGGGTTTTCAAAATGTTTTTATATACCATTGTAGAGTTAAGTTTGTGTTTCAAGTAATTATGAGTTTATGCAATTGCAGTTTTTAGAGTTTAACTGGAGAAATTATTGTGGTTCTTTGAAACTTAAAAAAAAAAAAAAAAAAAAAAGAGAGAGAAAGTGTTTAACAGAAGTTGCCTTGCAATAATTGGTTTTAGAACCCAAGGTTAAAATATAGTGTGATTTACAGCTTCTAGGAAAACCTTCCAATTAATGTTATCTACAGAAGAGATTTATGGTTTAAAAAATAGTTAGTTAAGAGAACTTTACTGTACAAGACAAAGTTAAGTTAAAGTATATATTATCCATTTGCTTGTTTTTTCCACAATTTTAATAAGGTAATTTTAATGTGAGTCCATTTGTTATATAAAACACATATAACTGCATATACACCAATTTGGATTTTAGATTTTAGTTTAAAAATTGGACTTGATGCTCCTGAAAAGTGATACAAAAGCTGGATGGCAGCTCGCCAAATCCCATGTTGTTGTGGTTTTTCTCTAGAAAAACTACACTTTTAAATCCTAACCAATTTAAGCATATACTAGGTAAATTTCTGTTATGAATGAGTATTTTTAATAACATTTGCAGTTATTGTGGGTTATTCTCAAAGCTAGATGACATAGAATTGTGATGGATTTGTTACATTTTTATAATCTTTATAGTGAATCCATGTTATTGTTATAGTGTTTGAAAGGTATATATCAAACTTTTAGCTGCCTTTTTGTAGTAACAGAATAAGATTAAGTTATGTTTTTATTTAGTATAGATTAAGTGTTAATAGAATTGTTATAAATGCAAAGGCAGATTTGGGTTAAATAAAAACAATTTATTATAAAACAATTTCTATAAAAAATAAACAATGAGGGAAAACCACAATAAAACAAACAGCGCAGCGCTGGGTGGACAGGGGTCTATACCCAAAGGTATAGGTGTTCCCAAATCCACGAAGGAGGGTAAACTGTCTGGGGTTTTTATAGGGATTTTTAGCTTTGAGGCCAAATTCCAGGCAGGCACCATTCATCAACAGTCCTTGATTGTCGTATGAATTGATTTCCTGGCGTTGGAGAATAGAGAATGGACGTCCGGACCGAGTCTCCTCATATGTAAAGAAGTTCTGAGTGGTTCTTGATTTCATTGTGGTTCAGGCCATCCGGATGGGATGGCTGGATCCGGGTTGGAGCCGATGGATATTTCGGCTGGATTTTTCCTTTTGTTTACCTGATGGCTTCCCCCAACGGTAGCCTGCAAGGCGGGGTGTTCAGGTCCGGTGATGAATATCTCGTCGGAGCCTCTCCGTTTTGGCTTGATGTTTCGTGTCTTGTCTATTCTTCCCCGTTGATGGTCACCGAGCCTGTCCTTGTCAGTTTGAGGAGTTTTTGTCCTGTCAGCTTGATGGGCCGTGTCCTGTCTATTCTTTTTGTTGATGGGCGCTGGCTAGGATCGTTATCCTTTGAGTGGGAATTCGTGGCTAGATCTGGGAAGGGCTTGTGTGTCATACTGTACTTTATATTTTATATCATTATTGTTATATACATTTATTTAGATTTCTACGAATTTTTACAAGTTCATTTCTCACAGTCCCCCGCCTAATAATTCATTACATTAAAAATTCGTGTTATTTTATCTAATTCTGCAGGGGAGGACTATAATTTTTTTACTCACATTCATTTTCTTCCCAGTCCGTTAACGAATTCTCACTATATGCTTGTGCCAGGTTATATTTATTTTCAAAATTCTTTAAGGCTTTAATCACATTTTCGTTTTCTTTTTTCTCCTCTAATTTCATTAGTTTAGAGAGAGGAGTAGGTCTCCCTTGTGCTTTCTCAGGATCGATTGGAAGTGTGGCAATCTGCATTCCTTGCACAACAGAGTGAATTAGTCTGATGAAGCAAGGAATTAAGCAGGGAAGGAAAATGATTCCGGCAACTGAACAAGTGATGAAAAATACTAGCTTCTTCCACCAAGCCCCTTGCCCGAATATCTGGTCCCACCAGGAGGCTTGTAGGATTGAATTCCATTTTTGGACTGGCACATGAGCTACTTTTTTAATTTCAGCAGCCAATCCTTTTATTGTTTCTCCGTAATCGTCTATTTCCATACAACACTCGGATTCGTTGTATCTGCCACACACTCCTCCCTCCTCGGCTAGCAGATAATCGAGAGCTAGTCTGTTTTGGTACACAAAAGCTCTCATTTGTGAATGTTGTTTGGCTAGGAGTTCTAGGGCTTCTGAAGTGTGGTTAGAAACTATCTCTACCACCGCTTGTAATCTGATAAGTCTGTTGAGGAGATAAATGGGGGTTCTGTACCCCCAGCTGCCATCGTTTGCCCAAGTAGCGGGCCCGTAATATTGAATGATCCTTTCGGCAGGCCATTCTTCCTCGTTCCACTTCTGGTTGCCTCCCGCTATTGGTAGTTCCCGTTTTAATTCCCTCCTTTGTCTGTTTAATGTCTCAAAGAGAGGGGCTCCCAATGATTTACTCTCTGTTTTAGGTAGAGTAAAGAAAAAGGGCCGAATTATTCCAAGTGTGCAGGATCCTTTCCATTTTCTGGGTAGCTCGCTATAAGCCTTTTTCCCACATATCCAATATATACCATCAGGAGCTTCCCAACCCTTGTTCAACTTTGCCGGATCATCTCAATATTCCTTTAATCCTATTAGCTCATGGAAGGGATTGGCCCCAGAGTTTTTGTACCAGCAAAGTCCAATTATTTCCATCCATTCACAGTTATTCCCCCTGGAGCGACTCCAATAGCCCGTGGGTGGTTCAGGTTGCCAGGTTTTAGTCTTGCTTTCCGAATTCACCGTGAGTGTGCTTACACACGGGGTATAGCCTACTAAATCAGTGAATTCTTTTCCCTCTCTGCTAATGCAGACAGTACCGATTATTCTTTGGTCTATAACCCATCCTTCTGGTCTTTGTTTTGTTTTTGATATTTTAGAGCCTTCCCATTTTAGGAGTTGCTCTGGGGTTAGTCTCTCTCCCTTCCAAGGCCATCTTTCAGCTGATTTTAACCCGCCACAGATCCAACAGTTAGATAGACCTAATTCTGTGGCTATTTCTTGCATTAGATCTATAAAAAGATTCTGGTTGGGGTTTGGCAACCCCCAATTGCTGTATTGTTTCTCTAATTGCTCATAATGTTCACTAAGAGAGTTAAGCCTCTCCTGTTCTAGCCTCTTTTTCCGAGCTTCTGCTTCTCGCCTCTTTAACTCTAGGGTTAGTTGTTTTATTTTGTTTTCAGGGTCCACCCCTTCCTCATCCCTGGAGAAGCAGAATACTGGGTTGAATTGCAAACATACCCGGTCATCACCACTTTTTAACAAATCAAGGATTATCGGTTCATTATTAAAAAAAGCTTTTTCTTCATGTTTTAAGTTTCTACCTTCCCAATATACCTTCCCTCCCATGGTACACATTTTCAAATTCGCTTTATTGTAACATAAAGGGTTAACCGTATAATATGCCAAAAAGGTGGATTGTCTTTTCCCCCCTATCTAGACCGTTTTGTTACATTGACTGCAGATTGGAATTGGGGGAATCATTCCCACTTCTCTCTTATACCTGAAATGGGAAGTTTCAGTCTTTCTTTTCATAGGAGT
Source organism: Pseudopodoces humilis (assembly GCF_049639895.1). Classification (NCBI taxonomy): domain Eukaryota; kingdom Metazoa; phylum Chordata; class Aves; order Passeriformes; family Paridae; genus Pseudopodoces; species Pseudopodoces humilis. Next base: position 5,117,168 of record NC_142209.1, on the reverse strand, counting down.
TTTAGACTGCCCGTTCTTAAGCCTTGCCCCTGAGTGGTAACACTAGACCTTCCCCTTTAATTCACAAAGATTATACTGAGTGCTGTTAGACAAACAACGTTCCGGAGGACAGTAGTTAACTATTCGTCTGGTATCTGTGGCAGTCTGACACTGCTCACACTTCCCCAGGAGACGCTCCCCCGGAGGTACTTCGGGAATCATTCTCTCGGCTAAGCACACGGCTAGACTCAGGACAGTCAGGATTCTCCACCGGTGTATCCCTCTGCCTTGCCCTTCGCCCGTATAGAAATATACGGCGGGGATTACCATCTTCTCGGCAGCAAGGATATTCTTCAGGGGCCCTTGTAGTCCTAATGGCGTACCTTCTCTTGAAAGCAGCCCACCGAGACGACTTAATTGTGTCTGTCTTGCTCGGTACCTTGACTGTCTTTTGGCACTCAATTTTTAAAGTTTTTGCTTTGGAGTCTAGTTTACCTCTAATCCCCTTTTGAAAAAGCAGGTACCACTCAGGAGAGTCAAGTTCTAAAAACCCCGCCCGGGTGACAAGTATTAAGAAACGGCTAGTCAGCTCCTGTTCTTTAGTCAGACAATTGGTACACAGTCTCTTAGGTTTGTACTCTCCCCAACAGTGGGTTACTCAAATTTGTTTACAACAAGCACATTTAAAATGTATAAATGGAAAACAATCACAGTTTGCGTTGATGTAACTTATCTGGTCTGCAGCTCTACGATCTCAGAACAATCATGTACTAATTTTTCTGAATAGAAACTGAGCAGGATTTTTGTGCAGTGGTTTTCAATTCTAAACCGGGTGAGCTGATTAAGATGGCTTCATATTTTAGAAGCCTGGAATCAGTCAGCCACTTCTCTGCTTTTTGCTGCAATATGTTTTTCACATCGTGGGGAGTGTAAACTACCAGGGGAGGAAAAGTTATTTTCCTTGCTTCTCTTATTAACAGAGCCACTGTTACAATTGCTGGTAAACACGTAGGCCAACCCCGACTGATTGGATCTAAGATCTTTGAAGCCTATAGGCTTTCTTTTGTCTGCCCATTCTTGAGTCAGGACTCCCTGTGTTGTTTGTTTACTCACATTCACAAACAACTGGAATTCTTTATTCGTATCTGGTAGAGTTAGTACCGGGGCAGTCATAAGAACAGTTTTTAATTTCTGGAAATTAGACTCATCCTGTTCAGTCTACTTCAGCCTGTCAGTGTTTAATCTTTCATACAAAAACTTCACTTTTTCACTGAAACCCTCAATCCACTGCCTGCAATATCCCAAGAGCCCTAGAATTTGTCTAATTTGCCTTTTTGTTTTTGGTGCAGGCAATGCAAGGATGTCTGCTACTCTCTCCGGGTCTAATTTTTTTCCTTGAGATATCCAATGTCTGAGGTATTTTATTTTTTTTATTTCAGGCTCTGTGAATTGCAGCTTGGATTTTGATACTTTCAAACTTTTCTTTCTTAGAAAGTTTAACAAGGCAATCGTGCTTTTCTTCACACTCTCTTCAGTCGGTCCAGCTATTAGCAAGTCATCTACATACTGTGAAAGCTTTGTCCTGTCCTCAAGAGCAAATTGGGTTAACATTTGTTCTAAAGCTTGTCCGAAAAGGTTCGGAGACTCTACAAACTCCTGGGGGAGGACCGTCCACCTTAGCTGTTGCTTACGGTTTGTATCTGGGTCCTCCCACTGAAATGCAAAATAATCTCTACTCCTTTCATCCAGAGGGCAAGTCTAAAAAGCATCTTTCAAATTAATCACACTATACCACACATCTTCTGGTGTGAGTCTATTTAGTAAAGTATAGGGGTTGGCCACCACCGGGAATCTAGTCCGGGTCCTAGCGTTTACCGCTCGTAGGTCCTGGACTAATCGGACGCTACCATCCGTCTTTTTACAGCCAGGATGGGGGTGTTGTGTTGAGACATGCAAGGCTCTAAAGTACCCCCGTTTAGGAGGTCATCAATTATTTGTTTCAACTCCCTTCTCTCTTTGAATGCTATACTTCAGGGTTTATTTTCTCTTCATTTTTAGGAGTCAACTTAAATATTTTCACCACTAATTCAGAATTTTTAATCAAGATATTAATTCTTAAAGCAACAATCATGTCTCTTCTCAGTAAATTGTAATCTGCTTCTTCTACTAATAGCAAATTCCCTAAGCAAATTTTATTTTCAGATTCTATTTCCACATCTTTTATTATAGGTACTTCAAAGGGGTCTCCCTTTGCACCGATTACAAAAACTTTTTCTCTGCTAGCCACACATCCGTATGGCAATTTCTGCAGGGTACTTTTCTCTGCTCCAGTATCTACAAGAAAACTTACTTCTTGTCGTTAGGGGCCCACTTTTAATTTTATCAAGGGCTTCTTGGATGTTCTGGTCTCTAAATTAAAGAGCCCCTGACACTCTTAATCCTCTTGAAAAATTTTCTCATCTTTTATTCTTTGTTTACAATTCCGCTGAACGTGTCCTACCTTTTTACAGTAGTAGCATTCCGGGGGCTCTCTCCGTGGGGCCGGGGCTGCCCAGTGAGAACCCCGACTTTTTCCGAGTAGTGTTTTAAACTTACCCTGCATCTGTTCTTGTTTCTGGATCTCTTTTACTGCAGTTACTAAAACCTTAGCCTGCAATTTCTGCTTCTCATCTTCTCTCCTCATGTATACTTTTTTGAGCTTCCCTTAGGAGCTCCTGGAGGCTTTTATCTTGCCACTCCTCGATCTTTTCTAATTTTCTCCTAATGTCCTCCCAAGATTTAGCAACGAATTGTGTTTTTTAACAGAACCTCCCCCACAGGAGAGTTCGGGTCAGTCTCAGAGTAAATCTGTAAACTTCGCCGTAATCTCTCGATCTATTCAGTGGGTGGTTCTTTTTTTCCTTGACACTCTCTAAAAACTTTGCTAATATTCTGGCCCCTAGGGACCGCTTCTCTTATACCTTGTACAATCATGCTCCTTAAATCCATCATGTTCCGTCTGCCTTCCTCTGTCTGTGCATTCCAGCTCGGGCTTACACTAGGCCATTTCTGGTTACCTGGCGTCCCCTGTGGATTGCGTCTGTCCCAGTCTCTGATCCCGGCTTGTTTAATCATTTCCCTTTCCTCCGGATTAAACAGTGATCTCAGGATTGCCATAAGATCGTCAAAGGTATAAATGCTACTCCCTAAAAATTCATCTAACCTCTCAGCCACTCCGAGAGGGTCATCTAACAACCGCCCCATCTCTTTTTTAAATGCTCTTACATCTCCAGAGTTAAGGGGGACATTCACAAAACCGATCACTCCCGGGGCCGTCGGTACTTCCCTAAGAGGGAACAACCGGTGCCCCTCTTCACTCTCTCCCCATTCATTATCTATTATTCTTGCTCTTAAACGGGTTCTACTTGCGGGAGGGGAATTGGTGATTGTGTGTTGCCTCCCTGTTATTAATTGTGGGAATTCTGCCGCCACCTGGTTGAAGGGAGGAGTCCCCTCCGTTGTATGGGAGGGTCCCGGTTGTGGCGGCCGGACCGGCAGGGACGGATAGGGTGTTCCCCAGCCTTGCGCAGAAAAAAACCTCCGAGGAGGTTGCTGTGGTTACGGTGTTTACAGGCGGGGAAAGGGGAAGGGCTACCGGCATTGCTGCTGGCCCCGACTCTCCCGCTTGAGACACACGTATCTCAGTGGGTTGGTCTCGGGGGCCCAAGGGTGCTGTGGGCATTACTTGATCTGCAGAGGAAGGTCCCGCTGGTCCTCGATACGGGGGTGGTAAGTGATCGAGGGGTTCCCAGGACTCAGCTCTCGACTCACGTTTTTCTTTTTGCTTTATTGGAAATAGCCCTACTCTGACATTTACCCAGAGCTTAGCGTATTCCCTCTCCTCAGGATCTGAGGGGACTTTGTTCTCCACATAGGAGAACAACTTGTTACACGTCCATTTTTCAAATGTGCCTAACACTGGCCAATTGAGGTGACTTCTCAACTCCTGTCCTCCCCAAACCTCCATACAATAATGTATTAATTTTTCCTTTGATTTCCCCTTCCTCTGGGGACAATCTTCTCAGTGTTTTAGCATCCACCCCAAGGGACTTTCTAGTGGGATGTCTGGTGATTCCTCCCCCTGATCGGAGGAATCTTTTCCTGTGCTTCTTCTTTGAAGCTTACTCTTTTTCTGCCCCATACTTCGCAAATATATTCTTACCTTTCTTCGACTTCTCCGGGAGTCGATATCAGTTTCTGCGTTGTGTACTTAGGAATCAAAATTTGCCGATGCTCACCTTTCAGCGAGCTGAGCTGAGGTCTCTTGTAATCGGAACTTTTGATTCTTCCCTGGACCTCTCCCTGGGTCCGTTACTAAGAGGGTTTACCAGCCTCGAGCTCGACAAGACGTCCCTTCCCCTCTAAGTACCTTGCGATCAGTTCCCGAGACACCCTTTGGTCTCAGGTTTTACGAGTGTGTGTCGAGGGAAAAAAAAACTTTCACTCTGTATCGCTTCCTTCGCGGCCGGCCAATTCCCTCGCGGGAGGATGGAAACGCGACCTTGAAGTCCGCACTCGCTTCGTGATCAGATCACGTCTCACACACTCGCCCGATCGCCCGCTCAACCAGCAGTACTTACAGCTATTTTCCTGCGTGGGTGTCCTTGTGCGCACTAGACGTTTTACGAGCAAAGTAAGCCGCGGCTTCCGAAGGCTCCGTGCCTTCCGAGCTCTCCGATCCGGATTTATCCTTTTTATTGTGGTTTTTACCTCCGCCTAAATTTGGTTCGGATATCGGAATGAACTACGGGGGTTCTCAACTCACCAGGCCGCCAAAATCAGCGGGGGTACCCGTCCTGGGCAGCGAGATTCCCCGCAGTTTCTCCGATCCGAGTCACGGCACCAATCTGTTATAAATGCAAAGGCAGATTTGGGTTAAATAAAAACAATTTATTATAAAACAATTTCTATAAAAAATAAACAATGAGGGAAAACCACAATAAAACAAACAGCGCAGCGCTGGGTGGACAGGGGTCTATACCCAAAGGTATAGGTGTTCCCAAATCCACGAAGGAGGGTAAACTGTCTGGGGTTTTTATAGGGATTTTTAGCTTTGAGGCCAAATTCCAGGCAGGCACCATTCATCAACAGTCCTTGATTGTCGTATGAATTGATTTCCTGGCGTTGGAGAATAGAGAATGGACGTCCGGACCGAGTCTCCTCATATGTAAAGAAGTTCTGAGTGGTTCTTGATTTCATTGTGGTTCAGGCCATCCGGATGGGATGGCTGGATCCGGGTTGGAGCCGATGGATATTTCGGCTGGATTTTTCCTTTTGTTTACCTGATGGCTTCCCCCAACGGTAGCCTGCAAGGCGGGGTGTTCAGGTCCGGTGATGAATATCTCGTCGGAGCCTCTCCGTTTTGGCTTGATGTTTCGTGTCTTGTCTATTCTTCCCCGTTGATGGTCACCGAGCCTGTCCTTGTCAGTTTGAGGAGTTTTTGTCCTGTCAGCTTGATGGGCCGTGTCCTGTCTATTCTTTTTGTTGATGGGCGCTGGCTAGGATCGTTATCCTTTGAGTGGGAATTCGTGGCTAGATCTGGGAAGGGCTTGTGTGTCATACTGTACTTTATATTTTATATCATTATTGTTATATACATTTATTTAGATTTCTACGAATTTTTACAAGTTCATTTCTCACAGAATTAAGGATAGTCAAGTTTTATAATGTTTCGGCTTGAATGTTTTTAAGTTAAGTTTTCTAACTTAGATATTCTTTTAAGGTTAAGTTTGTTATTTCCTTTTGTCATAAATAATTATTGTCAGGTTTAAATATTGTTTAATTTAAATTGTTTTATGTTTTATTGGAGACACTTGTCTAAACTGCAAAGTATAGTTATTTTCCTAGAGAGATGAAGACAGCCACAACTGAAACAGCAGTGATGGAACACTGGTGAACACCTGTTTGTGGATGGAAGTGAATGCAGTCTGTGACACCCTTGACTTTGCTGGGAGTTCTATTGGTTGTTGCAATATCTGCAGTTTTTGTTTGTTATAGCTTTCTTATTTTTCAGTGTTTCCAGAATTTTAAGAAGATGTATCATTGTTGAAGATCCGCTGCCATGGGGGAGGCTTCAGATTAAACCAACTGCTGCATGGTTTAATTGGTCTGGTACCTAAGGCTTCTGATCATTTGATTTGTACAAATGCATTTTAACAGTTTGCTGTGCTGTAAGCATCTCCTAGCTGCTACTATTGAGAACCTTGTTCTAGAAATATAAGAGGCATCTTTCCAGTTTAAAGCCAGGCCCTGGCCAAGCCTTGACTTTACCTGGATGGAATGTTTGCCAACAGATCCAGATGTTTTCTGTACCAAATCAGTATCTGAGTCACTTTTTGACTCAGCAATTTGACCCTATTAATATGACAGCTGGATCAATTTTGAAGTGGGCTTGAAGAATCATTTCCGGAGATGATTACCCAATCCTTCACTGATCTTTTTTTGTTTCTGTTTGTTTGCTAACTATGGGATGCTAGTGCAGTGTTTTAATAATTAATAGTAGTTTTATATTACATATGTTATTAATAATGTTTATGATTTAATTGATTTTTAACTGGTATAAGTTCTTAATTGTGTATATGGTTTTGTGTTGATGTTGATGTTTATAACAGAAGTACATCTCATTTTATTTTTTTTTTAAGAAAACGGGGGAAATGGATGCCCTAAAAGGATTTGATTAGTGTAATTCATTAACTTCAAGGAGAGAAGTGTCTGTGTTTTGTTGGCAAGTTCAAAAAGGTCACCTGTTCATCTGACCAGACTGTCTGCCTCTGAACACATGAGATCCAGTGAACAGAGAAGTCATCACACAGCCTTGGTACTCCAGACATGGATCAGAAGTGGACCTGTCAGGACACAGTTGTCTGAACACCTGTCTGAACACTATACAGACAGTTGCCAACAGAACTTTTATGTTGTTATTATGATGTTGTGTCTCTACCAATTTTTCAGGTATCCTTTGTTTTAAGATTTAGAAGGATGTGAAGAACAACCTGAACATCAAAGCCCTCAGTCACCGATCAGCTGCCAGCTGACATCACGGGAGCAGTGAACGTTCCAGGACTGAATCGTGTTAGAGAAATTCTGTAGAAGATCTAAGAAGTGTAGAGACTCCATTTAACTGTATATAAAGCAAATTGTAGTTGTGTTTTTATCCTTTCAGCAAATTGCTTTCACGCTTAGACTACATATATACCAGAACACGTGTGTTAAAAATAGTTAGATAATAGTCTAAGATAGAGTTTAGCCTGTGTAGTAATTGTTATGTTAGTATAAAGTATAATTATTTCCCCTTCAAGAGGTAGTGTAAGCATCTTTGAAAGTTCATTTAACGATTAAAGTTTTAGCTGTGAGTTTGCAAATATGATGTCATTTACATGGAACAAACTGCTTATGGTAATTGTGATATGTATAGTCCTGACCAACTGTCTGCTAACTAACATCCAAAAGTGACAGAACATATGGGTCACTCTGGCACATTGAACTGGCCAAAGGTCAATGTGTTTGAGCCTAGCCACACCTGGAGATCCTTTCGCACCTGTCTCATAGGAGTCCCTGAATGGGATCCTCCAGCATTTAAAAGTTTAATTAGTAACGAGACTCAACTGAATCGATTGGCAATGCTGCAAGAGTGCAATCGCACTGTTGGCTTCACATTAAGACAACTTGAAGCCTGTTGGCAAGCAAAAATTACCCAAGTTCTCAATGTTACAACCCTCAGAAGAATTAGATTTGTTAAGTTCCACCAATACCTCAGGTGGATGGATAATGTTTGAACCCCCAACAAAAAGTCATTCTAACAAAGTAATGCAGCACTGAGCTGCAGTCAACCCTATAGCTGATCTTGTTACTATCATTGAAAGTAAAGCTTTTATTTGTGGTGCAATCTCATAGGACAATTACCAAAGCGATTACCTAGTTCCATCTTCCTCATCTGTGGAGATAGAGCATGGAATTAGATTCCTGCTAATCCACAGAGGACCCTGTTATCTTGGGAAACTCACTTTGTTCCACCCAAGTTTACATCAATTGTTGAATGTAACTAACAAAATGAAAAACATCAAACAGTCAACGCGAAGCCTGAATGAATTAAGGCCTAGCAACTCTAAAAAGGCTCGCTTGTTAGACTAAGGAAGGATTGAACTTAACATCCACGATGTTAAGTGAGCTTTCAGCCGATGTGAGTAGTGTATCATGCAGTATTATGAAATCGAGCTGCAATTGACTTTTTGCTCTTAGCACAAGGACATGGTGATGAAGAGTTTGAAGGCATGTGCTGCTTGGATCTTACTGATCATTCAGCTTCCATCCATAAGCAACTACAACAGCTACAGGATGGGTTACATGCCCTGAAAGAAGATAGTGACCCCATTGGAAACTGGTTCGCCAGCTGGGGCATCACCGGATGGTTAAGGTCTCTTGTGCTAGAAGGGGGACGGATTTTACTTCTAATGTTAATTGAGATGACAGTCTAATTTGTGTGTTATCTTATCCAAAGCCTGGTTTGTGCAAAAGGAGAAAGGGGGAATTGTTGCTGTTTTTTATATTTTGGTAAAGGTCTGTCTGCACAAACCAGCCTCTGGGATAAGTCGCAATATTAAAGGCTAAAATCCTTGAAACTTGCCTGTAGAAAGTAAAACGATGTTCCTGTGTACAAGGATAAGAATGTAAACTTGTGTGTACTAGCCAATAGTAGCTTGCTCTGCCCGCAGACCCTGTAGAACCCTATAAAAGGTGTGCTAAAGATAGAAATAAACGGCATTCACAATTACTTCTGTGAAGACTGGTGACCAGCTCGGGGGTCTTTCAACATCTAATTTTCCTGGACTCTTGTAAAACCTCTAAATCACTTTATGTACAGTATCTTAGATGCATTTTTCTTATTTCCTGTTGTTACAAAGAAAAAGTTAGTGTTGCAGCACTGTTAGGATTGCCTTTTTTAAAAATCTGTACTGTTCTTTAAGAATGGCTAGCTATAAAATCCTAGAATATTTACCATATTTTCCTTTTCTCTATGGATACATTGGGAAACTGGTGAAGTTTCTGTAGAAGAGCCCAGCTCTTCTACAATATTCAAATCAGGAAGTCCTTGAGATGAAAATTGTTGGAAGTTGGAGAGCACCTATGTATAAAATATAGTTCTTCCATTGTTTTATCTTCTGGGCATTTTTCTCTTCTGGTAAAGAGATGGTTTTTGATGTTGATTGAACCTTTGTTTTGGCCCAGTGGGATTATTATTGTCTTCCATCTTTTTATTCCTCTTGCATGTACTAATACAAGTAATTTTTAAAAAGAACTTTTCTTCCTGGTTGTTTAATCCACCATCCTTATAACAGACAGTGTAGGGGCAGAGTGTTATCTGAAGGACTGAAAGAAGGAATTCACCATGACTTTCAAATTTTCTCTCTCCTGTAATGATTTAATATTAATTTTTTTTTTTTTTGTGGCAATGTTTTGTTTTTCACCCACCTAAAATTATGCAGCTAGTAAAACCTAAAATAACAATAAGCTGCTAAGGATCTGGATCAGGATCTGGATTCACATCAGCTGATGTAAATCCTTACAGCTCCACAGTCTTCAACAGATATTAACCAACAGACAAGGACATCCTGTTTATGTTTTCTTAATGGAATGTACAACTTCCAGGAGGAAATTCTGCTCTGAATGCCATGGTTATTTCCACCCTGTTGAAATGTTCATGAATGATACTCAAAAAGAATTACTTAGTCTTAAAATGTACTTCTGTTGGTAATTGTCTGGTATAGAAAAGGTATCCTATAATTGCTTACAGGCACTGTATTCCAGGAGTATATTAATATTTATATTAATTAGTGGAGGAAGAATTTATTGAAAATATATATTTTAGTGTCTTGATTTGTAATAAATGTAGGTAAATAGTCTGCCAAGTTTTAAACATAAGTAGTGAGCTACATTCCTATTCCATGAAACTCACATAGGCCCTCAGCTGCTCCAACAAAATCATATCAATTTTCTGTTTTGATTACTTATTTGTTCCAAAATGACCATCATAAGCATTGTTTTCCTTTCCATCTACTCAAACAGAGAGAAGTAAAAACATCGCTGTCAAATATCTGTCAGAACAGATTTATTGTACTATTTAAACCTGTTGAAGTAGATTTTTTTTCTCCTTCTCTCCTATAATCTGGCCGAGGAGTTAAACTCTGAAGTATAATTTTTTTTTTTTTTTCCTTTTTCTTCTTGACAACTTACATGCAGCAGTACAGGTGGGAGTAAAATCTCTGGGGCACTGTCTGAATGAGTATGAAGCTTCTTACTGCTGGTGGAAATGGCTTTAAAATTTACCTGGCTTCAGGTATTTTCATCAGTTGATAGAATAAAAACAAAGCTAAATCCCCTTTTATCTCATGATTCAGTTCTGTAATAAAATTGATGCTTCACACAGGATTTGCTAAAATCACAACACATCCCTTGAGTTGAATTTGCAATCTAGCCCAAGTAGGATAGATTTTATGAGGTTTTCCTGACCTTCCATCCCCTCCTCTGTCAAGGAGTGTAGCATCCGGTGTAGGTGGTCAGGCGACTCTACCTTCCCAAAAACGCCTCCAGAGGTCACAGCATCTGGGCAGGCTGCAATCTCACACACACACACACATACATACACACACACCATGGATAGCAATCACTGATGGAGAGGCAGGAAGGGTCTCTGTGTGGAATTCCAGTGGGGTTCATTCCAACCACAGACCAAACAGATCCAGGAACAAAGACAGGGAGCAATGGAAGGTCCAGGAATATATGTACGCACAAGGGGGAGGATCTGAGGGGCAGGGTCCAATAGGAACAGGGGAAAGTGGAGCAGAGGTGGGGTCAGGAAGAAGGAAAGCCAATGGGATTACAGGGGTGGAGAACTGCACCAAACTGGGGACAACTGGGGAACAGGGAAGGGAGAACTTTCTAGGGAAGGGACATACAAGGTAAAGAGGGGAGGGACAGCCAACAGGCTAACTGGGTATATGAACTGGGGTACAACAAAATGGAGATGCAAAGCACTATGGGAAAAGCCCTTCTTATTAACTTTAAAATGGGGGGAAACCTTACACCCTGGAGGCCTTCTTCCACACCATGATAGCTTTTGGCTCCGGAGCCTCCATAAAGGAGGCCTGGTCCAGAAACAAATCTCTGCCAAGGTAGCACTAGAAAATCTAAATAAAATCCCTACACTAGTGTGTAATTTTTTCTCTTCTGTGAACCATGGATAACATAGTGAAAGGTAAACAACATCCTATCAAAACCACACAGTTGTGTTTACAATTAACTGAAATCTGCTATTATTCTTTGTTAAACTTTGTTCAGCTATAATCATCAAGGGTTTATAAAATACAGCTCTTTCTGATATGTAAATTTAATTCCACTTTTCCTTGTTCCAAGCATCCATTGCATTTAGTAACTGCTAAAGACTGCAAATCTGCAGAAACTCTTGTAAAACTGTAATTCAATTTCAGGGGGAATCATAACATACAGTAAACACACCAGTGGTCATAAGCACAGCCAGCTGGGGGTTAGTCCAGCTGCCATATTGCCGCAGTTTGCAGAAGTTGTTTTGCAATGTGCTAAACCACACAAAGTGTTCACTTATGTAATCTTCTAAAGACTCACAGGGGTGGGCAGCCACAAAAGTCTGTTTCCATTAGCACCTCTGGTATTCTTTAGAATGATTCTGAAATGCAAGGGCTACATGTTGAGCTACTGAGTAAGAACTACTTGACTTTCAAACCAACAAAACTTTCCAACTTCCACCTTCCCTCAAAACCAAATATGATAAAAAATGTAGAAAACATGCTGACACATAAAATTGGAAATACAGAAGAGCTTAAGCTGTAAACTGATAGTGTCTGAAAACTGCTTTAGCGCCTTCTGCTGTGAACTACTTGTTTGCAAAACCATTAACACAATGTTCACTTGATTATTCCCAGGACTTCTGTATAACACCAACACTGACCATCCCTTTTTGTTGTTATTGTTGTTGGGTTTTTTTGTGGTTTTTGTTATTTTTCTACTTGACCTGTAATTTTAATCTTGTTTGTAAGAATTGATGCTCACATGTTGAAGAACAAAATTAGTTTTATATAAACTGTGAAGTATATTTGATAGTGTTTTCAGAATAGCATTTTATGGAGTGTCCTTCAAGAGGCAATTTGGCACACTATGCAGCACATAAAATTCAGTGGATATTTTATTGTACAAAAGACCCAAGTAAGAAAGGAGGCAGAGATTGTAAAATAGATGGAGCCGCAGAAATAAAAGAATTACTATGAACTGTGGCAAAACAGGGTCAAAGAACAAACAAGGTCAGGTTTAGAGCAGAATTAATGGGTGAAAGAGGAGATGGATCTGAGATCTTACAGTGAAATGTATAACCAGCTGAACAATTTGAAGAAATTTGCTGTGTTCTGTGTGTCAGCAACCTCCTTTTGCAAATCCAAGAGACATCATTTCTAAGAAACTTAAGTTAAATCCTCTGCTAGGCTAAATAGTGCAGTTGCATTGATTGCAATGGAACTATTCTAGTTTACCCACTGATGATCTGACTTGAAGTTTTTCCTGGTAAAGAGATCACAAACCCTTTTATTCTATTGAAAATGTCCATAACATGTGTTCCTCTTTCTCTCCATTTTGCTCTCTTTTACATATACACAAACAATGATAAAAAAGGCTATTCTACTAAGCATTTTCCTATTCACGTAATTTACTCTAAAAGATTCAGAGAATTGTCAGATGTCTGGGGTGTGAGAAAAACAGAACTAGGTATCTCCTAGCTGAGTAATGTCTCTGGCTCTTGAAGAGTTTCTGTCTAGAAACAAGATCTTACTCTGTCAGAGCAAGGTCAGGTCCAGCACCTTGTGGTTGTGATGGTGGTGACCAGCCTCTGCAGGGACACAGGGTAGCCTAGAAGCCTGAGCAAGCATACAGCAGTGTGTCTTCTGAATATTCTTCTACTTTCAAGTGATTTCACAAAGCTAAAAAAACCTGTGTTAGATATGTCCTGAAGCAGAGATCTTTGGCTTCAGTGGAACTCATGTGATTTGTTTAGTTAGTTTGTCCATTGTTTTTCAACTCATATAGTATTTTAGCTTCTACTGGCTTCTTTGGAAAGAAATTTGTAACTTAACTACTACACAGCTTAAATACATATTATATGAAGAAATATCTCACCATTCTACACTGTACAAAGATGTTTGATCTGATCCCAGCCCTGCAAATTTATCTCTCTCTCTTCCTCCTTTGTATTGGAAGCAGCAGTGAATGATTGCTGTCTATTCAGTCTCCTTTCCAGTCATAATATTACAGGACTTTCTCTATTCAGCCTTCAGTTGTCTCTTTTTCAAACAGGGAAATACTAATCTGCTCAGTTGCTCCTTTTACAAAAGCAGACCCATGCATCCAATTTCCTTTATGGCCTTTTCCTGTGCCTTTTCCATCTTCACGGTGTCCTTTTTGAGACAAAGCAGGGTCTGATTTATGCACTGGCATAATAGCATTGCCAGTTCTAGTCTTCATTACTTTTCAGTAATTTCTAACCATTACTAAGCTCTGAGCTGATGTTTTCACAGAGATATTTGTTGTAATATGAAAATTTCATTCCTATGTGACAGTCAGTTGAAAGACAATAATTCCATAATAATGTTGGGATAGTTTTGCTCCTGGCTGTCATCTTTACTTACTTGCATTTAGCTTTATCTGTGACTTTATCACTAAGGAACTTTCCTGCCCAGGGTCTTCTGCAATTCTTCAGGAGCATTGGCTTGACATTCATCCATTGTTAGACACAATATGGCAACATCACTCTAATAGGGGCATGCACAATCCTCTGGGCATAAAAATTACTTAATGGTAGCTCCACTATGGGAATAAACACTACCTCCTGACTGCTTTTTCTGTAAAGATTGTTTTTATTTGACTGAAAAACATTAATTTACAATGCAATGAATGCTTACCTGGATTCTCTCTCTGATCCAAAAGTGTGACATTCATTCCAAAGGCAGTGAGGGAAATGTACAATTTCTCTATGGACCAGGACTTCTTCCCTATGATTCTCTAGTCTAGTAGCTAAAGCAAGAGGTGAGGAATTAGAAAACCTGCATTTGAATTCTGTAGTCCTTTGTTGGCCAATGTGTAGATAAATAATTTTCTCATCATCTGCTTTCTTCCTGATTTTGGACAAATAATCATTTATCTATGAGTTAGTCTAAGGTCTTCAGAAAAACAAGCTTATTTTTATTATTTATTTTACTATTTAATGAATGCATTTTTATTATTTTGTAAATATTGGGTGCTGGTGAAGCAGAAAAGTGCTTATTTTATATATATAAATTTTTGTTTAAGAGGTGCATTCTCAACACCATTAAGACAGAAAATGATGTAATAAACAAAAACATGATCAAGTTCAATAAGTAGATCCCTCAAAAAGAATAGCAAAATACCTGAATAGTCTCCTTGCCCAAAACTTTGAATTTTTATTCCAAGGTAAATTAAAAATAGCAGTTAAAATTCTGAATGCATTTGAAATCAAATTAAAAATATTGGATTTTCTTTTTAAATAAAGACATTTAACTTGGACCTCATTAGTCCTGTTGCAACATTACTGCAAGTACTGATTGTTCTGTGGTGATTTTAATAGTATCGCTTGAATTTGGCCTGATTTCCTACGGAAATATGTTAATCATCATTCTGTAAACTAATTTTGAGTTTACTGTTAACTTTAAACTATATTTTGCAATGGATTAGTAATAATAAATCCCTGTAAATTTTGTGAAATACCCTGGCAAAAAAATCTCTTTAAAGGAACATATGATGTTAAAACTCCCTGTATGTTTTGCACCATAGAATTCACATTAAAGAAAAAATGAGGACTGCCCAAATGTTGGATATACCTTCATTTATGTTGCTATTTTTAAATTTAAATTTTATTCTCTCTATTGATTCTACAGTATTAAACCCACCCCCCATAACATCCAGTAAATCTGTTAATTTTTGACTCGTGGTAGAATCCCATATTGGTTAACGAGAGATATCTTCACAAAGCTTTCCTTAGTTATGGTCTTCTTATGAATAATAAAGTTAGTGTTATGCTCTGAAAAATCTTGCTCCATTTGTTCCAACACTCATGGAACTGCTTGTTACATTGTTTATTTATTAAATATATAAAATACAGGATTATTAAGTCAAAATGAAGCATCTTTTAAAAGAGTTCCTTAGTTAGTCATGAATATAACAAATAAACTGCTACAGTGCTGAAAAGCACTGCAATAAAAATCTTTCCACCACATAATTTTCCAACCACGTTCTGCAATAACATACACTGGTCATCTCTGCCCAAACAACACAATTCTGGGAAGAGCAAATACTAAGTGTCATCAGTGGCTGGGTTACATGTGGAGTAGACAGGAAGGAAACAAGTTCTTCTTTGGCTCAGGAAGGAGGGCTGCAGAAAATTTGAGACATAGAGGATATTGTTATTAAATAATCTTGAAACCAATTTTTCCCTTGGAAGTACAAAATATTTCTGTTTGCTACATGCCCCAGTGCAGTGGCTCAGATGCTGTGCTGCCTGTGACAACAGAGGAGGAAGCATCAAAATCATGGAAAAAACATGGAAGCATCAAAATCTTACAGAGGAGACACAAGATATCACTTTGATTTTCTCATTCAAGTTTTAGTAGTTACAAAGACCACGAGACACACCAAGGTAACATAAGGAGTCAAATGACACAGGTAGAATCAGCTTTTCCAGATCTTAAGGTATCTGGAGCACCAAAATTTCGTGTCAGATTGCATAAGCAGTGGTGTCACCTAAGGTATTTTCATATCCTGTGTTGACAGTATGCATTGAGTTTTCTGCTTTTACTTTTTCAGTAGATAAGAATGAAACAAGTTCAGCCTTAGAAGTTTGAATGAGGTCCCATGATACATTTTCTTTGGGATACACAATTGATACCAAAAGTAAGTGATAAAAAAGTATCTTACAGATTTAAAAATGGAAGCTAAACAAAACAATCTTTAATAAAAGTTAATAAAATTAATAAAAGTTATGTGATTTCCAGCTCTTTGTTTTGTTCATCATCCAGTGTGGGGGCCCAAGGGCTAGTTACTAAAATCCTCATCCCTCAGCCCTGGAAAGGTTGTAATATCTCCCAAGGCTGGGGTGAGAGAAGCCTCTTTCCCAAAGGCCTTTGCATTCAGATGTTGATTACTTCCTAGTTCTGTTATCCCATTGGCCTATTGGCCCCAACCACCCCTGTTTGGCCCCATTTCCCATTTATGTATACCCTCTAGAATGTTCTCCCTTCCTGGAACCCCTATTGGTCCCATTTTTTTGCATTGTCCCACCCTGTCAATCCCCAGTGGTTGTCCCTGTCCTTAACCACTCCTATGCATCATTTTTCCCTACTCCCATTGGATCCTATACCTCCAAACCACCCCCTGTTACCTTGTATATAATCCTGGACCCTCAGCTCATCCTTGTTCTTGTCCCTAAACCTTATTTGAAGCTGTACCCTAGTGCCATTTTAATAAACCAGCTTTCGGATCTCCAAACAGGAACCCGTCCCAACACTATCCTTTGTCAGCCTTCTAGTGGCCTCAAGCCCCAGACCCTAAAGCTCAAGCTGCTTTAGGGACCTGCATGTAGTGTGTTGCTACAAGTGGCACCTGAACAGGGACCTGACTTTTTGGGGTCCCTGAAAGCAACCCCGATGACCTGCTGGACAGCTGTCATCGGGAAGAAGACATGTTCAGATTGGCTGCAACCCTGATGCTAAGTCTAAGTTTTATTTGGTATAATGGACAGGAGATCTGGCACCCTTTGTGCAGCTGAAGGACCGACTCTGTTGACTGACGCTGCTCTTGGCTGCACTGGAGCTCTGGGCTAGCTCTGCGGTGCCACTCTGGCATGGGCAGTCGCCAGGAGTGGGGAACTGCAGGGGAAAGGTGATCCCACTGTAGAACCTTCAGAGCACTGAATCCTGCCAGGCTCTGCCAAATCAGGCGTCACAGGTGTTGGCAAAAGGAAGGAGGAGACTCACTCAGCTGTACTTCCCAGGAACATGTTTATTCAGGATAGGGGATGAGCACAAGGGTCTGGGCTGGGAGAATTCAGGACCAAAGAGAGCCCAGAGCACCTCTGTGCATGGGGTTTTATCTCAGGGGCGGGTACAGTCCATGGTCCAATCGGAGCTCGCGGAGGGAGAGATAAGGGGAGGAGGTTACAATGTCAGAGACCAATGGGGATACAAAGAAGGCGGGAACATAACATAACCACCAATAACGTGTCGAGGAAGGGATGATATACATGGAAGGAGCTGGAAGGAGAGGTGGGGTTTATGATGATGGATGGGGAGATGGGACAGGGTAAAGGTGATTGACGGGGAACATTCAGGGAAACTGGGAGGGGTTTTACATAACAGACAAATGGAACCAACCAAAGCAGTAAATGGGGGAGAACCAGGAACATACCAAATACACAAAACACTAACAGTTTTAACAGAACTGAATAAACATACTACAACTGTTGACGAGCCCCCACATCGTGTATCTGACCTCTCCCTGGACCCACTGGAGGGTGAATCGTGGGAAAGCTGCCTGGAGTAGATGTCCTTCTTCATTTAAGGTCCTGTGGGTAGGAAAGAACAGCCTTGGAGAATGTGCTTAGTGTGTCTATATGTGAGTTAGGGAAGTTCTTATTCTTAGGGGGAAATAGTTTTCAAAAAGGGTGTCAAAACAGTTTATTCATTGGTTGTTCAAAACTGTTCCTGATGTCTTTAAAGACTCAGTTAATTTGTTGGGGCTTTGGGACTCATTTAGGGAAAAACTATGTTCTTCAAACAGAGGGAAAGTTAAGAGTTGCAAAGTTTTATCCCATTTTTCACTTAATTTACGATGCAGTTCAAAGTTCATGTTTAAGCCCCACTTCCCAGTTCTTGTGTTCCTCCCACTGTGTCCCTAATCCCACTGCCCGCGAGAATGGGATGGAAGATGGAAACCGCTCGCAGGTGCAGATGAGCTACCTGCCTTCTGCCATCATCCCCTACCCAAGACAGTGTTGGCCAGACTGTTTTAGGTTCTGTCCTAACCTATGCTCCATCACCCCTCAATCCTTTTCATTCTTACACCTTTCACAAAATGGTGGCAACCATGTAGGGGAAATCACCATTTTGAGTGACTCCCTCCTGCTGCCCCTCCCTGTTTTTTTGGGCTTTGTTTTGTTTTGTTTTGTTGTTTTGTTTTTTTTCATTGCCAACTTTATTATTTTTTAAAAAGCTGGATGATTTATGGTCTACTGTAGCATGTTGCTACAATCCAGTCCCTAAAGGTTTATAGCCCTGTTCATTGAGCAAAGGTCATGTTAATCCTCCCTATTCACCTCTCACCAAGCACAAGTGCTGTGCTGCAGTATGAGTGGTAGAAATACACAACTTGCCTCAGCAGGCTTTTATTTGGCTTTCAAGATCCTAATCCAAATTGGCATTCTACTGTCCCCACTGATTATGTCTCTGTTAAAACCAATGCACTCATGTCTTGAATCTTTCAAGTGTTTACACCTATCCTTTCTCCCACTCCAGCACTCAAGAGTGAGTGTGGCTGTGCCAGTTACTGTGAGAGTCAAAAAGCAGTGATGAACTACAGAGTTAAATGAATTAATTGTTCAGAACCACATATGCCTGCAAATGTGATGCATTTTGTGAAACATATGACAGAGTTTAGAGAACTTAGTAGAAATTAATCTCATTTAAAAATAGCTTAGAGCATTTAAAAAATGAGAACTGTTCACAGGAAAACATGTTTCTCCTTCAGCCCCCATGGGGATCTCATTGTCCACTCTGCTTTCTTCAGCCTAGTCAAAGGTTTTCTATCAGTTTCAGTGAAACTAGACTATTCCTTTGCTTCTAATTGCTAGATTTTATTTTCTTTTAAATAAGCATTGACATTAAATAAGTTCCAGTATAATTAATTTAGAATGGCTGCCCTTGAAAGGCCTCTGACAGCTTGAGTGCATTACTGTCCAGGTGAAAAATAACCAAGAAGTTACTGGAGCATTTAGATACCACTAGTAAAGATTTTCAATAAAATATGAGCTGCCCGTTTTGAATGGGCATTCATTTTTTTTTCCCCCCATATAGCAACAGATGATTTTCAAGGGTTTGGCAACCAAATACAACAGCTGTAAAAAACAATTCTACCTTCTCATTTCTCATTAGGTATGTTTAAGGCAAGAGCTCCTTTCAGGGGCTTTCTAGCTGGATAACCTGATAGAAAAAAACAATACCATGTAAGAAATGCAGAGTTACGGTCAAGCTGAAAAGGACTTGCATTCACAGGATGGTCATCTAAAGGAATTTAACTAGAACTTAAAATGTTTTCTGTTTCCTGAATCCCTTTTTTTTTTTTTTTCTTTGACTCGAGAACCAAAAGAATACTAAATATGTAACTTCCTTTAAACAAACACCCATGATTAAATACCATGATCCATTGTTACACTGGTTTTACCTCTCAAAGTACTAGAGGTATTTCCTTGCAGAATAGGACTGGTTTTCACTTGGAAGTCTACAGATTCTGTGTAGAATGATTACCTGAATGCACTGGGGTGTGCTTCTTAAATATGCTGAGTCTAGGGACATGTTGACTTCTGATATTCTGTTAGTGTATTATTTTGAAATTAGGAGCTGTGGATTATTTTAGGCTTTCTTGTTCATGGCTAAAGAAAACATAAATTGGTGTCAAGAGATGAGGTGAATAAATTCTTAAAGTACTGTCAGAGTACAGGTGATTACATACCCTCGTAGGTTGGAGGGATTAGCTACTTTCTGATTTTTGTGGGTGTTTTTGTAGAAGCTGTGAATTTCATTACTTGTCTGTGCTTTTCTCTAACTTAAGATGAGTTAAATCAGAGGAAGAGTTAATGATGTTTTAAAGTTATAGCCTGCTGCAGAAATCTTATTAATATTTTTCTAACCCATATGAGATTTTCCTTTGCACTCACTCACTGGTTCCTTCATGCCTTGTGTCTTCTGAGTTCAGTGTGCAGAAATATTTTTTTGGTTGTTCCATGGCTTCACAATGTAGGTTCTGCCTGTGTACCTGCCATGGTAATTGTTAGCAGTATGGTTAAAAAGGATTAATGCCCTAAGATTTCACACAGACTGTATTTAAAGTACTGCTTTGCACACATTTGAATTACTGTACAGTTAATTTTGAAAGAAAGAACTCCATCATTTCTGACAGAAATTTATTTTTGTTTTGTGGTATTGTTATTACAGACCTGAATTTATGACTCTTGCAGGATTAAGAAAATGGCAGGTTTTTTAGCTGCTGGATCAGAACACAGAGTAACACCGCTCTCAAAAGGTGCCTCACCCTTGACCTGAAGGAATACATCTGGGGTGAAATAGTCCATTTACTCATTCAGTTTTTGGAACTTCATTTGAAACAGAAGAAAAAGCTTTTAATTAGCACTAACAATGACAGTGCTTTTTTTTTTTTTGTCCTGGAATCCTCTCCTAATGAGATTTCCTTTCAGCTTGCTACAGTGCAGTGGCTGCATTAAAGCATTCAGCGTATGCAGCAGCTTTGAACTTTCATTTTGAAAAAAATCTTTATTGAACTGACAGCCCTCCCCCCAACCAAAAATTACAATTTTGAACACTAAGTGAAATATGAATGAGATTTAGTGCAAATTAATTTATATGGTTAATTTATATGAAGAGCTTAAAACCCCACTTATTTTGATGACTGTTTTATTAGTTTGTGTGGGAGGAGGAGTTGCCCTATTCCTTTCAAAAGAAAATTTCTGGGACTTCTCTTTCATATGTCAGATATGTGCTGTTTCCTGTGATATCAATTACACAGTGTGTTCTATTGCAGAACGTTTATTATCTGCAAAGGAAAATTGCCCATAAAGGAACTGTAGTTTGATGACTAGTGTGTTGCAGTGCAGAGCCAACACTTAAATGTTGGAGTAGAGGGAAGGAAGCAGAAGAACAGAGAGCAGCAGGCCTGCCAGGATTACCCCAGCATTCCAGCAGGATGACCTGTGGAACGGAAGGGATGTGTGGCCTGTGTTTGTGCTGCTCTCTGGATCGAGTCAATGGTCCTGTGCCTGAGGAAACCATGGAGGTTTGGGTTTGCAGTTCAGCTTTGCATATTTATGGCTCTCGGCTACCTAATGGAGCTAGACATGAAAGAGAGAGAGTCTGTTAAAAGCAATATCAGTGAGAGAAAATTGATATGATTTTTTCCTTCTAACTTTTCCTAGTTTTTGCAGCTTAGGAGCTGACCTTGTCCTGTGTCAATTTTCTTCAGCATTAAACACCAACATGATTTCATAGTACTGACATAAAATAATAAACCTCGACCATTTGGTTCTTTTAATTGTATTAAATTAAATACTTTATATTCTTACACTGATACGTTTCACACTTAAAAACTTTTAATGCTTTTATCCAACCATTGTAATCTTCATAAGTGATAAAATAATTATAACAACCTATAATGATATTGTAAGTAAGGCTATTAACTGGTAGAACAGAACCTGAACTAGTGACCAGAACAAGAACTTCTTTAAAAATTAAGTTGAATATATACTTGTGTCTTAGTAAATGTATGTTCAAGGAGAGATAGATTTCAACAAATACCCAAAACCATGGTGAAAACTGATAGTAGGCCATTATGGAAGTAGCACTGTGTTCGCAAAATGAACAGATTAAGAAAATTGTTGGTTGGTTCCTAATTTAAGGAATGCTTTTATGGCTTTGGTGGAATTTTCATGTTTGACATTTCAAATCTTTTTCAGTTGTTTGAAAAACAAGTTCAACAATGAAAAGAGGCAAAAAAGGGCATGACATATGACACAGAAAGATGTGGATCACTGAGTCTCATGAGTTTCCACCCTTATGTCAGCAAATTCTTTTGAAAATTGTTTTTTCCCCAAATATCAGGACTTCAAACTCAGCTTAGATCCTTGCCATCATACTGGGTTCTTTCCATTACATGCAGCTCACCCCAAACAAGTACTAAATTATGGTCTCGGCTACACTTGCACAACTTGACTTAGTACAGATGATGTCTGTAGTGACATCTGTGTAATTCCATTAGCCTTTCAGTGCCACAGGTCACTGTCACCAGAAGCAGCAGCTGAAGCAAATAGGATTTCTCTGCTGCACTGTAGAATGAAAATTGCATGACAGCATTTTTGAAGCTGGTAATTATGCATCAGGTGATAAAGGCTCATCTCAGTTGTCAGAGTCTGGTTACTTTTGTAGTACTCATAGCTGAAGGAAAATGTTTATAAATAGTCAGATTCTGAAATGTACACCCAAACTGTGCAGTATTTGGCTTACCTGAGTGAGGTGAGGTACTGCTCAATGAAATAAAGTGTTAGAAGGTGGCCCAAAGTGAATGGAAGTGATAGAAATCAGAGATATGCAGTACATATGTAATCTCACATGTATTCATTTCCAACAGACTACAATTAAGAAAGTGTAAGCACAAACCTAAATGACATAAATGTCCTGTTAAAGTAATTTATCTATGCTGCTATAACATACTTCTTTTGGGCACTTCCAACATGGGAAAGTAAAAGGCTTTTGATGGAATGGTTTATTTTATGTAATGAACACAGCTAGAGAACAAGCAGTGTGTTGTTTCCGTAACAAAGGAAACAAAACTATGGAAAGGAATGACACCCCTTCACAATACCTGCAGACTTTGTTTCACCAGCCTAAGCTTGAGTGAAAACAATTATACAAATTCTGTCCCTTAACAAAGGGACTCTAATAGGTCTCTCATTTCTGCTGCCAGGGTACAACTAAAACAATGAATTTGTTTTGGAGCCTGGTTGCCATAAATTAGTTTCCCTCACCCTAGGAACATTCTGCCTCTCCAGCTTTGCTGCTGACTGTCATGTCTCCATTAACAGACCTTTCTTGCTATGAGGGGTGAAGTAGGAATTACAGGAGCTGTATTCTCAAATGGCAATTTCTCTGAAAGTCAAGGTAAGGAGAGGATGCTTACTGATGAGAAAATCAGACCTTAACTGTAAAATTTGGAAAGCTTTGAGTTGTGAAATGTTCGAGGCTTATTCAAGCACTGGTTCCATCACGATCTGGCTGTATTTTGTGGATAAGCCTGTGGTAGTGCTGAACTAAGGAGGCAATTTAGCATTCACTGACACAGCCCTAAAGGGCTGTCACTGCTTTGACCTTCTCAGTGCCCTCAACTGGATATGGATGCACCAGGCAATCATTTAAGAAGCCAGGAGAAAGTTAAATCAAGCATGATTTTGTGTTGTTGCAAAAAGCATAATGATATATACTAAAAGTAAACATTAAATAGAAAAGAATAAGGCAATGCTTAAAATAAAGCAAATCTCTAAAAGGACAGAAACTGGGGTCATCACACTTAGATATCCGTGGAACTGAAACCATGCTCTGTGAAACAGACAAATCATTTTTGTGGAGTGACAGTGATGGGAATCTCTAGCTGCTGGGATGAGCAAACTTCATTCCACTGCTCAATTCAATCACTTTGTGATTAAATAGTTGTGTGGAGAGCCCCTTTTTAAATTATATTTTATATCTTGAGAAATGTACACTGTGAGATGTTTCTATGTACATAGAGCCTATCCAAACCCCTGAGTCAGGCATTAGCTCTGAGTGATGTGCCCTGGGAAACATATGTGTGCATCCTACATGCAGGAGGAAAATGAGCAACTATCCATTTAAACTCCTTTACTAATCAAAAGTACACACTGGGAAGTAAAAACAATCCAAGACAGCAAGAGGAAGAAAGTGTGAATAGAAACATTTGTACTCTGCCAGCTTGGGACTGAATACTCCCAGTCTGGGCTCTGGAGTAGCTTTGTCTTCACAGCTTCCTCAGGAGATAATATTTGATATTCTTTGTGGAAAATAATCTTCTGTCAGAATTTTTCTGGAGAACTTGCACCAGGAAAAAGTCACAAGTTCTCTGATAATTTATGCTGCAATAGTATATATGTTACTGCATAAACATGAATGAAATCTATGCTGGAAAACACAGTATGTAAAACATAAAACAGAATAATGGCTCATGTGATTGACAGATTATTCCTAACTGTGGAAACAATCTGTCAAGTCCTGGATTTAAATTCTGGAATTTTTACTTTTGCTGTCAGCCTTTTGGATAAATCACATCTCTTCACTTTGTCTTTCTTTTTGCCCTTTACAAATTTACAAATTACAAATTACAAAGGTAATTGCACTGATTTATCAATGAAAAATGCTATAAAATGATAGTTATTTTAGCCAGCAGTGTTTTCATTTATTCATTGTAGTGGGATTTCATTCTCATTTTTTGCCAGAAAGAACGGGGTATTAGCATGAGAGTTAAACCAGAGCCCAAAAGAACCCAGTTCAACTAATACAGGCAGAGTATTGTGGGAGGATAAGCTTCTGGTTCTTCCTATGTTATGAGATACATCTTTCAGCTGAGAGGGTCTTAGCCAAACCCATGGAAGTATAGGTAATTCCTTTCATTGTTTTCACTGAACACTGGATCTGAAGTCACATTAAATAAGATGAATAGATGGTTCCTGTTAGTGATGACTACCAGGGACTGATAATGGGAAAACCAGACAACTGTATGGTTCTTGTGTGACAAAGAAAAGACAGAGGCCAACAATTTATTCATAGCCAGTTTCTCTCAACAAAATACCCTTTCTAACATGCAGTCCTGAAGCTGTCTATTATACATGCATGATATCCTTTGCATTATGCTCTCCTCTCGTAAACTTCAGAGGATCACACTGGCAATAGAGGGAAGTTCCCCTGGGGATTCTAACCCATTCTCCAGTGCTGACAGAGCTTTTGCTAGGCTAGGGTCACTATACTGCTCTGCTTCACAGCACAATTACAGTTACAGGGGAGAGGAAATGCAAGGCAGAGTAAAAACAGAGAAGAGTTCAAAATTCTTAAGGAGCTAAGGAATGCAGATCAATGTATAACTCAGGAGGAATCTCAAGGGTCACTGAAGGATTGACTTTGCACCTATTTGCAACTTAAGTGGATAAATCTGTTTGTGCAAACTAGGTAGAAAATTGATATTAGGAGCTGTCTGACTTAAAAACTTTAAAATCAAACATTAAAGAGAATAAAGGGAAAGTCAAAACCAACAGTATCAATAGAACATTAAAAAATAAGGAAGTAATTTCACCAAATTAATTAAACTTATTAAGCAGTTGGATAGTCAAAGTAATTTCATCATATTCTTTGTCAACTTGTGTGCTGGTTTAAAAAAAAACCAAACCTGAATCCTTTCAGCTCTCAATATTATAAAAATCATAGAAATACATAGAAAACTTCCCTGCTGTCCCCAATTATTAAACTACTGAAGTGTTGGGAATAAAGCTGAAACCTTCAGCCTCCAAGGAGAGACACCTGGAATATAAATAAAGCAATCTTCTCCAAGATTATGTGACCTTGGCAATATCAGTAAAAATATTTTATTTCCTTTTTTTGTTTGTTTTGTTTTGTTATGTATGTTTAGTCATATATATACAGTCATATATATAAACTTTTTTCTTTCGCTTTTCATTGTTTGCCCTCTACTCACTCTGTAAGCCACTGGTAACAGTTTTTTTTGTAATGTAGAAAATGGCATTTTTGTATGGCTGGCAGGAATTCTATTTTATAATCCTGCTTTTTTTAAACAGGTGTTTTTCTGCCATTCTGTTTGAAATAATTTAGAACAGCTTATGAAAAGCTGATTCACAAAACCAGGGAGAATGAAGTGCCTCAGCAAGACTGAACCTCTGGGAAACATCCTCTGAAGTGCATTTGTTTTCTAATTTGCTCATTCCCGCCAGCTTCATGGGTTGCTTCTGTTATCCATAGGCTGTGCACAGTTCCAGTTAGGTACAAAAAAGGCATTTTTCCAGTTGTGCAGGTCCTACAATTTATGGGAAAAAATATGGTCATGTTGTTTTTCTGCCTCCAACAAAAAAAAATGAGGAGGAATAAGCACAGTGTTCTTGTGTAAGTGAACACATACCAGGAATTAGAGATCACTAGCTGTGCTGCTTGCACAAGTTAGCTGATTTACACAATGTATGATCTAACTCTACCTGAGTAAACACATATCTTTATGCATAACATTTTTTTATTTGTTCAAAATACCAAGGATTCTGGCTGACATGACATCTTTAAGAGCATTCTTAAATTATTTGGGGTATCTTTTCGATTGCTGTATTGCTTTGATAGTGCATCTAAGGAAAAAATAGCTTCACTCTCTTTAATTCAAGAGGTAGAAGGGAGGAACTGAAAATGTCTGGATTTACTCCTGGGTTTTTCAGCACTTTGAAGATCCTAGATTCTACTTTATGATACTATCAAGGTTGAAACAAAGTTTTGAAAAAATGGATTCTCATGGGTATGTACCACATAGGTATTCTAAAGTACAGCTGCAAGAATTTCTGAAGAGAAATCAGAGAACAATCTTTTAAGTTCTGCATTTAAACAGAAAGAGGTAAACTAAAAAGAACTGAATGAGTTTTGAACTGAGTGATCAAAAGAGGGAAATGCACATGGCACAAGTGCTGGTTCTGACAATGTCAGATTGCTCATGCAGTGTTCATATTCATTCATTGCTTTTTTCAATTGCTCTCAAAATTCCAAGGAAAGAAAAAGAATCTCTCTGAATAATTTAAAACAATTCTCTTTTCAGTCATCTGTTCTTTTGTTTTTCTGTATATCCATAACCTCACACCAGTAATTTAAATTTAGCTGTGGTTGTAATATAACCATCTCAATGTCTAAAGCAGTGGGAGAGAAAAATTGAAAGGAAAGGAAGTACTTATAACATTTTAAGGGAAAGGAAAAAAGAAGGCAAAAATCCTCTAATCTGCCTAGAGATTTACAAGGAATTGAGTGATGCGAAGATTTCCATTATAAGAAATCCATTCATCTGCCAATCATGCCAATCTGCCAACTAAAGGGGGTACCTAAAAATGAATAAAAATAAATATATTTTTATTTAAGATGAACATATTTAAAGGCTGTTTTTTTCCCCCCTCATTTGATTTATATCAGGCTTCTAAAATGCCCCATTTCCAGAGACTCACCCAACATGATTAGCATCATTATTTGTATTACAAAGTACCTCAGAACCCAGGAGGGAAACCAGCAGCCTTTTGTACTAGACATTGCATGAACTGTCCTTACCTTGAAGAGCTTACCTAATAAAAAAGAAACTAAAAAGCAACTAAAGACAGCAGAAAATAAATAATTCTGTAACAGGAAGAGCGACAGAAAGACTATTCTAAGATGCCCAGGAAAATCCCTAAATGCACAGAGAAACTGAGCCACTTTCTGGGATCAAACTCTTTCCTTTGACTAGAAGATTCTTATTTCTCTGAGGCAATTGATCAGTCAGTTTACAACCTGCAGTAATTTAAAAAAACCCCATTCTTTATTTTAAAACTGCTCTGGCATCCATCCCATAGTAATCACTTTGTAAATTCAAAGCAAAACATATGGTGCCATGCAGGAGCTCAGGACATCTGACCAACAAACCAATATGATTTCGCAGAAGCCCTTTATTATTTGCATTACACACCTATTTATACATTCTAAAACTACTGTTCCCGCAATCACGCATCTTTTCATCGGTGCCCCCATCCTGTCCATGCACTCTGCATGCACCCCTCGGGGCACAGGACTGGTTACAGTCCCGGTGTTCAACTGCCCTCTGTTATTTGGCTCTTGTGGTCCTGTTTTCTTGTTTTTCAGCCTCTTCTTTCTCATTTTTAGAATAGCTTATGTCTCAGCAACCTTGAGAAATTCCAGAGGGTCTGATAATAAGCTCTAAATATGGTTTGGCTGGAGCACATCATGGGCCAAGCTGTTCAGATGCATTGCTACAACTCCCCCTTTTTCTTCTTGCAAGAGCCAAACTCTCTTTACTGTGTTTTCTATCAAGCGGGTCACCAGTTTTATGATACATGAAATAACACAAAGCAATATAATAATGACTAATATTAATAGCAAAGCTCCCTAGAGAGGTTCATACAACACATTCCTTCCAAATCCTCACACCCATGCTCATGTGCTACCCGCAAACATTCTATAGCAGTCCTATTTTGCAGTGTGTTTTGTCTAATTCTATCTGCCTTAGTGAGTATTGGAGTTAAGATGGTTGAAGTTATGTTTAATTGCCTGACTATCCAGCATACCCCATATAAGAATAACCAGCATAATTTAGCATTGGTTATGCTAAACTCTTCACTAAACCAGCCAGGCTCTACTCCACACCTTAATCAGTACCAGCCTGACTTAGAGAAGCACTCAGTATTCCGACTTCCAAACCTGACCAGCATGAAAAGACCAGCTCCATCAAGAAGGCAAAACCACAAGCTCCCTCGTCATTTGGCCTAATCCCCAATCTTTTGTACATATTTAATTTTGTACCGCCTCTGGTTATGTTACACCAGTGCTTTCATCACTTCATCCTGTGGGCTCAGCCCATCCTCCCCCGTTTTTTGTTTATCAAGCAGTCCTTTCAGTACTTTGTGTCCTTTCAATGATAGCTTGTCCTGTAGTTATCTGGAATACCTGTGTTATGCTTCACTCCCCAATGAGCTAAGAAATCCTGGGTCTGTCAGGCTATATATCCTGGCCCATTATCTGTTTTGATTTCCTGAGGTGAGTGGTGGCAAAAGAAGAGATGCTGCAAGCTTTTTCCCAAAACTCCAAGGATTAAAATCATCCTTGCACTCTGGTCCACACTGAATGAGTAAATGACCTTTTTCCTCTGTCTTATGTTGACAATTACTTTCATACCAGGAGTCAATAATATAAGTTTCCTCAAGTTACAAGGACCACCCTGGATGTTTGATGAAATAACAACAGAAGTGTCATTACACCAAGAGGTCTGATTCCTATATACAGGGTGACGTGGAGAAACGTCTTTCCACTAATTGACTTTTCCCTGTATAACTAAATTTAACACAGAACTCTACCTTTGTAAAGCCAAGGAGTTCTAATTCTTGAGGTTCAATGGATGCTTCAGGAAGACAGGGAGTTCACCATTCCCGTGTATTTACTGGAATCTAAAATTTCTACATATTTGTCCCAGCAAAAGCACTTTGCATCGCCCTATCAATTTCTTCTGGTATTGGCCAAATTTCTACTGGTACACTGACTAAACAAGTTGAAAATGGATTTTCTGGAATGGTAATGGACAAGCATATGGTATCTAAACCTGCAGCATTAACTAAAGTCACCCAAATATTGGTTCTAGGCTGGCTAACAAGCAAAACTACACTACTAAAAGCAAACAAGGAAAACAAAGCAAAATTCAAATGTAACATTTGATTGAACTCCTTATTTCTCTAAGGTTATCCTTTGGCAAAAGGTTCTCTTCTCAAATTTAAATTTTCAAGCATATTTTTTAGCTTTTCTTTTTTTTTTTTTAGATTTTTGTCACTCAGTGACAAGGCACAGAGATACTTTGTGCACTCTCAATTTTTAAAATTTTAATATCTTTTGATTCTTTTACAAATTCTCTCTTTTTAACATGAATTGTACCATGCTTTTGCCAAAAGACCTCTACCATATTCCTGGTTTTTACACTCTTCACATTGATATAAAGTCCAAGATCTACAGCTTTGCAAATGGAACAAAAATAATGTCCAATGTCCTCTGGGGAAATGAAAACATGGCTATTGTTTTGAGGTCCAAATAGTTGAGACTCCAGGTGTGTTGCTTAAGCAGGCAGAAGTCCATCAGCTGAAAATATTGATCCTTAACGTTAAAAAAATGTTCTTTCAAATCCTGCAACAGAGAATAACTGAATAAAATTAGTAGAGACATGATATTATGATGATAACATAAAACTTCTTTTGGTAAACTGTCTGTATAGTTTTCAGACATAACTGTGTCTTGGCAGTTCTTCTGGTCTTGTTTTGGGTACTAAGGCTGTATGGTGACTTCTCCACTCACTGGGTCTCATGTTTTCAGAGGCAGTGTCTGGTCACATGAACAGGTGACCATCTTGAATCTGCCAACAAAACATAGGCATATCTCCTCTCCAAGTTACTGAATCATTCAGTTAGCTGTGGTACATTTAATAGGGAATTCAGATTTTATAACATTTTCTAAGTTTTTGATGTAAATATTTCATTATTAAAAAATTAATTGTGATCTAAATTCTTAATGTACATACTACAATAATTGAATGTTCCTAGGGCATCAATTCCTTTTGCTTTTAAAAATGAGATGTACCTCTTCTATCATACACATGAAAAATATCAAAATGAAACTACACACATCATGAACAAAAAACCCACAGCAGTCAGAAATCAGTAAGATAATAAACATTATTATATAGGGTATAGGATTACTATTAACCACTAAAACACTGCACCAGCATCTCAGAGTCTGCAAACTGCAGACAAAATCAGTGAAGGATTGGACAACCACCTCCGGAAATAATTCTCCAAGCCCTATTCTAAATTGATCCAGCTGTCATACCAATAGGGTTCAATTCCCAAGTCAAAAGGGACTCAAACACTGATTCAGTACACAAAACATATGGATCTGTTGGTGTTGAGGGTTAGGTGTCCTTCCTTTTGTTCTGGCTCACCCACGGAATTTTTACCCATCAGTGGTGGGGAAAATCTGACTGGTGGTACTTAGTGGGTGCTTGAGAAACACAAAGAGTTCGTCTGGGCCCAGGGGGGAAGGGGGGGCAGGAAAAAGGGAGGGCAGGGGCAGTTGGGGGCTGGCCGGCTTCTTCAGCTTCAGAGCAGGACACTCTCTGGGAGCTGCTGCGGCTGAGAGAAGGGAATTCGCCGTCACCCAGACAGAGCTGTTACTTCTGCATCTCCTTCCTCCCTCTTCGTTGGTGGGCCACACTCCTGCCGGGCAGCAGTGCCAGGCATTGCTGCAGAGCTGCTGATACACCTCATCCACTGGCCCAGGCTCTCTGGTCATCCCTGCCATTCCAGCCAGCTGTTCCGCCAAGTCCCAGAAGTCCCTGGAGCACCAGGACTGACTGCCCGAGGAGGTTTGAGGAGCAAAGCTTCTCCTCCATCCTTTCCTGTCATGAGGTCCATGGTTCTGTTTTGCTGTTAATGCTGTAATTATTGTTGTTTGTTTGCCTTGTTATACATACTAGTAAAGAACTGTTATTCCTATCCCCAGATCTCTACCTGAAAGACCCTTGATTTCAGAATTATAATAATTCGGAGAAAGGGCGTCCACATTTCTCATTCCAAGGGAGGCTCCTGCCCTCCCTAGCAGACACTTGTCTTCCAAACCAAAACAGATTTTGGCGCCCAATGGTGGGGCTTGAGGGCACTGAGAGAAAAAGGGCAAAAAAGGAATAACAGTTCTGAAATAATCTAACTTTTGTGGGCTGTCACATAGACAACTTTAAATCTCTCCAGTAACTCCTCTTAAAAATCACAGTTGACTGAAAACACAAGGTTAACTTTAACAAACGTATTTCAATGCGTGTTTTAAACATTCTGATAACGCACGGAGCTGGTCGGCTGCTCTCTGGCAGTCGCCGGGGGGGGGGGGCCGAGCTGCCCAGGGGGAGCCGAGCTACGCGGGGCTCAGGAGGAGGCAAGAGAGCTCTGAGGAGCTGGGGGACCTCCCAGCTCAGGGGACCAGTACAGTTCTGTGGCTTTTTCATCCAGCGAACACCAACAACCTAACTTTTTAGCTATGTCGCCATTTTGCTTTCTGTCGGAGCACGGGCAGTCCCTCTCAGTCTGTGCTGAGGCAAGGCTATAAAACTGTTCTTCTGCTATGTCAAAATCTCCTTCCTTTAAAGCTTTCTGTCCCACTTCATCCCAATTAACTGATTTTAAACTTATTCCGGAAAATTCCCTTGATTTAAAATTTGATGGGTCTCTTCATGGATCTGGTGACCCTGCATCTTGCAAATCTTTCCCTTCTCCCAGGATAAAATGTTTTTCTCGCTGTTCTCCCCGCTCCTTGCCACAATAGGAGCGGCCAGAGGCGGTGCTGTAGGTGGAGGTCGTAAATCTCAGCGGTGACAAAATTACGTAGGTGGCAATACGGCAGTGATTGCACATGCGCAGTGAAGGACTACTGGCAAAGCACTATGGGCTTTTGCAAAGGCGATTGAATGGCGGCGGCATCTGGGCATGCTTGGTAGTACTGCAAGGAACCTGCGCGCTGTTTAAGCTGCCCTCCTTTGGGGGGGTTGCATTCCTGCGTGGAGTCTTGCTTGTAACAGTGAGAGGACCCTTGCAGGGACTCATTCAGGGTTGAGCGAGACACACGCGGGATCAGGTGGGGGTGGTATTGGAGCTTTTCCAGCAGTGGCTCCACTATGGGGATGCATCTGCACTCTGCGCCGGCTCCAGCGCTCCCCAGCCATGCCCTCCTGAGTCGGGGGGAGAACCGATCTAGATCTGACTCCTCTTCAAAGGCAGAGACAATATCCCGTCTCTGCATTTCCGCGATCCATTTAAAAGCATCGGATCTCTCCTCCCTTTCTTCTCTCTGACTCTCTCTAGGGGCAGCGCAGCCAGGAATGCTCGCTCAGCGGGGAGGGGGTGGGGTGGGATGTGAAGATGACTGCTTCTGTGACGCAGGTGGAATTACAGAGTTCACAGCACTTAGTTACCAAAAGGCACAGAAAAACCAGCAAAAGTAGCCAAACTCCTGCAGTATTCCAGAGAAACTTTCTAAAGGCATACTCAAGGTTCGTATCATGTCAATTCCACTGCATCCAAGCAAGAAAGTCTCTTAACTCTTGCTTAGTTACTGTAGCACAATTAGTTCTTACCAACTGTTTACATTCGAATAGCCGCACTCTGCATTTGTATGCCCACGGGGAAGTGGGGGGGAGAGACTAGCCCCCCTGCTGCTATTAACTCTTTAGTGGACACCACAGTATCTTTCTTGGGTAACCTTGGTACTTTTCTCTGTTTGCTTTTAACTGCTTTAGCGCTGCAAGCATGGACTTCCACGACGTGCTAAGTCCCTTAGTTACCTTTAATCCATCACTCATGCCATCTCAGAGGATTGCTCCCAGCCTTTCCCACTCAAGGGTATCAAAAACACTCCTGGGGCAGCAAAAAAAAATCCTCTTTCCTGACCCCATTTTAACAGTCTTTTTAAGATTTACGGGTCATATTTATTTGTTCTCTCAGACAGTGTATGCTGGAGGATGTATAGCATGGTTTGCTCTTTTTTTGACAGAGCCTTCCCCATTCTCTCCAGTCCCGGCTGCTCACCTGTTCCGTGCACCTCTGCAGGGTACTGTGTATTATCCGGATTTTTTTCTCCCGGGATCCTCCCTCCCGTACTCCGAGTGGAGCTGTCCTCTGCCTCCCACCCACACGGTCCCGGTCCTGCCGTGTCAGTCTCCGGCCGGGCCTTCCGCCTTTTCACTCCGCAGGACCCCACTCCGAGTTCACAGGGTCTGGGTCTGCTTCATATCACGGCGCTGTCATCAGGTCGCCAGGTCACCAACATGCGGGAGCTCAGGACGTCTGACCAACAAACCAATATGATTTCGCAGAAGCCCTTCATTGTTTGCATTACACACCTATTTATACATTCTAAAACTACTGTTCCCGCAATCACGCATCTTTTCATCGGTGCCCCCATCCTGTCCATGCACTCTGCATGCACCCCTCGGGGCACAGGACTGGTTACAGTCCCGGTGTTCAACTGCCCTCTGTTATTTGGCTCTTGTGGTCCTGTTTTCTTGTTTTTCAGCCTCTTCTTTCTCATTTTTAGAATAGCTTATGTCTCAGCAACCTTGAGAAATTCCAGAGGGTCTGATAATAAGCTCTAAATATGGTTTGGCTGGAGCACATCATGGGCCAAGCTGTTCAGATGCATTGCTTCAGCGTCAGAAAAGTGAGAGACTGGAGGGAGTACTAGAAGAAATCCTATTTTGAGAAACGTAGTCTCATATAACCCAAGAAAGGCCAGGTCTTCTGGGTTCTAATCTTGATTATAAATATATTAAATACAAGAAAATCTTTTGCAGGAAATATTCCATGGTTTGTTTCCTAAATTCCATGTGAGTTATAACACCAGACCTTCTCAGCTTCACAAACAGCATCTGAGGCACAAAGCCTCCTACCTCTCATTTCAGCCTCTGTTTCAGAAGCCAGGACTCTTGAGGAAATGTGCAGAAATCTTCATGCATTGAAGTTGGGCATATGTTGAATTATACCAGAAAGTAGGAGTGACAAAAGGGTGAAAGAAAGTGATTGTGAATTTACAATAGGCAAGTTAAGCTGAGACTTCAGAGCAGACAGAAAGAATGAAGATCAAGGAAAGTGGTAATAAGAAACAGAAGATGTTTCAACAAAAGCAGAAATAGGTTATGTCTATCAGGCTGCTCAGGCTGGTCCACAGGAAGTTGCAAGATTTATATCTGTGTAGTTCGGAAAGGACCTGGAATTTTATTTTTTTTGTATCATGAAGATATTTCTAATGCTGTTTACACATCTTTGATTTTACATACTGCATCTTAACACACGGACATTTGCAGACTATTATCCTTGGACAAATTGAGGATTGTCAGGAAAATTAATCCACAAACACCAGAGGTTTATGTCCAAAAAGGAGACAGAGGAGTCCTTTTACTTTATTTGAATAAAGGGAGAGGCCATGGGGCATTCCCCTGGGTCTCTCAAATTTTTGGAGGGCACAGCTTCCTTTTTACCCTAATTTCTCAGCCACATTTCCCTTCTCTTTCCCCATCGGCTGAGGTACTTGAGAGGTACAGACTTCCTGGAATGCCTGATACCTGAGAACACACCCACGCCCACACCGCCCCACCCCCCCATGCATAATCCCCCTCTTAATTCTTAACTCTTGTGGAATTCATGGCGTTTACTCAATGTCTCTTTCATCCTTCAATGGAATCCATCCCATTGTTTCTTGTTATCTTTCAGTGATAGTTTCATCTTATCAGCAGACCCACAGCTTGTTTGTAAAGACAAACCTGTCATTCCTCTCAGGATCAAACAAAGAAATAGGGTAATTTTTGCATATATCTATATTTTTATCTCTCTATCTTGATAGAGGAACTAATTCTTTTAAGAAAATGAAGGAGGATCTATTTTAATTTTTTTGGGAAGCTTACTGCGGAACAGATGTATCTTTGAGACTGTCATCAACCCCCTGAGTAGCAATGATTTGAAAGTTTGTCAGATGTACTTGATCCTGATTAAAATACAACAAATGAACAAGTTTCACCTCTCTTGGTAGAGAACAGATAACTGTCATTCAGTGGTTCTTCCATTGTGGAATAATTGTTTATTTTATTTCCAAATAGGATTTTTATAAGTTTATTGATATTCAGCAGTAGGATAAATACAACCTCTCATGTGACACTTTGATGCTCTTTCTTGGCCACAAGAAGGGCTCAGCCCCAAGGGCATTGATGACCCCCCTCACCCCCCCAGCTTCTGCCTCAGAGTGCAGCTCCTTTTAAACTCAGGTGTGAGGGCTCCTCTTCCCAAGTGCTGCCTGTTCCCACTCTGCTCCTGGAGTGTGGGCAGCCTTGGCCCTGGGCTGTTGCTGTGCCTGATGGGTGCTGACCAGAGCTGCTGCTGGGGATGTCCTGCCCTGGCTGGGTGCTGAGGGCTGAACCCACCAGTGAGTTCCCCCTGCCCCAGGGCAACCTCAGGACACCTGCCCTGATGGGCCTTGTGGCCCAGAGTTTCACTGAATAATACAGAGCTTTTATGTGTCTCCTAAGGAAACCTCCTTCCTTCCTGTCAGATAAAATGAAATTAAAAGCTTCAAGGCTGTATTAAGTGTCTGTATAGGAATATATATATGTATAGTGTCTGTATATATCTAAAGTGTCTGTATAGGAAGAAAGGTAGAGTTTTACATGATTTGTTGTCCAGGTAACAACATGAAACTTGTTTCTGGTTGATAGCTGGAGCCCCCACATGGTTGTTATTTTTAATGGTGGACTGTTTGGTTAAGAATAGAACAAATATGTGTTGTGGCAAAAACGGCAAGGGATGAGCCCACAAGAGCAGTGGAGATGTGTCCTCAGGGCATGAGGGCCAGCCTAAACCTCCACCCGCAATGGTAGCTCAGCCTCTGCTTCCCCATAACACTCAGGTATCTGTGGCAGTGCTTGTTTGGTTCCAGAATTCAATTACTCTTTGCTATGAAATGGGAAAATCTCTTTTTAAACATTTATGCTATTAATTAATTGCAACAGGAAGGCATAAATATTTCTTTCTCACTCAGCCGCCCACAAAATGGATTATGGCCTGTGTGGAGCCTGAAAGAGACTGAATAGAAATAGACTAATTTAAATATATATTTTTTGTGAGGAATATAATATTACATGTTTTCTAGAAGTAGAAGGTTTTTTTCCATCCATCCTCCCTTTGGTAGTAGGTCCTCATCAGAAAAAAATGTGACTCGGTAACGTTTAGTAGTAAAACAACTAGTTATTGATTTATGTCCAGCTAATTTAGACTTCAGATCATTAAAGAAACTACTTCGTATCAGAGAATATTTGTGGGCAATTAGATTAATTAGGTTAAAATAAGTGAATGTTATAACTGTAGTAATATGAACTCAGTAAATCAACATAATGAAAATGGGGTTGCTGTTAGTTTGTTCTCCATGTAGTCTTGTTTAAGGTATCTTATTTTTAGATATCATCACATGTCTCTTACTGGATGAGAAAAGGAAATTTCTGGAGATCAGAAGATGAGAAAGCAGTCTGGAAAATGCTTGTTAAATATACTCAGTCTCGTCACTGCCTAACTCTGCAAGAGGTTGCTTATTTCCTGTGCTAAATTTGGATGACTATTTTAAAAGACTATTCTCAAAGAAAACTATGGGAAGATATATTCAAGAACTGATATGAGAAGGAAAAGATACTAGGACTTAGCATTAGACAAAGAATTACTTTACAAGCACATGATACTGCAAACTGAAAAAAATCAGGGCCCAATAGCTTATGTTTTAATTAGCTTTTATGATCCGTTGACCTTTCTAGCTTTCTCTCCATCATCTGAACATGATGCCAGTAAGTGTAAAATCCCTCTTCTGCTGTTTTGGTATCCTAGGTGTCATGAATAAAATCTCTCAAGAAATCCACCCCGGTTAAAATACTGTGTTTAGTTATGTACAGTTAATGTTCTTATCCCATTTGTAAACCTTGTACTCCTTGTTTACTCCGATGGTTATTAGTAATGTTAATTACTTACCAGTTTCTGAAGTGTTCTAAAGGTTCTTATGAGACATTCCTGTACCCTTTCCTCCTTACTTCCCTGCTACTTTGTAACAAAGCTGCTCCCATGGGGGCTAAATCAAACTAACAAAAGCAACCCATTAGAAAGTTACGCCACAGAACGAGGCAACTCCCATGGTCGCTGTGCCACACTAGAACAAAGAAACTCCCAGGAAGCCGTGCAACTGAGTAATATGCAAACTAAGGCATGCAGGACACCAAAACAACGAGCTAACAGAGGAATAAAAGGACAAGGAAACATATTCTAGCAAGCTGTGATGAAAGATCATCTCCCTGCATCACCTAAGCCTGCTTAGAAATCATCTTCCCGCATCACCATGACCTCAAGAGGACTGGAAAGGACTGACCACCCCTAGACAACAAGCCAGAATAACAGGCCTCCTGGCTACTATGAGGATGGAAGCCCCAGCTCTGCAGTATGTGCTGCAAAGCTGAATTGTGCCTCCTTGGAGCTGCCATTGTGGGAATGGCTGTGGTGCAAGCAACCCTTTGGGCCCCCCCAACCCCAAGAGCTAAATCCTAATAAAGGCATCAAACAGGAGTCTTGTCTCCTGGCCAATTTCTTTCACTAGGTACCCTATTTCTTATATAACTTGGTTTTCTCTAAGGTCAGTAAAAATACTTCCTGATCCAAACAGTTCCATTCATGTACAGGAAAGCTTACTTGAATGGGGAAGCCTGTGACATTTTCTCAATTCCTGAAGCAAATCAGTGTTAGGATGCTTTCGATTAAAAGCACTGTAAGGTTTGGCTTTTTTAAAAGAAAAAAGTTTGTTTCTGCATGTATTAATCTTCCATATTTACCTCTTAGGGTCATGTGTGCAATAAAATATATTTGGAATAATTACTTAAGGTGTGGTTGATAAGCTTAATCTAAAAGAAGCATTGTGAAGTAACATTAATGAAATATAGGGGCTGAAGTGGGCAAATATTTCTTTGTTGAAGTCTGTAAATTGTGAAGCTGAAAATGATTAATGCCCTTTAAGGAGAGGGAGGAAAAAAAGTTACTTATTTTAATACTAAGCAGTTGCATTTTTCTAACAGCCAAGTTTTAGCTGACACTGCTACAGTTAATCTCTTACTCCATCTGTGTAAAACCACTTCACTCTTGTAACAATATTTACCAATTTTTCAGAATGAATCACATTTGAGTAACAACAAATCTATTGCAAAGATAAGTTGCAAAGCCGCTAACCACAGCCTCAAGAATCCCCAGCATTTTCTGGACCACAATGCAGCAACCAGCAGTTTAGGTATTTCACAAAACAAAATTCTGTGTGTGCTTTGCTGAATCCTATTCAGGAAGTGGTGTAAGGTGTTTATTCCTGACTTGTATTTTAGCACAAAATCTGAACTTGTAGTGTGAAAATGGGACCAACCTTCCCTTTTCTCCACAAAGTTCTCATTCAACTTCCTTTGGCTATGCATGTGCACTTTCATATTTAGAAATGTACTCTCAGTGTTAATATTTGTACCATTAGACTTCTCCTAAATTCAAAATCTGTCTGTCTGGGTAGGTCCTATGGGGTCCCAGAGATGACAGGGCAGTATTAGCCTCCAATACCTTGATTCCAAACATGGGGAGGAGCAGCTCTTGAGTCAAGCACGGGCCTCGCAGCTCCGAGGGGACAGGAGCAGCAGTGACTCTTGTTCTGCTTGAAAAAGCAAAGTAACCAGCTGTGACTCAGTGTACTGCTCTCACTCTGAGCCCTGCAGGCTTCCTGTTTTACCTCTTTTTTCTATTATTGTGAATTTAGGTTTTCACTTCTAGATTAATTAAACAGTTTTGGATGTGAAAGATTTGGGTTTTGTTTTATCAGTAAATGTGTAAATCACAATGACATCTAATCTTAATCCTAATCTTTCTTGAAAGGACTGAGAAAAAGAAATAGTAAGTTTTCATATGCTTAGAGTTGGGTTTTTTTTAGTGACACACGAAGTAGACAAACATCATATGTTTCTATATGTAGAAAAAAAATTAGGGGCAATGAGCATTTTAATTACAATCACCATCCTATTTCTGAGGAACTGCATAATGAGATTTTGTTTGCCTCTAATGCTAGGATGACTTTTTTTTTTTACTTAGATAGAAATCAAATTTTAAGATATAGTTCCTCTTGAGTGGCGTTCGTAATGCACTCTGATCTCCGCTGCAGATGTCAATTTATATTTTATGGAGTCTTTATCTTAAAACTAGAACTAGTGCTACTCTGAAGTGAACATCACAATTTTTTGCTATGGATAATTGTATCTATTAAAAATTTTCTTTTTTTCCCCTGCACTAGTAATTTAGGGGTTTTAATTATTTGTGTGTTAGTTATAATATCAAGCCCTGATATTATGAAACCTTTACATTAAGATGTTAAACCAAAACCAGCAACTTCCATAAGAAACCTGATCTCCAACAAGGAATCTTAGTAGTAGTACTGTAGGAGACGCTTTCTGGGGACGGTCAGAGACACGGCAAAGACCTCTATAATCGAGTTAGAAGTTTATTTCAGGGCGTGGGATAAAGAGAGAGAGAGAGAGAGAGCCTGCTATGAGCCAGTAGATAGAGCTCAAAGTGGGCTCAGAGAGAACAATACAAAAGTGGGTAAAATATGAATACATGAGCTCAAGACTTAAGATTGCTAAGGAAGAGAGTAACAGAACAGAAGTGAGAGAGCCGGGGAAAAAGAGTAGCAAGAGAGTCAAGAGTTAAGAGAACCAAGAGAGACCAAGAGAAACAAGAGAGACAAAGAGAACTAAGAGAAACGAGAGCATAGTAAGAGAGACCAAGAGTTAGGAGAACCAAGAGAGAGAATTCTCTTTTGCAATTACTTATATAACCTATACCTTTGAATATTCTATTCCTTTACTAACCAGTCTTTCTAAGTATACTAATACAGTAACATTTGTGTGCGACCTATAGAAATTGCTGTTTTTGCATATTTTTAGTTATCTCAGGGTCCTTTAGACCTTTCCTTATAAGGTTGGGAAGAGGGGTCTCAGCTTGGTTTTATTGCAGGAAAGAATGTGTTCTGGCATACCAGCCCAGTTTCTTTGAATTATTCAAACCGTGCTATCATTTGTATTACTTCCTTAGCCTTTCTGGCTAAGGAGTCATATTTATAATTTCTTTCTAATTCTACCTTCCCAACATAGTACAAAGTAGAATTGCTGTTTACTCACTGACAGACACCTCTCTTTAACAGACTTGTTGGGAAAATTTAACTCTTCTGCAGCATCCAGGATTTGAATTGATTTTGAAGACATTTTTTTCCTAAGCCTTTTCTAATGCTTTGCAAGGTTTTGTAATACTGGGAAGAATTATGAGAGATTTAAAAGCCGTATATCACACTTTTTGATTAAATTAGGTCTGAGATTCTTAGAGTGGAAAAGACAAATGAAAAAGGAATAGGGTTTTTCCTTCCATATTTCTTTCTCTCCACAGTCTAACAGCTCACATTAGCCAAGTCTCTTTAGTACAAATGCACTTTTAAGAAACTGATCTGTGACAGGATGTTAGGCAATGGCAGTGCAAGATGCATGGCTGAATTATAAAGCTGATTTCAGGAAGGAAACTTTTAGTTTTATTTGGGAATCTTAGCAGAGTCTCAGTGTAAGCAGGACTACAGGACTTGAGGGGGTCCAGGAGAGCTGGCTAATCAAGGACAGTTTCCTTGGAGGACAACAATGATCCACTGCAAAGTACAGGAGGTTGATGAACAAACAGGGCATTCCTGAATCATTCAAGTGTGAACAAGAAGGGCACAGGAGGAGGAAGCAGTGACAGGCTTCTTGGAAGAGCCTGGACACATTCCCTGAGTGTATAGAGATGGAGTTGCCATAATCAAAGCTTACCTTGAGCTAAAACTATCAAGGGTTATAAAGACCCACAAGAAAACTATTTCACATTTGTTTACTGACAAGTAAAATCTGGGTCCCTCATCTTATGTGTGCAGGAGACCTAGAGCCAAAAGACATGCTCAGAGTGGCAGATTCAAAAAAATTTGGTAAAACAAAATTTAAAACATTGTTTTGTTGTTTTCAAGACTAATTTTGTTTATTGTCAAGCTGATAAAGGAGTATTTCATTTCAGATTTTCCTGCCACTAATTTCAGATTGTCTTAGCCCAGAATTTTTTAACTGACTAAAACTACTCAGGTCCATTCAAAATGGCACTATTGTTTTCTGGGTTGGTTTGCTCTCCTTGTTACCCACTTATTCATATCTTTCCCTGCCTGCTCTGAATTGGTGACAGTCTTTTTGCAGAACCACTTCCACCTGTGTGCACTAGCAGATCACAAGGAATGCTGTCATTTTCCCATTACATATTTAAGTCTGCATGTGTTGCAGCTGTGAATATACCTGCACAGATCCAACTCCTTTTGCCAGTAATGGTATTCCAATGCCAGCAAAAGCTCCTACAAAAAATTAATTCCCTACCTCCACAATTAATTTTTTTTTTTTTAAATCTCCTTGTGTGTTTCAAAACCCACAGAGTTCTGGAAAAATGCTATTCTTCAAGAAGTTGCTGCATTGATAAATTTATGGTGATATAGCCCAGTAGTGTCACTGCTGAACTGCAAACCAACAACTCATCTGCATCTTATCAGAAGGTGTCAATTTTGAGCTGTGATGCCCTCTAGATTAAAAAATAACGTGTACCAAGCAGATTTCTTCACTTTTCTGTTTAGGGAATCTCACAGAATAATAAAGACTCTTGTCTTCTATTTTCAGTAAAGTCAGGTCTCATTACATTCCCTTGGGTCATGCAGGGAACTGCTGTGTCAAATATTTTAAGACGCTGGGAAATAATACAGTAGGATTACCTGACTAAAAATGTTCTCAGTAAGTGCTTTCAATACTTACTAAAGAATAAGTGTTCTCATTTGGTAACATGGGTGAGCTGCTCTGTTTAATTCATGCCCTACAAAAAGGCAGCTTTTTTTTTGCTTTAATGAATGTGAAAAATGAAGTTCACTCTCCTGGTAAGATTTAAAGGGTTTAATAAAAACAAGAAGACAGTAGGAGACAAAGACAGTAAAGCAAAGGGTTAAAACGGCTGTGTGCTTGTCTCTCTGCCAGGAGCACACCTGGTGTCTTGAGAATACCCTTTATATACTATTTCTGCTGCATGGACTTCATGCATATTCAAACTTTTCCAGGAACTGTTTTGCATGGCCACTCCTTGGGTCTGCCTTTTTAGAGCATGCGCATTTCCTGGCTTTGCGGTTTTAATTCCTTTCTTATCATCCTTTGATTTGGGCTTTGGCTCCTTTTTCCATAGGCAGTGAGTGTTGATAGCAGCCTTGGCCCCACCATCTGTTCACTGGAGGTTATCCTGCCCGTTCAGGCAGAACCTGAACCTAATGCCTGGGTTCTTCTGACCTATGCCTAAATTCTTGCTAATATCAGGAGAAAAAAAAGGAAAAAGCTACATTAACACAGCAAAAGCCATTCTAAGATTATACATATAGCATTCATATTAATATTTGTGAAAAGCCAACATCACAATATGCATTTATAACAATGACTCAGGCACTGGGGGGGGGCTACAAGAGGCAGGGGAGGTTTCACTTCAGCAGTGTATAGATGTGTTCCAGTGGAGTTGATGCTCAGCTTATGGACTTTTGAGAAAGGTTTCTTCCAGCTGATCTCTCTACCTGATATAAGTGATGCAAAAGGACTGCACTGGGTGTGCTGTGCAGCAAAATTTCAGTCAAATACTTTCTAGCTGCTACCCAAGGTTGAAGATTTAGGGTACTGCATGCTGACCCAAAAGCATGGCTATTGCAGAGCTGGAGCACAGCTTGATGTGAGCGGCCAGATGCTCTGTGTCCAGTTTAACACCTTTGTCTCTCTGTGTAACACTGCAGAATTAGACAAAATTAAATAAGGGGCAAGCTTTACCTCATACAACAGCTCTTCTGCCTTCCTACTGTAATTTAGAGCAGGATTCAGGGAGTTTTTTAAAATTATTAAAGTACCTTTATGGTATTTGGTTGTCTAGGCTGGAGGGGGTTGAATTACAGCATAGGCTCCCTTTCTCACTTGCTTGAGAGGTGTAGTATGGATACTCATCAGATTCTGATCCTGAAATAAGGTTTTT
This sequence comes from Pseudopodoces humilis, assembly GCF_049639895.1. Taxonomy (NCBI): domain Eukaryota; kingdom Metazoa; phylum Chordata; class Aves; order Passeriformes; family Paridae; genus Pseudopodoces; species Pseudopodoces humilis. The sequence goes on along the minus strand of NC_142209.1, from coordinate 5,073,757 downwards.
AATCAACTTAGCGTGAAATTCAAAGTTAGTCTCAAATGTGTATTTGTGTTGCATAAAGTTAAGGAAGAGAGTGATAACTTTGCATGGTGATGACTTCAAAATCATCTTTGAAATAGAATGGGAGATATGCTGAGTCTCATAGCTTTGCATATGGAATGAATAATAACAGTTTTTATCACTTTACACCTAAAATTTTAAAGATAGATTAGGATTTAAACATGCTAGCACAAAACCTGTAGGTTTTTCTGCTGTAAAAAGGTTAAACTCTATAGTTTTTAAAAAGGTTCATATTCTTTAACAAGCAATCTTCAAATGCAAACACTGTGGAGCAGTAGGTAGGAGCTTAGTTTACAGAAAATAGTAAGGGAAAAAATGTCCTCTTGAATTCCATCCACTTATCACTCCTCACAGCTGTTGCTGTGATTTCTTATAGTCAAGTGACACTATCCTTTGTCTTCATGATTGCTAACAAATTAGAAAATTCATGAAGTACTGCAGAAAAACAGGTATTTTCTGAGCCCTGAATCTGTGTCCCAGCGAGATATGGCCAGTCTGAAATGTTTAAAAGCTGCTTAGAGAGGGATGTTTACTGGGCTGTGAGGCAATGAAACAGATTGTCCAGAGAAGCTGTGGATGCTCCATCCCTGGAAGCGTTCAAGGCCAATCTGGATGGGGGTCTGAACATGATGGGATAGTCAAAGGTTCCCTGCCCATGGCAGGGGGGTTAGAATGAGATAAACTTTAAGGTCCCTTCCAACCTAAATGATTCTGTCATTCCATGATATTCCTACTTCGCTGCTACAGTCCTCTAATGTAAAGTTTTGAGGGAGGAGAGTGGGATGAGTTGGACCCCTCCTAGAATAGGAGATGGGTTATCTGTCTAACAGTGGTTGTACAGTTGTCTTGGTTTAGAAGACAGGTGTCTGTTAGGGAGGGCAGGAGCCTCCTTCAGAAGAAAAACGTAAACCCCCTCCCCCTGAACTATTATAATTTTGAAATCAAGGGGCTCTCAGGCAGAGATCTGGGGATAGGAATGGGGAATCTGGGGAATCTGGGGATAGGTATGTATAACAAGGCAAACAAGCAATAACTACACCATTAATAACAACACAGAACCAGGGACCCCATGGCAGCCTTCTTGGCTGAGACAGGAAAAGATGGAGAGAGAAACTTTGCTTCACAAATCCCCTTGGGCAGTCAGTCCCAGTGCTCTTGCAGGACTTGGCAGAACAGTCAGCCGGAATGGCAGGAATGAGTAGGAATCCTGGGTGGGTGAACGAGAGATGTAGCAGCAGATCTGCGGCAGTGGCTGGCACTGCAGGACGTCCTGGCAGGACGGGGTTCGAGGCTGTCACAATCCGCTAATATAAGCAGGAGTTGTGAGAGGTTCGTTTGATCTCAGAGTGCAAAAAGGACACCAAGGGATTTCGGTTTAAATCACAACAGCAACAATGCACCTTTATTTTAGTGCCAACAACATGGGTTATGCGATAGATGAGAAGGAGAGAAAGATGGAGAGAGAAAGAAAGAGAGAGGAATAAAGAGGTGTGATAGATTGTCATTTAAGAAAACACAGAGAAACACCTAAGGAAGTTAAAACCGCTGGAGGCTGATGGGAGTTTTTCTCCTAGGCAACAGCTGGCCATTTCTAAGAATTGACAGCAATTTTAACCATTGAAAAGTGAGATCAACCTGTGAACACCACCTTAAGACCTAAGCATGGGCATTTCTTTGTCTCTTCGTTTCCTGGCTGTGAAAGCTAACTGAGCTTTATTTAGCTGGCTTCCCATCCCCTCCCCAGGCCATGTGGCCCAGGCAGGGGCTGGGCTGGGCCTGCCGCGGCTCCCGGCTGGGAGATGGGGCCTGCGGGGCTTCACCTGGGCTCTGGCCTGGCCAGGCCGGTCCCTGGCTCGGCTGCAGTTTTTGCTGTGACTGAATTCACCAGAGACTGCCAAGTAAAGAAAGAAAAAAGCTCTTGACCTGCGGCACGCTGAGACAGTGACCACACTCTCCAGAACAGCCATGAAGAATCTTCCATCGCAGACAGCTCCAGCCACTGCTCTGGAAGAGATCACAGAACCATCTACAAAGCCTGGGCAAGATTTTAACCTTTTCATTACCCAGATGAGACTTGCAAATTAATCCTTTTTTCCAGAGAAAAAAAAAGAGAGTAATCAACATGTAAAGAGACTTTATAAACTATCAGAGACAGTAAAGAATTAAGCTTCAGAAGAGGTAGAGAATAAGGAGATGCTTTATAAGCTGAAATATTTTTCTGTTAAAGCTATGGAGATGGACAATAGTGTTCTGAAAAAACTCCTTTAATTCATGTCAGAGTGTATTGGGAGGAATGGAGTGTTCAAAGTGTGGATTTTGAGCAAAAAGTGGAGTAATTGTGATACAGTGAGGTGCTGGAACAGAGGAGGGAGAAGTAATAGTTGAAGATTTGAGGCTACTTGAGGCAAAGAGAAAACTTCTGTTTCCACAGAGCCTCACAGAGACAGATGAAGAGAACTTTTGCCTTTGAATAACTCATCCTTAAAAATGACATCCCTAGACTCATTTGACCCATAACACACCCCAGAGTGATGTGAAATGGGAGGAGAAAATTGAGGACGGATTTCCAGGCAGCTGGCATCAGAAAAATAGAAAGTTATAACAGAAATAGTTTTTTTGTGAGAAACTCCATAGATTAGCAGAAGACTTCTGTTTCCCTACAAAGACTGATGAAAAGACTAGCAGGAATTGGGACTGTTTTAAACACCAGAGTTCCAAAGTCTTTTGTCTCTATGTTGTCATGTAAACAAGGGAATGGTTGGGTAGTGGGGGATAAAAGGGTTTTCTGGAGGTTTATTCTGGTGTTCTTATTCTTGTAGTTTTGTTAATAAACTTTCTTTATTCCTTTTAAGTTTTAAGCCTATTTTGCTCTTGTTCTAATCCATATCTCACAGCAAGAAATAAGTAAGTTTTCTAGTGATTTTTTTAGTTACTGCTTTAAAACCACGACAAGAGGCAAAGTAAAGAGAGAAAAGGGGGGGAGTTTAGCTACCAATGGATGAGATGGGGTTGCTAGTGTCTTCTTCTGTGGGGAGATCTCTCTTGAAGAAAGTAACTTAGAAAGTCACTTTTATAGTCTGTTTCAAAGCGAGGGGCAGCTGGCCAAGAGGTGGGGAGATTCACAGGCCATTGTGATAAGACTCATTGCTCTGTGAAGCAGGTATGAGGTACAGAACAGGCCACTCCTCACCAGTACCTGCTCACCAGCAGGAACAAAGGCATTGTACCATGGCACAACAAGCACACATGCAAACAATCACTATTGTGGTGTAGGTCGAGCACACCTTCAAACAATCACTTAGCAAGCATCCACCTCAACCAGGCCAGAACCCCTGCACAAAAGTCCCCTGGGGTCTTGTTGGGGGTTAGGTGTCCACCTTTTAGTTCTGGCTAACCTGTGGAATTTTTACCCATTATTTGCAGGGAAAACCTGACTGCAGGTACTTGGTGGGTACTTGAGAAAACACAAAGAGTTCATCTGAGCCCAGGGAGGGGAAGGGGGCAGGAAAAGGAGAGAGCGAGGACAATTTAGCAAGCTTCTTTCAGCTTGAGAGAAGGACACTTTGAATGCACAGAGCTGTTGCAGTGGAGAGAAGGGAATTTCGCCATCACCCAGACAGAGCTGCTGCTGCCTCTTCTCCTTCTTCCCTCTTCGTTAGTGGACCTCACACCCCCTATCCTGCCAGGACGTGTGGCAGTGCCAGCCACTGCTGCGGAACTGCTGATACACCTCAGCCACCAGCCCGAAATCTCTGCTCATCCCTGCCATTCCAGCTGAGTGTTCCTCAGAGCCCTGCAGGAGCACCGAGACTGACTGCCTGAGAGGGTTTGTGAAGCAAAGCCTCTCCTCCATCCCTTCATGTCTCAGCTGAGAAGGCTGTCACGGGGTCCCTGGTTCTGTTGTCTTGCTAATGCTGTAGTTATTGTTGTTTGTTTGCCTTGTTATAAATACTAGTAAAGAACTGTTATTCCTATTCCTAGATCTCTACCTTGAAAGCCCCTTGATTTCAGAATTATAATAATTCAGAAGGAGGGGGTCTACATTTTCATTCCAAGAGAAGCTCCTGCCCTCCCTAGCAGACACCTGTCTTCCAAAACTGAGACAGATTTTGGCACCCAACGGTGGGGCCTGAGGGCACTGAGAGAAAAAGGGGAAAAAGGGAATAACAGCTCTTAAATAATCTAAGTTTTGTGTGCTGGATTTAGAAACCTTTTTAGGTAGAACCATGTTGTTTAGCTTACCCAGGCTCAGGTGGCATGTGGTCACAGCTATACTTCTCCCATTTGCTGTACCTTACCTAAATATGGGCCCTATAACTAAGGCTACTGTGGCTGTTACGCAGTTTGTTTTGTGGGTTGACAAGGTGAGGAATTCATGGATGTTTAACTTCCTCTGGAAGATGGGCTCATGGATTCAGAGCTATCACACACTAACTGGATGGTTTTTGGGTTACTTTATTAATGGTGCCTGCTGGGAGAAAATGACAGCTGGAGAATTTTTCTCCCAACCTTTCACTCAGTTCCTTGGGCCTACCCCACCAGTTTTTGAAGGATTAAAATCTTCTCTGGATGCTAATGACATCATACAGTGGCTGGTGTTGCTGATGTGCCACGATCAAGCAGGCCAAGTGGTTGAAGCTGCTATGGTATAGTGAGCATTGGTCCAAATATAGGTATGGGGAAGCCTAGCAGATTGACTACATCACAGTGCCTCAAACACATCAAGGCAAGCGCTACGTGCTCACAATGGTAGAAGCCACCACTGGATGGTTGGAAACCTACACTGTGCCTCACACCACTGCCTGGAACACCATCCTGGGACTTGAAAAGCAGGTCCTTTGGAATCATAGTACCCCTGAGAAGACTGAGTCAGACAATGAGACTCATTTCAAGAATAGCCTTATAAACAGCTGGCCTAGGGAACATGGCATTGAGTGGGTGTACCATATCCCTTATCATGCACCAGCAGCTGGGAAAGTTGAACAGTGCAATGGCCTGCTTAAAACCAGCTTGAAGGCACTAGGTGGGTGTCACGATCCGCAAGGTGGGATTCGTGATGTGGTTGTTTTAGTCAGTCTTAGAGTACAAAAGATTATCAGCAAACCAGGGACTTAAACAGCAAAACACACTTTATTGAGTGCTCATCAGCACTAATATGCGATAGAGAGAAAAGAGGAGAAAGCAAAGCATAAGGAAAAGAGAGTAAGGGGGTTATAGTTACCAACGTTGAAGTCCACTCAGCCGTCCAATGACGCAGAGTCTTCTGTCTGTTGGGGAGATCTCAAAGGAAGGTAAATTTGGGGTGTGATTTTATAGTCTTTTACAAAGCGAGGGGCACAGGGCCAAAGCCAGAAGAGATTGATGATCACTGTGATGAATTCCATTGCACAGGGGGCAGGTGTAGGGTACAGAGCAAACCACGTCTTGCAAGCCTCAGCTCACCAGCTGGAATGAGGGCAGTGTGTTGTGGAAACCCATTGCACAGGGTAACACACAAAAGCCTCTGCTCACCAGCAGGAACGAGAGCAGTGTACCGTACAACCACCTGCAAACAATCACTTAGCAAACATCCATCTCAGCTAGGCCCGAACCCCTAAACCAAGTCCCTTGTGATATTCAGGGTCTCAGTCTCTGTCCTTCAAACGGTTGTGAGACAGATGAGAGAATCTTTGGACTGTCTCTTACAGTGGGGGGACTTTCAAGAACTGGGAGATTAACTTAGCAAAAGTCACATGGTTAGTGAAAACCCAAGGTTCCACTAACTGACCAGGCCCTGCCCAATCTGAGCCCTTTAGAACAACAGATGGACATAAAGCTCCAGTGGTATATATGAGAGGTATGCTGGGAAAAACTGTTTGGGTTAATTCTGCCTCCAGCAAAGACAATCCCATCCGTGGGGTTGCCTTTGCTCAGGGACTGGGTTGCACCTGGTGGGTGATGCAAAAGGATGGAGAGACCGGGTGCATACCTCAAGGAGACTTTTTTTTAGGGTGAACTACCCACTGTGCTTGTATCTGTATCCGCATGTACATATGTATATAGTTAAAGTAGTGTGGGTTTGTGTATAATTTAAAAGTTTAAAATTTGATGTAACATTTTGGTATGGGAAAAAATTAGGGGTGGATAATGTTGGGGGTTATTATATATATATACATATATATATATATATATATATATGAAGGTCCTCCTTTTAGTTCTAGCTCACCTGTGGAATTTTTACCCATTAGTTGCGGGGAAAACCTGACTGCAGGTACTTGGTGGGTGCTTGAGAAAACACAAAGAGTTCGTCTGAGCCCAAGGATGACTGGAGACTGTGTTATAAATACATATTTTGATACTGGTTTTTCACAAGTATTAAGATGAATGTTATATGTATAATGTTAGATAGCTTTTGCTACGTCTTTTTCTCCTGCTATTAGCTAGGATTTAGGTGTAGGTCAAGAAGAATTTTGGACGTTAGGGTTAGGTCCTGCCTGAACAAGCGAGATAACCTCCAGTGAACAGATGAGTGGGGCCCAGGTTACTCAACCTGGCTATCAATGCTCACCACCTGTAAAAGAAAGAACCCAAGCCCAAATAAAAAGACAATAAAAGAGAAATTTAAACCAAATGCATGTGCTCTAAAATGGTGGACTTGAGGAGCGGCCATGCAGAACAGTTCCTGGAAAAGTTTTCATATGCATTAAAGACATGTAGCAAAATGATATAAAAAGAGTGTTCCCAAGACACCAGGTATGCTCTTGGCAGAGAGCCAAGCACTTGGCCGTTTTAACCCTTTGCTTTATTATCTTTATCTCTTATTGTCTTTTTGTTTATATTAAACCTTTTAAATTTAACAGGAGACTGAACCTCGTTTTTCACAACTGATTGCCAGAACTGAAAAAAATGTGAATATTTAATAGCTTTTTTGAGCTCTAGATATAATTCCTGCAATAATACTGGAGGAGCTTGAATAGAGAATTTTACCAGTGTTTGCAAATATGGGAAGATACACTTGTTTTTATTGAATGGTGCTCTGTAACTCAGAGAGGAACTTATTTTAAAGCCTAAAAAGACTTTTAAGTTCATTACTAGATATTTAGGTTTTTAAAAGAATACTTTTTTATTTATTTTTTTTCCCAAAGGGGGTTGGATATCTGATTACTACTGAAACAGAAGGAAGAAATTGCAGAGGTGTCTGCTCTGTCTGGAAGGCTTCAAAAGATAAGCAATTTTCTGTGTACTATTTTAAGTACTTCTTTACATTTTTTCATTTTCCTAAGCCTCTAGACAATATTGCTCTGAAGAATGTCATTGTGAAAACTCCCTGTAATGTAAGAACATTTTAATGTGTGCTGTCTTTTTATGAAATATATTTGAAAGATGCACTTACTGAAGTAGTGCTGTGCTGATGAGAGATACATTCTGAAAAGTTGTCACAAGAAAATAGGGAAATAGGATAAGGAAAAAGAGCATGCTCTTTAAGGAGTGATCATGATTCATATCTGAATCAATAAATATTTGATGAAGAATGAAATCTAAGCTCTCATCATCTGGGAAAACAGCTAAATTGTTTTTGTGAATCTGGTCAACTTCCAAAGTCCTACTGGTGACTGAAATGTGTAGGGGAACAAACTTTGTAAGGTACATGTGTGTCTTCTCACTTTTTATGATCTCTTCATAACCACTGTATTTGAAGATATTTTGGGAAATAGTGTCATTTGTTGAGAAGACATTCCTCTCTCTGCTTTCAGCCGGAGTGTGAATGTCGCCCTGAAAGCTCAGTTTTTCGATCTTGTTGACATAGTTTCTAAAAACTTTCCCAGGACAGTGACTGTAAACATAGATATGTATACATTCTTTCTGATACATGTCTTTTGATGGACATCTCTCACGGCCAGTGTGGTTGGGAAGGTGTTAACCTGACTATCCAATCCCTGGCCATGGTCAGAAACTTGTAAATACTGAGAGAAGAAAATAAAGGTTTCTTTTCTTTTACCGCACCTTGAGCTGTGTCCGTGTGACTCATTTTGTGTCCAACAGCGACACGTGAACTTGTACATCTCCAAGCTCTAATCCCAAGACAACCTGCAGTCCCTTGCCCATATAATGAATAAACCACTTTCCCCCCTTTCAAGTCCATGGAGCTTTCTTCTAAGTCCTGAATTCCATGAGCAATTTGTTGCCTTCCTCAGTCCTCTCACCTGAGTTGAGCTCCTTGGAGTACTTTTTTAACTTCCTATGACTGTGTCTGTTCTCACTTGCTTTTATGTTCTCTCAGCTGCATTTTACATGGAAATAAACTCTTTATATCACGGCCAGTAAATTACTTTAAAACAGTCGAACAGGATTGTTCATGGCTGATTTTTACTGGTTTAGCCATATTGATTTGAATTGTGCCATTAAGACAAGTGTGTAAATTTTGTACTGCCTCACAATGCAGGAATTAAAGACAAGAACATGTTTTGTACTCCAGTTGGTCATACTTTTGGCTGCTTTACAATTGCTGCTCTAATGTGAAAATCGCCACAGATAATTTGAAATTTAGTATCCTTTGCCTTGTGACTCTTAACATTAGAGGAAGATTTGAAGAGTAAGGATGGGGGAAGTAATGTTGGTTAAGCAACTCTTTCACTGTATAATAATAAATTTAAAAGTTTACCATAGAACTGGTATAGTGCAGCACAACCTGATGGGTAAGCTTTAGAGAAGTTGCCATATGTGAACGGAAGGAACAAGCCCATATATTGACTTAAAATGTATTTTCTTTATGATGTCTTCTGTGCTACCTGGTAATTTTTTCCACTGTCCCTTAGCATGTTTTGCTAAGCAATGTAAAACCACAAAGTTTCTGTTGTTATTGCTTCCTATCTTAACACGCAGCTCACAGAACCATGTGCCCTGAGTGGACAGTCTTCAGTTCTCTCTGGTTAGCTCTGTTGTTTATCTAATTTGTTATTGACACTGAGTATCTGTAACTCCAGCCTTCTCCTGAGGTTACTTGCTTTTGTGGTCTGTTGTGTTTTATGCCTACTGTCAATCTTCCCAGCAGAGAGTTTGCTAATGTAATTGGTTTTTACTTCCTTTAGTTTCATAGTTTACATATAGGTAGAAACATCTTAAATCTTCATTATGTGCATCCTTATACACTGGAAAAAGTCACAGTTCTTTAAAATGTTGCATTATTTGTTGCTAGGGAGGCACCAGCATGAAATAGTACTCTTTGTGCTTCCAGTTCCTTTGCTAATTATTGTTGAAAGAAGCTGGGAAAATACAAAGCTTTAGGAATTTGCTGCTATTAATTTAATTTTATTTTAATGCATTTTGATCTGTGTTATTTGGTTCAGAATGCATTTATGCATTATATATTATATATATATATATTATATATTTCTTAGAGATTCACTGGTTACTGTGGAGATTCACCGGCTACTGTGGAGGTTAATTGAGTAATCATTAGCAGCATGAATTGCCTGGTAAAAATGAATTAAAATTGATTGAAATCCAAAAGAAACACACATTCTCTTTTTATCATGTGAAAGGGGACAGTGTGCCTCTGCTAATAAAGGCATCTAGCAAGTGCCTCTGGTTAGCCTGTAACATGGAGCATGCAACAATATTTAGTTTCATGTTGAAAAAAAGCTACATGTTGCATCTAACTATAAATTATTTGAACCTCTGCCCAATGGAGCCAATTTAGATTTATGTCTGTTTGATGTCCATTTGAAGTCAGTTGGTCCTAATTTTCCTGACAGTGCTTTTATATGTTTTGTGAAGATTTTGTATATATCACTAAGAATAATACAACATCTTAAATCACTGTAGAGCAGAGAGTAACATTTTTGTCTTTTTGTTCAACTTTGCTTTGGTAATACCATTCAGTTTTTCTTTTTTTGGCTGTTTTATGAATGCTAATTGCACTGAAAATGATAAGAAAATGATGAAACTTCATCACAACAAGAAAATATTTATCATATAGGTGGCTTATAGTACTGCAGAATGGATAAAGTTAGAAGGGACCAGTGGAAGCAATGCAGTCCAACTCCCTGCTCCAAGCAGGATCCCCTGGAGTGGATTATTCAAGATTGTGCTTAGACAGCTTTTGAATATCTCCACAACCTCTCTATATAGTTTTACTCCATGAAAACGTAATTACAATTTGAAAAATTATAGAGATTTTCCCTGCTGGATACAATCAGAAATAATTTTTTAATTAGAATAGGTTTGAAAGAGATTTAATCAGGAAGGCAGCCTGGATATTGAATAATGTCAGTTCTTAGAGCAGGTTTAAAAACCATGAAAATCTTTGTAATAGGGATGTAGGTGGAGTGTGCTGTCTGTCAATCACGATGGTAGAACTGGGTGCAGAAAAGTCATTGCTTGGACACAATTCTCTGCACAAAAGCCTGTTTTGGTCTTTCTGCTCTATTTTCCCTGAGATTTAATAGCTGAAATTTTAAGACGATAATATTTATTATTCTCACAGAAATGAATGCGTCTTTTTTATCAACTAACTCAGCAGCAGCCTTCTAGCCATCATAGTGGCTACCTAGAGAAACATGTTTTTTAAACTTTGAGTATGGCAACAATGGAGAAAAATGTCTTTCTTCCACAAAAAGAGAATATTTAAACTAGACAATATAGAAACCAGGAGGTACTTCAACCTCCTTGTATTTATGTATTTATTACACTACATATTTTTAATTGTGTCACCATTTTCTGGTCTTTGGTATAAACACACCTAAATAGTATATGTGTCTATATATATTTGCAAATATAGTGCAAATATCTATTATTCAATTTATATGTGTACTATTCCAATCATATATATATAATTCCATATATCTATATCTATATCTATCTATCGATACATATATCTATATATAAATATAGTTGGCTATTAAAGTTTTTACTTCAATTTTATTAATGAAGAAGAATTATTTTGCATTAAAACCACTAGATTAGATAGATGTTTGCTTGGCTAATCTAAAGTCTATGACATTCCATGAAATGTGGGGGTTTCTCTTGATTAAAATCTTATTTATGGGCAAATGTAAGCTATAAATAGCTCTTGCTTAACCAGGTGTGGTTTGCATGAGAAATCATAAAAGATCACAGAATGGCTGCTTTAATTTGGAATAGTGGAAATTATGCAAATGCTACTGTGGTGTGCAAGTTGCTGATTTTAAGCTAGGAGACAGCTTGATTTACTCTTGTCCGTGGGCTAGGAGTAGCTGTAAGCTTATATTGACTATAAATGGAAAAAGTATGACATAAAAGTCACACCGTAAAACATTTAAAACATTTTGCTTATATCCACTGGAACTTGTTTAGCTGCATAACTCTGGCAGTTTCTTTGAATATATCTTTCCATGTGTGTGCTATCTCAGCCTGTGTTCTGTGCCACTACATTTCATCTGCACAGTTTTCTCATTTATCTTTTTCTTGTTCCCTTTACTAAACCAGAGCTCTCAATCTATCCTGACAGTGTGTGGATGTAAAAATTACAAGAAATGACCCACACTAGACAAGTTTATCACAGCTCTTTATGACTGAATCATGAGGAAGGTTCTTATTTTAATTCACCTGCTAGACTCTGTGTCTTCTCATTGATTTATGTGTAGCAGGGAATGTTAAGTTCCCCAAAATGAAGTGTCTGATCCTTAGGTTTAAGTAAGGAAAAAGAGTAATACATTTTCCCATTATATAAGCTATAAGTTGTGTACTATTTCATTCTAGAACTCTCAAATGCATATTACAATTTTATGCTTTAGCAATCCTTGAGTAATTGCATTATACAAAACAATTTGTAAGACCCCTGAGTGAGGGGAAGATCTTGAGTCTGAACAGTCAGAAACAAAGCAGTTAAAGGTTGGGATAGGAACAATGACTTGCATTAACATTGCACTTAGCTAGTTGTAAAAGATAGGAAATTAAGACATGCTTCCTAAAGTGGAGCCAGCTCAACTAATCACAGAGGAGTTTTTCCTCTGTCCTTTTATTATGATTATGAAGGAGTAATTGTTAATACATTGGCTGGGACATTAATGAAAATAGTTTTTGACCTGAAGTTTGTCTTGTTTGCTATAGCCACAGTCAGTTTGATCACCAGTTTGTGCAGTGAGATAAATAATTAAAATATTAAAAATAAAAACCAGGTAATGCTGGTTGGTGTTGTCTGCCATTTTGTATGAAGAATCCATTAAGATTCAGTTTTCTCCTGATTTCTACAGCTAATATAAGAGCTTCAGAGTATAATGTATGTCTCCATAACACATGGTACAGAGACCTTCACACTAGCCAGAACTGGTGTCTGTTCCCAAGACCTGACCTAGTAACTACAGTTAGAGCACACAAAATACTCCCCTGTGCCATGGTGATGTTTCCAGTAATATTGGAAGCTCTGCCAAGCACAGAGACCAAATACGGAACCAAATGAAGCCATGTAGGCATGTTCCTATTCTCCAGGCCATGGCTCCCTCCTGGGAGGTGATAGATTTCACTAAGAGCAATGAAAACCTCAGTGGAGAATTGTCATCTTCAGGATTTATAGACTTGGAAGCAACTTGAGCCCACAGGACAACAGACTGAATGGAATGTGTGTTTTACATGAGTGCCTCTGTACAGAGGTGTCTTTCATGGTCTGTTTTCTCACAGTATATGGGTGCACTTATGCAGTCTGAATTGTATCATTGCAAAAAATTGTTATCCAGCATGCCATGTTGAATTTTCTTGTGCATACTAGGAAGACAGAGAATCATTTCCCTTGACCTGCTGACCACAGGAACCTTCGGATGTTCCTTTTATCCTGAGCTTTCCTATGACCTCTTGATCACAGGATGTCTTTATTCAAAATTAAAGTGTATCAACATGTGAGTGTAAGCTCAAGCTAGCATGTTCATGGTGACTTTATGGTAGATATTGCAGGTACAAATAGTAGTACCTTTAGCTTTAACAGCACCTGGCAATAAGGCAGTCTTGAAAATATCTGTCCCTCTTGAAGCCTTCAGTTGGGGCTAAAAATTTATTCCTTCTGTGTGCTACAGCTTCATTTTCATGTCCATATGGCAGATGCTTTTCAGGTCTTGAAAATAGTCTTAAAAAATTGTCAGTACTTGCATGAAAAATGATGAAATGCAATTTGTTCAAGGCTATGATCAGCATAGAAAAATGCTGGTATGTATGGTAGTCTGGTATGCTGGAATAATAGTGGTCATGGTTGCTCAGTCAAAATAATGTCTGTAATTATGAATTGCTTTGAAGTTGACATCACATAATTAGTCTTTCAGGGAGATGACAATCCCTTCAGGTGGATGGTACAGCATGAGTGTGGGTTTTATACATTGCTGCTGCTTCTGTTTACCTGGATGTCTTAGGTTGCAATGCAAGATGTGACCAAAAGTATGTATTCTATTACCATCTGTTAAAACCAGGTGGGGCAGTGTTCTTTATCTCTTCCAGAACCCATCCTCCCTCCAGGGGGATATCTTTTGTTAATGGGCCATTGAGTCTCACTGCATGACTGATAAAATTGCATCATCCCATTATGAGATGCTCCAGCCAGGGGGAGGAGCCAAGCATTCCTACCTAGATATAATCAGAGAACTTAAAACACCCCAGTCCACCTTCCTCTACTAGATTCCCACAAGATCAAATCCATCTACACCACCAAACCTTCAGAGGAAAACTACACCTGTCTACAGGATCACTGCTTCAACAGAGCCACATCTGTCACTCCAAGAGGACTGCACCCACCATTTAATTGGACTGCCAGCAACACCCTGACCAACAGGGTGTCAGATTGCATTCTCTTTTTTTTATTTTTTTTAATATTTTTTAATATTTTTTATTTTTTTATCTTTTAACCACCTGCATTTTGTCCCATGGGTTTTCCAAGACAAGCTGGTACACTGTCTTGGTTTGAAAAGACAGGTGCCTGCTAAGAAAGGCAGAAACCTCCCTCGAAATGGAAAAATGGAAACTCCTCCCTTCCTCCAAATTATTACCTTGAACTCAAGGGGCTCTCAGGCAAAGATATGAGAATAGGAATAACAGTTCTGTATTAGGAAAATTGAAATAAAAATGCAGTAGTACAAAAAACCCCCAAACCACTGACAGAGTCAGAATGTACCCTGTTGGTCAGGGTGTTGGTAGCAGTCTGATTAAATGGTGGCTGCAGTCCTCCTGGAGTGACAGATGTGATTCTGTTGAAGCAATGATCCTGTAGACAGGTGTAGTTTTCCTCTGAAGGTTTGCTGGTGCAGATGGGTCCTGTCTCCCCCTGGGAATCCAGTGTAGAAAGGCTGACTGGGGTGTTTTAAGTCTGATTATATCCAGGTAGGAATATTTGGCTCCTCCCCCTGGTTGGAGTATCTCACAATGGGATCATGTAATTTTACTAGTCATGCAATGACTGACTCAATGGCTCATTAACAGAAGATATCCCCATGGAGTTATGAGGGATGGTCATGGAAGAGATAAAGAAAACTTCCCTGCCTGGTTTTAAAAGATGTTAATAGAATACATACTTTTAGTTACATCTTGCATTGCAACCCAAGACAAACACATCATTCAAATTTCCTAAGCAAAGGGCAGGATTCATTAAAAACTTTTAAAATCTTAGCAGATATTTCATTAGCATGCAGGGATGTTGTTGAAATTGCAAGCAAACTTTTATTTTTATTGTTTCTTTCCTGAAGCCCATCAAAAGTCTTATTTCTAAAAAATATCTAAACAATATTTCACAGCAGCTTTCCAAACAAATTAACCTTTGAGTGGAGACCAGGCTTTGAAATACCCACCCCTGGAGGAGAGCTTTTTGCATGTAATGGGCTCATGTAAAATTGGGTAAGATACAGTACTGGTCAGTGATCTCAACCAATGCACCCAGATGTAACAGCAGTCTAAATCTTTTCATCCATGCCCAGAAAAAGCAGAGTGATTGTTTTACATGAGACAAATGATAGCTGCACATGTTCAGGACCATGTTATTACTGCCTCCTTTTCAGACACTGGCAGAGCACAATTACAGCTATGCTTACCTTTTATAAAAACCCCAAAGTTTTACCAAATTGAATATGTTTCTCTAAAATCTGAATACCAAGATTCTTCAAAATTGGAGAGCACTTCATAAATGTGACTTTAGTGAACGAGATAGTGATATATGTAGGAATATATCAGATATGAGAGAGGCCTGCAGTTTGGTAAGAGCAAGCCCCAGACTGTCTAATTCCCTGTACGCAGCCTTCCAGAATGCAGTGCACACAGGTTCATAACAGCCACACTGGAAATATAGCAACTGCAGTTGTAATGTGCTTTTACAGATCGGATTTTTCATTTTCATGCAAGAAAGAGTGAAAACACAGGCTGGAGGTTTGCTGGAGACTTTGCACTTAGAAGAAAAATATCACTTTGGATTGAAGCATGAGGTAATTTATTGTAGAGCTAAAGGTTAAACCTGTAGCAATGACATCCTTGAATTAATAACATATTAAAGAAAGCCACTACTAAATTAAGGACATTCCATCTATTTCCCACAAGAAATTGTTAAAAGGACGCACAGAAGATCAATGGTTGAATTTGTATTATCTTCTGATATTTCATGTTGAACAAAAATACATTTGTTTTGTTAACTGCAAACCACACAGCCTTCTGGTGCCATATTCCAACTGGTAGATGTAACTTTACATAGTCACAAGTGGCAACTTGTTAGCAATAATAGTGAATATTTTCAGATGGAGAGCCAATAGCAGCATTTATTTTGGACAGCAAATAGTTTTGTCCAAATAGTTTAAAAACTAAATAATTAAAAATTTGAACACCAGTATAAAAGCTGTATTTTAAAAATTTCTGTAAAACTTAAATTCTACTTGTAACATAGGAAATTATTGTGTGTCTGTGAGAGTTCTTAGATGCAAACATTTTCTCAGTTTTAGGAACCTGAAGGTGATTGCCCACTACTGACATAAGCTTTTTGGAGTTGGTGTATTTTAGTTTTGTGAATTGTGGTGAAAAGGGATACTTTTAAACCTGGAGGAGTAGTGTTTTTCACAGATAGCTGTGATACTACTCAATTCATGTTTATTTTGTTTCACAGTGCCTTATTAAAAGATGATAATAAAAATTAAGCATTAGAGGTTCTACCCTTGGATAAGATGATCAATTATTATCTATGGAAGATTTGAAACACCAATTTTGCTTTTTAGCTCAGGTAATTAGTTTTCCTGCTTTTGCTATGGATTAACAAATACTGTTGTTAACTTGAGCTCCAGCTCCAGGATGTTTGGGCCAAAGGAAAAACATCCTAGGCCCAAAAGCGCTAAGTCCAAATGTCATATTAAGGCCAAAGATAATTTTTTTAACCTTTATGTCAAGGCCTTTTGATGCACAAATTTGGGGACTCTGGCTGGCTAGAATCAGCACAGAGCAGTACTGCACAGTGTCTGAAAATTACCCCCTGTGATCTGGGGAAAGGAAATGAAACACAAAGCCACCCAAACCTGATAGACCAATTTCTACACCATAACTAATAGCAAAAGTATTTATATTTAATAAGTTCTGCAAGCAATATTTTCTATTAAAAGTTAAGAAAATGGTGAACTGCTAAAACAGCAAATCCAGAAATCCTGTATATAGTGAACCTGTCACTAGGAAGACATTCATTTATGCTTCATGTGCATGCATTTATTGAAGGGAAAATAATATGCTTGCCACACTTGTCATAGAGGAAATAATGAGCTATATTGTTTATTAAAATCCAGTGTAGATTTCTGGAAGCAGAGCTTTTATTAAGAAACAATTTAAAAGACCCAAGTCCTTGTAAAACTTCCTTGAATTTAAGCAAGATTTAGTCACAGCCACTGTATGAGTTTCCGACTTGCTCTACTAAAGCAGAGAATTATAAAGAAATTTGGAAAGTTGTGAAAATGCATTTATCAGTAAAGTTTTGTGATAGAGCCAGCTATGACCTGTCATGTAATCGTTGAAAGAAACTAATCCAAAATGGCAAGAATCTGAAATTTCCCAAAGGGATTGAAATGTTGAAGGAAGGGCTTCAAACAAAGGGTTTGTTTAAAATGGAACATTTCAGTGCTGGCGGCTGTTTTAAGCAAGTTTGGCTGGATACTCAGATGAAGCAAAAAGTGCTGAAGAAAAGCTGTCGTATAGAAATGATGACAAGAACAAGAAATCTCTCTCTTGCACTGAATTATCAACTTCTACCAAGAAAACTAAAAAGATGTCAGGAAGAGAATTCTAAGCACACAGTATCTTAATGCTGCTAGTTTATGTCTTACAGCAACAATGACAAAAGTAGACTATTGAGATGAACAAAAATATTTGTATTTTTCTTTGTTTAGTGTTTTCTCAAGTACTTTCCATATTTCATAACACTATTGAATAAACTGGACAACAAACAACAGTTGGAGTGAATAGAATTGATATGCTATTTTTTGAGGAAATGTAAAACAAAAGCAGGAAATATTGCTGAATATAGCTTAGGTAAGTTTTGAGGTAGGAAGTGAAGATTTACTTACATTTAGGGAATAAATGCTGTTGAAGTAGTTGATGCAGTGACAATTCCAGAATACTTAAAACCTGTTAAATTCAGAGAGCTTGCTGCTACAGGGAAAAAAATAAACACAGACCTCTGTGAAAGTGTTTAGATTTCATCCATCATGAGGGCAGTCTTGCACTGAGCTGCCTCCAAATGTGGTGTGGTCAACTGATGATCACTGAAATAACACTGGTACATCAAGCAAGCATATCCTTTCCTAACAAAAAATGCACCCAAATTGGGATCTTGTCAAAAAATTACACGAATAATGTTGGTTTTTGATTACCAGCAAAGAATGTGCATATTAATTTTCTATGCTGAAAAATCTGGGCTTTTGAAGGGTTTCTAACAGATAAAATAGGAAATCACCTTGAAATTACAGTGCAGAAATTGCCATTCTAAATCAAAGCTGATGATGTGAAGTAGGGCTTTGTTTTGAATCCCTTTGCTTGAAAATATTGCCTTGAGAAAACCCTCTGTCATGGATTTAAAGCACTAGCTAAAAAAATCACTAGAAATCTTACTCATTTCTTACTGTGAGATATGAACTAGGAGAAGGGCAACACAGGCTTAAAACTTAAAAGGAATAAAGAAAGTTTATTAACAAAACTATAAGAATAAGAAACCAGAATAAAACCTCCAGAAACCCTTTTTCCCCATCACCCAACCATTCCCTTGTTTAATTGACAACATAGAGACAAAACCTAGTGGTTAAAGCAGTCCCAACTATATAGTAGCTTTTTCATCAGTCTTTCTAGAGAAAAAGAAGTTTTCTTTTGTCATTCTGTGGAGAGTTTTTCACAAGAAAACCATTTTCTCATGGCTTTCTATTCCTCTGATGTCAGCTGCCCAGAAACTCTGCCATTCATCTCCTCCCATTTCACACCACTCTGAGGTGTGTTTATGGGCCATGAAGTCAAGGGGTGTCATTTTAAGGATGAGTTATTCAAAGGCAAAAGTTCTCTTCATCTCTCTCTGTGATCATCTCTGGGAACAGAAGTTTTTTCTTTTCTTCTTGAGGGCCAAGTATTTCCATCAACTCTCACTTCTCTTTCTCTGTTCCAGTATTTTATGAGATCACAACTACTTCATTATCTGCTCAGCTTCATCAATGGATTACTTTTGCTCAGATCTATACTTTGAAATACTTCATTCCTCCCAAAATACTTTTTCATGAATTAGTTTTTTCAGAACATTATTGTCCATCTCCATAGCTTTAACAAAAGAATATTTCAGCTTATTAAAGCATTTCCTCTTCTCTCCCTATCTGAGGCTTAATTTCTTCCCTCACTGGCTTTGATAGTTTATGTTGTCTCTTTACATGTTGATCACTCTCGCTTTCATCTCTCTGGAAAAAGGATTAAATCTGCAGGTCTCATCTGGGTAGTGAAAGGGTTAAAATCTGGCTCAAGCCACAGCAGGTGTTCATGGTGCCAGGTTTCATCTCAGTGGCGCTTAGAGCTGGGGACGCCCCCGGGAAAAGCTTCAGCCACCCCAGAGGTTTCCCGGGAGGCTGCAGCAGAACCCGGCCCAGCCTGGGCCTGAGGAAATCCCCACAGGCTCCATCTCCTGCCCGGGAACTGCAGCAGGCCCAGCCCAGCCCCGGTCCAGGCCGCACGGTGTGGGCAGGGGACAGGAGCCAGCTGGGGCTCTGTTACCTTTCAAAGCCAGAAATGAAAAGAAGGCAGAAATTTCCGGGCTTAGGTTTTTAAAAGGCGGTTCATCTCACCTTTCAATGGTCAAAACTACTGTCAATTCTCAGAAAAGGCCAGTTATTCGCCAGGAGAAAGAACTCCCATCAGCCTCTAGCAGCCTTAACTTCTGTAGGTGTATCTTACTTTTTTTTTCTTAACTGCCTATCCATCACACCCTCTCAACAGACATTCAGAAGCACATTTTTGCATGGACACTTGATTTAATATGAGTTGTGCAGTCTATAGATTTTTGAGTTTATTTATGGAGCAATTACTGCTTTCAGATGGCTATGCTGTTGGAACAAATTGTTTTCAATTCTCAGCTAAATCTGAATATTTTGAAAAGCAAATCAGCTCTGTTTTGATATTTTTGAGGGGTGTAATAGTACAAGGAATTTGTACATTTTCCTAACAGTCACACTAACATGATCTTCTTTCCTGGAAAATCAGCATAGTGAGTGCACAACAGTAAAAATCTGGTAATATTTTTCAAGAAAGAGTGAATTAGCTGATGGTCTAAAGAATTAATTAAGTGCTACTGCTTGCAAATGAAGATTAAAACCAAAGAAAACTCTATTGCAACTTTGCTCTGTACTTTTGCATTTGAAAGAGTGCACATTTTTAACATATCCTGCATCTTAACTTTGTGATACCACAAGCAGAGCATAAAAGAGAATGTGTATCCATTTAATTATTGATTTTCCTAATGTACACTTTCTGGTATTTTAATTAATTTGGGTGTCTATTTTTGTTGGGCTCAGTATCTAAGATCTTTTTTGAATCAGAAGTGTCGCAGTCTGGGTGGTTGTTTGGATGCCACGACCTTCCTAGACAAGTGTCCTTAGACGGATGCTCTCGGGTGCATAGGCACTCCCTGCCCTGCTGAGAAGGATCTCAGCTCTGAGCCCTGAAAAGGGCTGTTGAGTGATTGCAGCTCTTTGGGTGATGTCTGGGTAACACGAAGGAGGGATGGGAGTCTTGTGTGGTGTTCTGCAAGAAGCCTTAATTCTTGGTCCAGGGACAAAGAGGACTCTGGCTACCACAAAGTGGTCAGGGATGAAAGACTCTGGGTAGTCAGAGGGAAACGGGTTTACATGGGAAAAGCAGGCGGCGGGACAGAACATCAGGACCAATCAACTGAAGGTTCAGGGGTGGAGCAAAAGGGGAAGGACCAATGGGGTACATAAAATTTGCATGGGCTGCAAGACATGCTGGGGGCGACTCTTCTTGCCACCCTGATGGATCATCTAGGAGCTTTCCCTCCAAGAGAGAGTTGTGGGTTCTTTGTTAATTAGCCGATTGACCTCCACACAGAAAAAAATCCATTAAATCTTGTTTCTAAACTTCTAAAAAATATTTTCCCTCTCCCACAGATTGTTTTGTTTCTATATGCTAGCAGCTATTTCATAGGCCATTTTAGACAGCAGATGCCATTTGTTTAGCTAATTCACTTCTAGGGGTTTTATGTGTAAATCTACGGCAAATAAAGTATTTTTCCCTGGATTGCCAAATTTGGGCAAAACTGAGTGCATCTGTCTCTTCTCCTAGCCAGCCAGCACTAATTTTTGACATTGTCATGCACACTGGTAATTTTCCTTTATTGCTTCTACTGCATTGCTTTCCAGCTCTTGACTTCTGTACGTAGAAGTGTGACAGAGATTCCACATGCCTTGTACTGCAGGAGCTTGTCTTATCTAGCAGCCCTTCTCTCCTGTTTGGCTGAGAATCTCTGTGACCAATTCTCTCTCATGGCCTCCAGGAACCCACATAATCCTGGCACAGAACACAAACTAAGGCTGCTAAAGATGGCGTGTGAATCATACCTGCTTGATGATGATTTCTTACAGGCCACTTTATATTTCTCTGAGTTCTTATGCTGCTGGAAAGTATCCTTGATGTTAGTTCCTTGTCTTAAAATGAAATTGGTTTGTGAAAATTAGTTTTAGAAAACATGTTTTCCATTTCAAACAAGTTCAGGTCACTGGCAGTGCGACTCTTGAAGTTATTCAGCTATATTCTTCTGTCAAAAGCTGGTAGTATTAAATAAGAACATCTGTTTAGGAATTGATAGTACTGCAAACACATTGTGTCTTCGAATAAATTATAGAGAATTATACTCTGGGTTTAACCTTTACCTGCTGATTGGTATTGAACACTTCCTCCACGTTGGTACAGCAATTTCTTAAAAGATAAATGCTGGCCAACTGCTAGACTGGATTGACAGTAAGAAAAAATGAAAATATGGATTGGGTTGGAAAAGATGTTAAAAATCACCTTGTTCAAATACTCCTGCTGTGGGTGCAGACACCTTCCACGGGACCAAGTTGCTCAGAGCTCCATACAACCTGGCCTTGAACACTTCTGGGCATGAGGCAGTCATAGCTTCCCTGCGTAACCTGTGCCAGGGCCTCACCACCCTCACAGGGAAGAATTTCTTCCTTATATCCAATCTCAGTTTACATTGTCTTGGTTTGAAAGACTGGTGTCTGCTAAGCAAGGCAGGAACCTCCCTTGAAACAGAAAAATGTAACCCCCCTCCCTCCAAATTATTATAATTTTGAAACAAAGGGCCTCTCGGGCAAAGATATGGGAATAGGAATAACAGTTCTTCAGTAGGAAAATTAAAATAAAAATGCAGGAGTATAAAAAACCACTGATAGTCAGAATATAACCTAACACCCTGTTGGTGTTGTCAGACTCTTGGTAGCAATCTGATTGAATGGTGGCTGCAGTCCTCCTGGAGTGCCAGATGTGGTTCTGTTGAAGCAATGATCTTGAAGAGTGCAGTTTTCCTCTGAAGGCTTGGTGGTGTAGATGGGTCTGGTGTTCCTCTGGGAATCTGGTGGAAAAAGGGTGCTGTGGTGTTCCAAATCTCAGGTTATATCCATGTAGGAATGCTTGGCTCCTCCCTCTGGGTAGCACATTTTGCAATGGGATCATGTAATTTTATCAGTTGCTCGGTGACTGACTCAATGGCTCGTTAACAGAAGATACCCCCAGGTGGGAGGATGGGTTATGGAAGAGATAAAGAAAACTGCCCCACCTGGTTTTAACAGCTGGCCCATTAACAGACGATATCCCCCCCAGAGTTATGAGGGATGGGTATGGTTATGAGGATGGAAGAGATAAAGAACACTGTTCCACCTGGTTTCAACAGATGGTGACCGAATACATACTTTTGGTTACATCTTGCATTGCAACCTAAGACAACTCTCTTTCAGTAAAAACCAGGACCCTGTGTCTGGCCCTAGGGGCCATGGTAAAAATAAAATTAAAAAATAAAATAATTGTGTCTTAGAAGCACCCTTAATGTATTGAAAAGCTGCCATCCTAGCTCTCATTGCCCTTATTCACAGGAGATCTGTTCCATCTCATCCACAGTTTTGTGGCCCTACTCTGGACCTGCTTGAACAGGTCTGTCTCTTCCTAGTACAGGGGCCAAGAAATGGTCACAGTACTCCAGGTGGAGTCTTACGAGAAGCAAGATACTTTCTCATTGCCTGGTTAGAATCTAACTCTGTGCAATTATGACTCTCTAACTTGCAGTAATTTTAGGATCAGGCAAAAGCTGGCAGTATTTTTAGGAGAAATTAAAGAAATTGTTCTACATGTGTTTATGAAAAACAAGAAGTCTTTTCAGAGATGCTTAAAGGTGAAAGGGTGGTTTCTGAATGAGGAACATGATAATATGCCTGTCTCTTTGAGACAGAAAAAGTCCGAGTCTCGACAAAGGATTTGATTCTAGTTAAAACAGCTATGTGATCCTAAGGCATCTTAGATGGGATGAAAGATGCTTTTTTGAAATGAGCAAAGAGTGTCTATGAAATGCAGTATTTTATTTATGTATATCTGGATCTAAACTGGTTAACTACTGGGTCCTTCTTGCCTGGAGTGTTGTAAAATCATTGCTTCTTTAACGATTATTGTGTCTTGTTGTCTTAGATTGCAATGTAAAATGTAACCAGAAGTATGTATTCTATTGTAATAAATAGAGACCCTTTTGTTCGCCTAAACATGTAAGATACGATGCTTTGCAAAACTATGCTTTGTGTAATAGAGATGAGGTTGAAGGCTGCTGCTGACGTCTGTATAATTATGAGAACAGCCTTGCAAGCTCTCTTGAATTCCAGAAAGTTAAGCCACTCAGATAAGCCTTAAAAGGAGAACAGTGAGGAAAGGTCAAAAGAGGAAGACTCCTGATCTTCATCCTACGACCACCAGAAGGCAAAAAGCGACCACCAGTGACCGGAGGCACATGCACAGAGACACCCGAGAAAGGACACGTAACCCGGAAGTCGGACCACTTAAAAGGGAGAACACGGAAATCGGACGTGCGGCAGCCGAAGGAGTAGAGACTCCCCTGCCGCCCAGCGCTGATTTTTGCTTATTGCTTGCTTGCTGTAATTAATAAAATTGTTTACCATATCACTCTCTTGAGTGCGTTCATAACACTATTACCATCTGTTAAAACCAAGTAGAGCAGTGTTGTTTATCTGTTTATCAACCCATCCCTCATAAATTAAAAGAGGTATCTTCTGTTAGTAGGCCAGCTGTTAAAACCAGGTGGGGCAGTGTTCTTTATCTAGTTCATGACTCATTCATCAAAACTCCAGGGGGATATCTTCTGTTAATGAGCCATTGAGTCAGTTATTGCATGACTAGTAAAATTACATGATCCCATTGTGAGATACTCCAACCAGGGGAAGGAGCCAAGCATTCCTACCTAGATATAATCAGACTTAAAACACCCCAGTCAGCCTTTCTGCACTGGATTCACAGGGGCAGACAGGACCCATCTACACCACCAAACCTTCAGAGGAAAACTATACCCTTCTACAAGATCATTGCTTCAACAGAATCACATCTGTCACTCCAGGAGGACTGCATCCAGCATTTAATCGTACTACTACCAACACCCTGACCAACAGGGCATTGGGTTGTATTCTGACTCTGTCAGTAGTTTGGGTTTTTTGTACTACTGCATTTTTTATTATTATTTTCCTAATAAAGAACTGTTATTCCTATTCCCATATTATTGCCTGAGAGTGCCTTAATTTCAAGATTATAGTAATTCAGAAGAAGGGGGGAGGGTTTTCCGTTTTTCCATTTCAAGGGAGGTTCCTGCCTTTCTTATCGGACACTTGTCATTTTCAAACCAAGACACTTGTGATTTCTGCCTCCTGAAACCTTGTTGCTTCATTTCAAAGGGAATGGTAATTTACATACAGGGTAGAAGTCAGCTTTCAGAATATTCTGTGTCCTGATCTGAGTTCTAACAAAGTAAGGAACTAATTTTTCTACTAGAATCTCTATTAAGATTTAGGGTATGAATTTGTGAGAACCATAGTAGCAGGTATTGAATAATTTTTTGGCATGTAACAGAATGTGACCAGGAGCTCAAGACCATCAAAGTAACCACAGCACTGATGTTTGTATGCACAGGTCACTTTTAATTCTGAAAACAACAGCAAGACTTTGGACCTTGCATAGCTGGAAGTAGTAACTTTAGCTACATCCCTTGGTCATTCTTTTCTAATATCTGTCATGTTGCACTAAAATAATTTTTTAAAGTACGCAACAGACTTATATATTTTGTTTTGCCTTCCTTGGCTGATTTCCTTGTATTTGTTTGGCCCCTGACAGAGAGAATTCTCCTTCTGATTTCCTTCTTAAAATTAGTGTACAGGTATCTTTCCTGGAGATGACCCAAGGGTTTAACAATGTTGACCTGCTACAGAAAAAGCTATGATGATAATAATTAAACACACATAAATATGCTTCCAGCTTGGTTTAGAGAGCTGAAACTTGTGTAATTATTCTGATTTAGTCTGCCACAGGCAAAATGCTTTTATTTCATGCTGTACAGCAGTTTTTCTGATTATGGCTTTAAAAATGAACTGATTTTTTTTTTTTGTGCGTGTGTGTAAAGACAAACTTTCTGATTCTGGTCTTAATTCTTTCTTAAATTTCTGGCACATGGTTCTTCTGTCACTTCTGCCTTTGAGTTATGGTTATCAAATATATGGCTATCAATTTGTTACCAATATGTGTAACAGTAAATTTCTTCCAAAAATCCTCCAGTTTCTTTCAAGTTTGGTATACAACTTCCAAAATTCCAGAGGATTCTTACACAGCTTTCTCAATTTAACAATTTTTTCAATTTAGATTCATCCTTGTTTTAGGGGATGGTTTGTTCAAACTAATAATAAAGGGATTGGTAAAACATTTTTGATATTCTTAATTAGATAGCTCACTATGCATTTTCATACATTAGAATTCAGCTGTGGGTAGCAAAAAAAAATAAATCACTGACTTATGATGTAATAAAAGTTTGTATGATTGTAATTTAGAGATTGTTTAAACCAGGAGAACAACCATTTTGTCAGGGTTTCATTCTAAAAGAGGGTTTTGAGGGGATTTTGCAGAAAAAACAGAAAAATAAAATTATAGCGATTGAATAAAAATGTTTTGTGCATAGTGTGTGAGACAAATAATCATCTCATAGATGCCAATAACATATTTGTAATTAATATTCCAGTACAGCAATTGTAATTTAATTGGTGAATAACAATTGCAAGCCTCAAGGCGAACTTGGAATCTACACCCTTGTGACTGATACAGAGACTACAATCAGTTCTGGCTAGGTTTGTGTGCTTTGGTCTTATTGTTGGGAATATATGATCATAAAACAATACATTTTAAAGCATTTTAAAAGTGAAATTTTAATCATTTAATATTTCTGTGTCTGCATGCTTAGTAGCAATGTTCGAAGGCAATGTTTGTGCTTGATGTTCCACTGTGCTAGATTCTTAAAAAACATTTACAAACTCAAAATCTATTTTGTACAGTACAAAATTTCTAAATCAGTGGTCAGCTGGGACATTACCCATGGAACCTAAATAGAGGTGGTCCTCAGTGAAAGGATAAATGCTGAGATTTAAATAAATTTGTGAAGTTGTTTCAGATATAAGCAGAATTCATGTGCAAACAGGAACTTAGGGCTTGAAAAATTAGTTGGAGATACTTTCCTTCCCTATTTCACTCCCAGCTTTAGAAGAACTTTTCCTTTTCTGGGATGCTAAAAAGATTCATAACAATGTTAAAAGTTTCACTTCTTTCTTTCATCGATCAAGTCATGTAAAGAAAATGCAGATGACTACACTCAGCCTGTAGAGTTAAGATGTTACTGTGTCCTACACATGAATATAGGAAGAACAGACCATTCACCCCAACTAGATTTTAATTCAGACTTAAAACAGTCAAAGAATAATATGGAAAACCAAAAGTTGAGCCTTTCCAGGAGAAATGCATTTGCTTCCCCTCTGCTGTGGTCTAAGGAAAATGGCTGCTGTCCCCATGTTCATAGGGAAATTATTAGACATAACTTTGCCCCATACAGAGAAAGCAACAATATTACAGGATGGTATTAGCTTCATAGTGAATGATGACTTGAATTTATTGAAAATAAATCCTTGAAAAGTCTTAAAATCATTCAAAATCTGAAATGTAACTAAAACTTCTTAAAGGTATGGACAGGTTTCTGTGGTGTGTATCAGCTGTGGGTAGGGGTTTAGGTAACTTGCACCAAATTTTCACTCTGACACTCTTGCCTTTATGGTACATTTTAATTGGATTGAAGTGCCAAGTAATTAAATGAGCCTCTATAGCCTTTGGATTGCCTGCTGCCTTCAGTACAAAAATCACATCAACCAAAGTACCTGCTTTGGTTTGAAAATTAGATAAAACGCTGCTTTTTGAAAGAATCCTTTAACTGAGCAGAACACAAGTGACTTGCAGAGGACAAAAGATCAGTTTTAAAATGACCAGTTTTCCCTCTCATATTTCACCCTGTTGAATCTTAAGTACTGCTAGGCTAAAATTTTGAAAATAATTTGGGATTAACTGAAATTAACTAATATTCCTAGTCTAATGTAGGACTGTTTTCAAACAAATTGTACCCACTTGTGAAACCAGTTTTCCCAAATTATCTAGTTCATATTCAATAAGTTTGAAGTCTTGTGTAGTGCTGAACTGTAAATGCCTGACATTTAGGGGCAGATACTGCATATCTTCTTACTCTGACTTTTGATGAAAATATCAGACAATGCTTTTAAAGGTGATTTTAGGATCCAAATCTCCTAAGTGGGTGTCTTTAGTGATCCAGAGTTTTCCTTTGTTTTAAATGGCAATTTCACCTAACATTTACCTATCTGATAAGCAGCTTTTCCTCCTCAGTGTTTACTTTGCTGGCCCAAAAAGCCCTCCAGCTCTTCTTATGAGATACCTATTTCTCTGACCTGGTCCAGGGTCCAGTCTGAATTCATAGTCTTTGAGATGTGTGATAGATCAGATAAGGTCTCACCTGTGTTTTGGAAAAAAGTATTTTTATTTATTCATCTCTGTGTTGTTTGCTGGAAAGGCTGAAAAAGGGTAATGATTACAATTACTTTTTCTATGCTCCATTACTTTTCTATTCTTTTGTGTATTGTGGCCAGTATAT
The DNA here is from genome assembly GCF_049639895.1 of Pseudopodoces humilis. Taxonomy (NCBI): domain Eukaryota; kingdom Metazoa; phylum Chordata; class Aves; order Passeriformes; family Paridae; genus Pseudopodoces; species Pseudopodoces humilis. Next base: position 5,045,973 of record NC_142209.1, on the reverse strand, counting down.
TTTTGTCTTACTCTTCCTCAGCAATTCCTCTCAAGTTGCACCCTGGAAACATTCCAGTTATTGGTCCTCTAGGATATGACCTTGCACTTTAATTTAGTTCTGTTGCACACAGGAAGAGATATTATAAAAGAAAGGCCTCATAAAATATGGTTTAGGCCCTGCTACTTTAGCTAAGCTAGAAATAGCTTGTGAGTTCCCATAAAGAAAAATTATAAGAATAAACACAAAAACCTATTCTTGGAGAGAAAAATAAGTTTGCACCTGCATAAACAATGAATCTGTCGCATGAGAATTAGTGAATAAAATATGTAAACATATCTAGAGAAAGCAAATTTGATAGACATATACAATAGCCCTTACTGACCAATGAGCTGAGTTTCACTGTATTGCTGATGCGGCACATCTATGTTCTTCGTGTTGTAAATATTATGTTCTGTTGGTATGCTCTGTCACCCTTCAGTTCAGTTGGTTTGCCCCAAGTTGCACCTCCCCAGTTGCCTGTCAACCTCTATTACAGCCCTGCCTCCTTGCCCAGAATGTTCTCTGTCCCTCCTCCCTGGGGTGTCAATCTCGTGTTATGCCTTCCCCCTTGAGTGTCAACCCACCCTGATCCCTGCCCTTGTTCCAGTGAGTTACTGTCATCCTCCCTTGTATCAACCCACTGCTTGGACCTCCCCGTTGGAATTCCCCTAAACCTCAATGCCCCAGTGGATTGTTTACCTGCTTGTCAGTTTGTGTCCCCTCCCTGTGTTTCCCCATTTGTTGGAACCTTGTAAATCCCACCTTCTGTACTTCCCCTAGTTCTCCCTGATTTGCTAAGAGATTGTAACCTCCTCCTGATCCTTCCCAGTATAAAATCACACATATGATTGCTGTTCTTTGTCCCTGACTCCTTCAGCTCATAAATGTGTTCCTAGACCCCATAGAGAGCCTCCTCCTCCATGCTTGCCTCCACAGTCAGTGCTGACAGCTAAATCGTGTTGTAGAGCATTGGCTCTAAGCCGCATCTGGGGTCAGCCTGCTCCCGAGGTGTGTCCCATTCTTGACATGGTGCTATGGTGGTGAGCTAGCCTGACTCTGGCACCATGTCAGATGGACACATACAATAGCCTTTACTGACCAATTAATTGAGTTTCACTGTATTGCTGCCCAATTACGTTTAACACACTGCTTTCTGATATTTCCTATAAACATGAGCTTTGTGAATAAAGAATTGGCTTCCCTGCCTGAAGAAACTGAGTCCCATCTGCTTATTGTTGCAACATAGCTCTGTTTCTAATGCTGTTTTCCTTAAAGTCATCTGGATTGTCTGCCACCATCTTGTGATCCTTCTCTTCATTAATCCCTCCCAAATCTGAGTCATCAAGAAATCTTCCACATATTTTTTGTTACTTTATTGACTGAATAAAAATCTAAGAAATTGAGTAAAATTAGGAAAGTTTGTCTAGTTAATCACACTGTCATGCTCCTTTAGACAATTCCTTAATGAGGTGTTTTCCAATATGTTATTTATGCTGATTTATAAAGCCAAAATAGACTGGGTTACACCTGGGCTGGGCATAAGTCTGCTCTGACAAACTAATTTACAATCACTGGTAAATGATTTCTCATTAATTCAATTATTCATTCAGCTCTATGATTAATTACCCTTCAAACATTTTATTTTTCACTTGTTACTGAGAGTCTGTTGGACCTAAAGAGCCCATTCTTAAAGTGTTGTGATTGTTTTTCACCAATATGGCATGGGTATTTACAAATTTGGTAAATCTTGAGACCATTCTCACTCAATATGTGACTAGGTACACAAGAGTGTTTTACTGTAGTTTCCACTTTACTTTGTCAGCCTTGGCTGCCTTTATTTTTGTTTGGTTTTTGGGGTTTTTTTGTGTTTGTTTTTTTTGTTGTTGTTGTTTGTTTGTTTGTTGGGTTTTTTTGTCTTACACTTAACCAATTCCTTATGCTGAAAACAGAGACCCATATGATTTGCTTCCAGATTCAAACCTAGATTGTCTTTCATCTCCAGTACACCCTCTTTCCTTAGCAACAAGCTGCAGCTTTCCCAGTTCTCTATTTCTTTATTTCTTTATTTTTTTTACAGGATATGACCCATCTGGATTTTTGTAGTTTTCAATTTATCCCAATTTCTGAACTTAAGAGAGGGTTTTTTCTTGTTGTTGGTAAATATTCTGTTGAAGATTTTATTATTTTTGTTTATACTGTTCATTCACTTAGGTCTCACTTTCCTATTTGCTTAGTGTTTCCAGGCCTTAAAGAATACATTGCTAGATCCCATGATTAAAAGAATACTTTTCTATGTTTTTCTATATCACTAGACAGAAAAAGCAATGATCTTTTGCTTACCTTCTGTAGCTGTTTTCCCATAGGAAACATCCTCTAGGTTGTCATATAACTGACACTGAGTCTTTTCTAAACCATTGATGAGGTCTTTTCCTGTGCTTCAGCCTATCATACAATGCCAAAGGTAAAATTTCTCATTTAATCTTATTACTGGTGCCAGGGGATTAATGTCAGGTGGCACTTGTGGTGACAGTGAAAAGATTAAAAATAATTCCATTAAACTTGTCTCCTGCACTTGATATTTGAACTGTTAATAAGAGGGATTACCTTCTTTATAGGCCAGGGAAAAATAAGCTCAGCATAATTGTCTTCCTAACCAAAGGCCTTCTTACTTCTAATGCAGAAAAGATTATATTTCATAAAGATCTCTGATTAAGACATTCAGTGTGAGTCATATTAGGCTAATAGGAAAGATCCACATAATAATAGTTCCTTCATTTTCTGATGATGAACATTATAAGTTTTCTGAAAGTGTATAAACATACTTAAAACATACTGTCTTTTCAAATTCCATGTTGCCTTGTACTTTGAATTATTTTATTTCTTCAGCCCAATTTATCAGAGGGGAAAAGTTAAAAAGATAAATGGATACAATAAGAGACGAAATTATTTACTAAAAGATTCCTACTGAATTTTTTCTTTACTAATTTATCTATATTGTCATTTTTCCATTGCAAGGAAAAGTAGAGTTTTAAAGATTCTCCAGAAGCTCTCAGACATTACATGCAGGTTGACAGTAATTTATTATCATTTTTGTATCTTGAAAATGAAGGAGAGATGCATGGTATGTGCAATGAAGTAGGCCCTAGTTTCAGTGTTTTCCTCACACCATGCTTCTAAAAGAGGAATAGAAAGATTCTCTCTTTCAAATGTATGACTAGCACAGTAATGTTCTGTATGTGCCCAGTTTTCAAATACTTTGGCCCAAATTTTGCTGCATACCTCTATCAGACTTGTTTTGTTGGGTTTCCTTCAGCTGACTCCAGACTCTATTTCATAGAGTCCTAAAACAGAAGTCCAAGTGAGTAAAGGAGTTCTCACATTTTTATATTCTTATCCTAATCTGTGTATTTAAAAATAGATACTCTGTGCTACTATAGTAAGGACCAATTATAGTAAATACTATTTTTGAAGGTGTCTACATTTGTAAAAATCTCTTCTGTAATGGGATTTTAGAAATTATTAACAAATGCTAAGCTGCAATTCTAAATACTTAGTGGCATATTATATTTTTTCCTGAAAAAAATTCAAGCCATAACAGTTTTTCAATTCATCATCAGAATTTTGTTGGGAACCCTCATTGCTTGAGTGAAGTGGCTAGGGGCAGTGGTCCAGTGCCATGAATTTCCTAGGGAAGCGTCCTGATAAGAGGATATCCAGGAATCTTTGCAGCTGCTTCTGTGATTCCAGCTCTGAGTCCTTAGACAGGCTTTTTGAGAGAGATGCAGCTCTTCAAGGCAACACAGAAGAATGAGATGGAGCTATCATAATAGATCTCTCAGGAGAAATCCCAGACCAAATAGTTGGGGATTTAGAGAACACAGGGGTTTATATTCACTGAGGGCTGGGGGCAGGGCAAAGGGGAAGAACCAATGAGATACCTAGAACCTACGTGGGCTGCAAGCATGCCAGGAGGCAACTTCTTTTGCACACCACAACTGTGAGGGCCACTAACCAAAGTTTCACCCCTCAAAGGGGAGGGAGGCAAGCTGAATCCTAAGGGTTTCCCCTCCAGGGGAGAGCAGCCACAGCATTGGTCAGCTCACTGCCCTCCACACTTGAGGAAGACTTGAATTCGTAACAGGGTCAGCACAAGGTTAGGGGCCAGCCTTCTTCCTTTTCTGTTGCAAAGAAAATGTTATTTCATCACTGCTTAGGAGAAACTAATAAACTGGCACAAATACTAATTTTACATCATTTTTTATACTTCTATTGAAGAATGAGGAAGGAAGAAATCAGGAGTTTTTTCATGCAGTATAACACAAGAAAACTTCCAGCAAATAACTTTTGACTAGATTTTTTGAAAAAAAACATCAGATTCTAGATAGAGTTTCTAGATAACATTTCAGTTACATTTTATTTCTCTTTTACCAGAACATGTGTAGGTGTTTTGTTTACCGTGTGTTCTGGTTTGATTGCCTACTCAAGAGTCCACTTCCCAAGGATTTACTACATGACTGAACCTTAGACTGATACGATAGTGGGGACAAATACCACAAACCTTTTATTGTTGGAGACCATTTGTTCCTGCTTTAAAACCAATGCAATTAATTTGCATTTGTAGCTACTTATGTAACTGTCTTCCTGAAATATGCACTATGTGAGTTTATTGGAAGGAATATTTTGGAAATATCAGAGAAGGGGCTAGAAATTCCCCCTTGAAATTCAAACAATGAAAGGTGGGGGGACATGTAAAGGAAGGCAATGGGAACCATCCACATCTAGATAAGGGCAATTGATCCACGAGAGAGGCTGAAAAAAACTATGTAGAGCAGTGTCTTGGTTTTGGAAGACAGGGGTCTGCTAGGGTGGGCAGAAGCCTTCCTTGGAATGAAAAATGTAGACCCCTTCAAATAATTATAATTCTGAAATCAAGGGGCTCTCAGGCAGACATCTTGGGATAGGAATAACAGTTCTTTACTAGTATTTATAACAAGGCAAACAAACAACAATAACTACAGCATTAACAACAAAGCAGAACCAGGGACCCCGTGACAGCCTTCTCAGAGGAGACAGGAAGGGATGGAGGAGAGGCTTTGATACACAAATTCCCTCGGGCAGTCAGTCCCAGTGCTCCTGCAGGGCTCTGAGGAACACTCAGCTGGAACAGCAGGGATGAGCAGAGATCCAGGGCTGATGGCTGAGGTGTATCAGCAGCTCTGTGGCGGTGCCTGGCACTGCCACACATCCTGGCAGGACAGGGGGTGCAAGGCTCACCAATGAAGAGGGAAGAAGGAGAAGAGGCAGCAGCAGCTCCATCTGGGTGATGGCAAAGTTCCCTTCTCCCCACCTCCACAGCTCTGTGCACGCCGAAATTGTCCTTCTCCCAAGCTGGAGGAAGTGTACTGTCCTCACCCTCCCCTTTTTCTGCCCTCTTCCCCCCTGGGCCCAGATGAACTCTTTGTGTTTCTCAAGCACCCACCAAGTATCTGCAGTCAGGTTTTCCCCGCAACTAATGGGTAAAAATTCCACAGGTGAGCTAGAACTAAAAGGAGGACACATAACCCCCAACATTATCCACCCCAATTCTTTTCTCATACCAAAATGTTATATCAAATTTTAAACTTTTAAATTATACACAAACCCACACTACTTTAACTATATACATATGTACATGCGGATACAGATACAAACACAGTGGGTAGTTCACCCTAAAAAAAGGTCCCCTTAAGGTATGCACTGGGTCTGTCCATCCTTTTGCATCAACCACCAGGTGCAACCTGATCCCTGAGCAAAGACAACCCCATGGATTGGATTGTCTTTGCTGGAGGCAGAATTAACCCAGTTTTTCCCAGCATACCTCTCATATATACCACTGGAGCTTTATGTCCATCTGTTGTTCTAAAGGGCTCAGATTGGGCAGGGCCTGGTCAGTTAGTGGAACCTTGGGTGTTCATTAACCATGTGACTTTTGCTAAGTTAATCTCCCAGTTCTTGAAAGTCCCCCCCACCCAGTGCCTTCAAGCTGGTTTTAAGCAGGCTATTGCACTGTTCAACTTTCCCAGCTGCTGGTGCATGATAAGGGATATGGTACACCCACTCAATGCCATGTTCCCTAGGCCAGCTGTTTATAAGGCTATTCTTGAAATGAGTCTCATTGTCTGACTCAGTCTTCTCAGGGGTACTATGATTCCAAAGGACCTGCTTTTCAAGTCCCAGGATGGTGTTCCAGGCAGTGGTGTGAGGCACAGTGTAGGTTTCCAACCATCCAGTGGTGGCTTCTACCATTGTGAGCACGTAGTGCTTGCCTTGGTGGGTTTGGGGCAGTGTGATGTAGTCAATCTGCCAGGCTTCCCCATACCTATATTTGGACCAATGCTCACTATACCATAGCAGCTTCAACCACTTGGCCTGCTTGATCATGGCACATGTCTCACAGTCATGGATAACCTGGGAAATACTGTCTATGGTTAGATCCACCCCTTGGTCTCGTGCCCACTTAGAGGTGGCATTTCTACCCTGATGACCTGAGGTGTCATGGGCCCATTGAACTAAGAACAACTCTCCTTTGTGTTGCAAATTTAAGTCTGTCTTTGACACCTCTATCTTTGCAGCCTGATCCACCTGCTCATTGTTTCGATGCTCTTCATTAGCCCGACTCCTGGGGACATGGGCATCTACATGACGGACCCTCACAGACAGTTTCTCTACCCTGGTGGCAATGTCTTTCCACTCATCAGCAGCCCAGATTGGCTTTCCTCTGCGTTGCCAGTTGGCCCTTTTCCACCTTTCCAGCCATCCCCACAGAGCATTGGCTACCATCCATGAATCAGTGTAGAGGTAGAGCTTTGGCCACTTCTCTCTTTCAGCAATGTCCAGGGCTAGTTGAACAGCTTAGAGTTCAGCAAGTTGGCTTGATCCACCCTCTCCTTCAGTGGCTTCTGTGACCTGTCGTGTGGGGCTCCATACAGCTGCTTTCCATTTCTGGTTCATCCTTATGATGCGACAGGAACCATCAGTCAACAGAGCATAGCATGTTTTTTCTGCTAGCAGTTGGTTGTACGGTGTAGCTTCTTCAGCCTGTATCACTTGTTCCTGCTCCTCTTCATCAGTGAGACCAAAGTTTTCACCTTCAGGCCAGTTTGTAATTATCTCCAAAATCTCAGGGCAATTTGGGTTTCTGATACAGGCACACTGTGTGATGAGGGCAATCCACTTGCTCCATGTAGCATTGGTGGCGTGGTGGGTAGCAGGAACTTTTCCTTTGGACATCCACCCCAGCACTGGTAGTTGGGGTGCCAAGAGGAGTTGTGCTTCTGTGCCAGTCACCTCTGAGGCAGCTTGGATTCTTTCATAGGTGGCTAAGATTTCTTTGTGGGAGTGTAGTTGGCTTCAGACCCTCTGTAGCTTCGGCTCCAGAATCCCAGTGGTCGGCCTCGAGTCTCCCCAGGCACTTTCTGCCAAAGGCTCCAGGACAAGCCATTGTTCCCAGCTGCAGAGTAGAGCACGTTCTTCACATCTGGTCCTGTCCTGACTGGGCCAAGGGCTACTGCATGAGAGATCTCCTGCTTGATTTGGGCAAAGGCTTGTTGCTGCTCAGGGCCCCAGTGGAAATTATTCTTTTTTCAAGTAACTAGGTGGAGAGGGCTCACGATCTGGCTGTACTCAGGAATGTGCATCCTCCAAAAACCTATGGCACCTAGGAAAGCTTGCGTTTCCTTCTTGCTGGTCGGTGGAGACATTGCAGTGATCTTATTGACGACCTCAGTGGGAATCTGACGCCATCCATCTTGCCACTTCACCCTCAGGATCTGGATCTCTCGAGCAAGTCCTTTGACTTTGTTCTTCTTGATGGTGAAGCTGGCTTCAGCAGAATCTGGATGATCTTTTCTCTTTTCTCAAATACTTCCACTGCTGTGTTCCCCCAGACAATGATGTCATCAATGTACTGCAGATGTTCTGGAGCCTCACCCTTTTCCAGGGCAGCCTGGATCAGTCCATGGCAGATGGTGGGGCTGTGCTTCCACCCCTGGAGCAGTCGGTTCCAGGTGTACTGCACTCCCCTCCATGTGAATTCAAACTGAGGCCTGCATTCTGCTGCCAGGGGAATGGAGAAAAATGCATTAGCAATGTCAATAGTGGCGTACCACTTCGCTGCCTTGGACTCCAGCTTGTACTAGAGCTCCAACATGTCCAGCACGGCAGCACTCACCGGTGGAGTCACTTCATTGAAACCACGATAGTCCACAGTCAATCTCCATTCTCTATCAGATTTGTGCACAGGCCAAATGGGGCTGTTGTAGGGTGAGTGGGTTTTGCTGACCACCCCTTGACTCTCCAGCTCTCAGATCATCTTGTGGATGGGGATCACAGTGTCTCAATTTGTCCTATACTGCCGGCGGTGCACTGTCAAGGTGGCAATTGGTACTCGCTGTTCTTCCACTTTCAGGAGTCTTACTGCAGATGGGTCCTCTGATAGTCCAGGCAAGGTGTTCAATTGCTTAATGTCCTCTGCCTCCACAGCAGCTATTCCAAAAGCCCACCTGAGTCCCTTTGGGTCTTTGTAATAGCCATTTCGAAGGAAGTCCATGCCTAGAATACACGGGGCCTCTGGGCCAGTCACAATGGGATGTTTCTGCCACTCTTTCCCAGTCAGGCTCACCTTGGCTTCCAACAGAGTCAACTGCTGCGATCCCCCTGTCACCCCAGCAATGGAAACAGGTTCTGCCCCCACATGTCCTGATGGCATTAGGGTACACTGTGCATCAGTATCAACTAAAGCTTCGTATTTTTGTGGGTCTGATGTGCCAGGCCATCGGATCCACACCGTCCAAAAGACCCGGTTTTCCCGTGCCTCTTCCTGGCTAGAGGCAAGGCCCCTCTAGCACTGGTCATCTCCTCCCTGGTCATACATGCTAGAGGTTTCTTCAAGGGGATAATCCTCTTGATAATCCTCTTTTCTGTAATATCTGGCAGTTTGGTCATGGGAGGTTGAGGTTACCTTCAATTTAGTGGAATTTTCCTGGTTAATGGTTCCCTCTCTGAGTTGATGCACCTGTGCTGCCAGGGCAGAAGTGGGTTTCCCATCCCACTTTCCCATGTCTTCCCCATGGTCACCTAGAAAAAAAACACAGCTCAGCTCATGGGGTGTACCCTTTCTCTCTAGCTGGGGGACGTTTGGCTCGGACTTTGGGGCTTGTGACTTGCACTGGTGATATATGGGAACTGCTCTTCCTCATCTCTTCCCTCATTTCCCTCATCTCCTCTTTGAGTTCCTTAATCACAGCAGAGACCCGAGCCTGCTGCGGACCATGGACTATACTCTCAAAATTTCTAAGCCTGGTAGCGACAGAGCCCACTGTCTCGGCTGTTATCAGCGTTAATCAGTGCAATGAATGTGGTATATTCACATGGCCTTAGATTTGCCAGACTCCACAACATCTGCCCAGTGCACCTGACTTTGTCAGGGCATTATCATGCTGTCCACCCCTCCCAAAAAGGACTTCCAATACTGCCACTTCTCTCAGCTGTTGGACCCCTTCCTCAATGGTTTTCCAGCCCCTTCTATGATAGTGCTCTTCTATTTTCTCTCTGTGGACAAACCTCTCTCTTACACTCATCAAAAGCCGCTCCCCGAGGGAAAGAGGCCCTGGCTCCTTTACGAATACCTGATTCACACCTGAGTCCTAGGCCAAGGGTCCCACATTCCTTGCCTCACCACCATCCAGCTGCACTCCTGTACCTATAAGGTCCCAGACCTGAAGTAACCATAAGCTTCACGCCCCCACCTCACAATGTCTTTTTGCAGATTACAGAGACTCTCATACATCAGGAACTCAGTGATGATTTCAACTCCTGGCTCCCCTGTGGGTTGTGAGGGCTTGTCGTGGTTTTAAACCAATAACTAAGAAAATTACTTATTTCTTGCTGTGAGATATGGATTAGAACAAGAGCAAAACAGGCATAAAACTTAAAAGGGGAAAAAAAGAAAGTTTATTGACAAACTACAATAAGAACACCAGAATAAACTTCCAGAAAAACCTTTTCATCCCCTGTCTACCCACTATTCCCTTGTTCACATGACAAAAGAGACAAAACCTTTGGAACTTTGATGGTTAAAACAGTCCCAATTCTTGCTACAGTCTTTTCACCAGTCTTTATAGAGAAACAGAAGTTTCTTCCTGTTAATTTATGGAGTTTCTCACAAGAAAAACTATTTTTGTTATAGTTTTCCATTGCTCTAATGTTAGCTGCCCAGAGCTGCTGTTATTAGAGCCCACTCCTCCCATTTTTCACATCACTCTTAAGTGTGTATGGGCCATGAGTCTAGGGATGGGATTTTTAAGGATAAGTTATTCAAAGGCAAAAAAAGTCTTCTTCATCTGTTTCCGTGAGCTTCACCAGAAAACAGTTTTCTCATTGCCTCTCAAGGCTTCAAATCTTCCAGCACTTCACTGTACCATAATTACTTTACTTTTTACTCAAAATTTACACTTTGAACACTCTATTCCTCCCTATATACTGTCATGAATTAAAGGAGTGTTTTCAAGACCTTATTGTCCATTTCCATAGTTTTAACAGAAAGATATTTCAGCTTAATTAAAGCATCTTCTTAATTCTCTACTTTTTCTGAAGCTTCTTTTCTTTCCTGTCACTAGTAGTTTATAAAGTCTCTTTTCATGTTGATCACTCTCTTTTCTCTGTCTGGATAAAAAGATTAATCCGCAAGTCTCATCTGGGAAATTAAAGAGTTAAAATCTTGCCCAGGCTGTTGTAGGTAGTTCTGTGGCCTCGGCCGGTGCAGGAGCTGGAGCCGTCTGCGATGGAAAGTTCCTCATGGCTGCTCTGGAGAGTGCAGTCGCCGCACCCAGCCCGCTGCAGGCCCAGAGCCCCTCTCCTTCTTCACTCAGCAGTCTCCAGTGAATCCAGCCACAGCAAAAAACCTGCAGCCGAGCCAGAGATCGGCTTGGCCCGGCCCAGCCGGAGCCCGGAGAAAACCCCCTCCACAGGGCCTGCATCCCCCGGCCGGGAGACGCTGGGCCCTGCCCAGTCCCCGCCCGGCCGCATGGCCTGGGCAGGGAACGGGAGGCCTGGAGCTCTGCCACCCTTCCCAGCCAGGAAACAAAGAGAGCCAAGAGAGCTCTGGTTTTACACTTTAAGGTAGGGTTCACAAGTTGATCCCACTTTTCAATGGCCTAAACTGCTGTCAATTCTCAGCAATGACCGATAATTGGTCAGGAGAAAAGACGCCAGGCAGATCCCAGCAACTTAAACTTTCTTAAAGGTAAAGTAACTCCATGACAGGGCTCTCCTTTCTTATCCTTACTGACAGGGTGCTGTGATTTCATCTTAGACTTCCTCGTTTCCACAGGGGCAACTGCTGCTGGCTGTGACTGCCCTTGTGGTTCAACTGGAACCTGGATGGTTGTAACTGTGAAAAACGATGTTCACTCCTGTAAATTTTAAAAAGTTTAATAAAGACAATAAGAGACATAAAGTAAAGCAAAGAGTTATGGTTGGGTGCCTTGGCGCGCTGCCAAGAGCACACCTGCTATCTTAGGGATACCCCTTTTATCCCATCCTTGCTGTGAGGGGTTAATGCATATTCAAGCATGTCCCCTCCCTGGTTCCGCCTTCTTGGATCATGCTCTTGCACGGTCTCATTTTCTGCTGGTCAGCATAATTTTTTTGCTGGTCATCATTATTCTAGCTGGTCAGCATTCTTTTGGAGTCTGGTTTCCTTTTTTCTGCAGATGATCGGTTGTTGATAAGGGTCTGGGCCCCTCATCCTTCTTCTGAGGGCAGCTGAGCTTATCTTTCCCCCCTGCCCACGTCCTGGTACCGGTTTTTTTGATAACAGTTTGCTCTCCATTTCCTGCTGCTGATAACAGCCTGTTTTCCACAGCTTGATCCTCCCATTGTCTTGCCTTGTCCGGATGAAACATATCCTTACCATTCAGAATTCCTATCTAAGCCTATAACTTGCTAAGAGAGAAAAGAATATAGTGAAAGCATATAATATATATTTATCAGAATAATTGTGAAAAGCCAATATTTACAACATGAATTCACAACGTAACGCTTGTGGGTTCCACTGCTGCACCATCAGACGCTCTCTCTTTGAGGCAGGGGGAGGGTTTCCCAGCAGCTGAGGAAACACACTCTAGCTTCTGACTCATCTCACTGTCTTTGTTCTAGAAGACAGGTGTCTGCTAGGGAGAGCAGGAGCCTCCCTTGGGATGAAAGAATGTAGACCCCCTCCCTCCAAATTATTATAAATTTGAAATCAAGGGGGCTTTCAGGCAGAGATCTGGGGATAGGAATAACAGTTCTTTACTAGTATAACCAGGCAAACAAACAAACAATAACTACAGCAATAACAAGAACACAGAACCAGGGACCCCGGGACAGCTTTCTCAGCTGAGATGGGATGGAGGAGAGGTTTTGTTTTCACAAACCCCTCGGGCAGTCAGTCTCGGTGCTCCTGCAGGGCTCCGAGGAACAGTCGGCTGGAAACAGCAGGGATGAGCTGAGATCCTGGGCCGGTGGCTGAGGTGTATCAGCAGCTCCGCGGCGGTGGCTGCCACACGTCCTGGCAGGACAGGGGGTGAGAGGCCACCAGCAAAGAGTGGAGAAGGAGAAGAAGCAGCCGCTCCGTCTGGGTGATGGCGAAATTCCCTTCTCTCCACCGCAGCAGCTCCGCGACCCAGCACACGAGCGTCCTTCCCCGAAGCCGAAGAAAACCAGCTAAAAAACTGTCCCCACCCTCCTTTTCTGCCCCCTTCCCCTCCCCCCCCTGGGCCCGGCCACTCTTTGTCCGTTGTGAGCACCCCTAAGTACCGGTAGTTAGGTTGTCCCAGCACATAATGGGTAAAAATTCCCCGGCAGGCCAGAAGGACAAAACAAACAAAAAAAAAAGGACACCTAACCCTCAACACTCACGCATCTCTCTCACCAGAACCCCCACCTACTCTGGGTGGTTCATTTCTGAGGTGGGTTGTGGGGCGGGGGCAGGTTCTGGGGCAGCACCCCTAGTCTCTGGGACTGTGTCAGGTTCTGAGGCAGCATCCTTAGTCTCTGGGGTAGGTGTCAGGGTGTTTATCCCTGTCAATTTCCCTTTGTCTCTGAATGCTATGTAGAACAGGCACATCAGCAACACCAGCCACTGTATGATGTCATTAGCATCTAGAGAAGATTTTAACCCTTCGAAAACTGGTGGGGTAGGCTCAAGGAACTGAGTGAAAGGTTGGGAGAAAAATTCTCCAGCTGTCATTTTCTCCCAGCAGGCGCCATTAATAAAGTAACCCAAAACCCATCCAGTTAGTGTGTGATAGTTCTGAATCCATGAGCTCGCCTTCCAGAGGAAGTTAAACATCCATGAATTCCTCACCTTATCAACCCACAAAACAAACTGGATAATAGCCACAGCAGCCTTAGTTATAAGACCCAATTTAGGTAAGGTGCAGCAAATGGGAGAAATATAGCCATAGCCACATGCCACCTGAGCCTGGGTAAGCTAAACAACATGGTTTCTATCTAAACCTACCTAACAAGGTTTCTAAATCCAGCACACAAATGTTAGGTTATTTAAGAACTGTTATTCCCTTTTTCCCCTTTTTCTCTCAATGCCCTCAGGCTCCCCTTTGGGTGCCAAAATCTTTCTCAGTTTTGGAAGACAGGTGTCTGCTGGGGAGGGCAGGAGCCTCCCTTGGAATGAAAAATGTAGACCTCCTCCCTCCAAATTATTATAATTCTGAAATCAAGGGGCTCTCAGGCCGAGATCTGGGGATAGGAATAACAGTTCTTTACTAGTATTTATAACAAGGCAAACAAACAACAATAACTACAGCATTAACAACAAAGCAGAACCAGGGACCCCGTGACAGCCTTCTCAGAGGAGACAGGAAGGGATGGAGGAGAGGCTTTGATACACAAATTCCCTCGGGCAGTCAGTCCCAGTGCTCCTGCAGGGCTCTGAGGAACACTCAGCTGGAACAGCAGGGATGAGCAGAGATCCAGGGCTGATGGCTGAGGTGTATCAGCAGCTCTGTGGTGGTGCCTGGCACTGCCACACATCCTGGCAGGACAGGGGGTGCAAGGCTCACCAACGAAGAGGGAAGAAGGAGAAGAGGCAGCAGCAGCTCCGTCTGGGTGATGGCAAAATTCCCTTCTCCCCACCTCCACAGCTCTGTGCACGCCAAAATTGTCCTTCTCCCAAGCTGGAGGAAGTGTACTGTCCTCACCCTCTCCTTTTCCTGCCCCCTTCCCCTCCCTGGGCTCAGACGAACTCTTTGTGTTTCTCAAGCACCCACCAAGTACCCGCAGTCAGGTTTTCCCTGCAACTAATGGGTAAAAATTCCACAGGTGAGCCAGAACTTAAAGAAGGACACCTAACCTCCAAGAAGCAGGGAAGTCTCTTGAATACAGGATAAGAAGGGCTAAAATGATTTGCTATGACTGTTGGAAAATAGTTTACATTAGTGAATACAACTGGAAATACAGTTCTAAAGTGTTTGCCTCTGTGAGTAGAAATATACCACGTAGCTCTTAAGTTCAAACCAACTTTGTAATTTGAGATTTCACAGGCTTACTAAAACTAACAGCTTGTGCCTTTAGAAATTCAGTTACAGGGAATGCATCAATTACTGGCCAATTCTGACTAGGGGAAATTGAGGGAAATCTGTTGTGTCGTTGTACCTTACGGTATGATTGTACTTACAGTATGATATGAAAGCAAGTGCAAGCATATATTGCATGGTTTTGGTTAAAAACAATCTATGTAGAAAGAAAAAAAAGTTTAAAAACCTGTCTTTCTCAGTTTTTCTAATAAGTTGAAAAAAATGTCTTTGAGGAAGGATGCAGATGGTGTTTCTTATAATTGTTTATATAAACCTTTACAGAAATTTAAACAGCTCTTACATAAACTTCTATTAACATTAGGAAAGTGTTCCTAAATTTTATATCTTGTTTAATTTTCAGTGTCAGTGTTTCAATGTCTGGTTTCTTATCCTTTGGTGGTGATGTGAACACTGGCATTTACTTGTTCTAGCTGTTATTCCCTCTTTATGTTTACCCTTCTTGCTCACTTATTTTTACAGAAAATTTTATATTGTCATCTTAAAAACGAGATTCACTTAATAAATTATAAAAAGAATTTAATATAAATAAAAGACAATTAGGAGACAAAAGAAATAAAGCAAAGGGTTAAAACGGCCGGGTGCCCTGGCGCCTTGCCAGGAACACCCCTGGTATCTCAGGGATACCCTTTTTATCCCCTCCTTGCTGTGAGGGGTTAATGCATATTCAAGCATGTCCCCTCCCTGGTTCCGCCTTCTTGGATCATGCTCTTCACACTCTTCACAGTTTTATTTTCTGCTGGTCAACATATATTTTTTTGCTGGTCATCATTATTCTTGCTGGTCAGCATTATTCTGGAGTTTGGTTTCCTTTCTTTTTGCAAATGGTCAGGGCAGATAACAGTCCAGGCCCGTCATCCTTCCCCCGAGGGCAGCTGGGTTTCATATCTTCCGCTGATAACAGTTTGGCCTCTATTGTTCTCTTGATAACAGCTTGGGCCCCACTGTCCTTGCCCTCTGGGGTTTCCTTGCCCTGTTCCTAGGAAATTCTTTTAAACTTAAGACTTGTTAGCAAGAAAAAAAGTACATACATAGCTAAAAAGTATTTAACATATAATATTCATCTGCGAAAGCCAATATCACAATACAAATTTATAACAAACCCCTCCTCTTCTTTTTTTTATAAATCATTTGGCTTGAGCAATAATTCTTGTTTTCTAGCTTCTAGCACTCCTTCATTTTTTTTTTCACAAATAAATTTAGCTTCTTCCAACAGATTTTTCACATTATTTTTTTTTCTTAATACCATGATTTTTTTTTGTTTTTGCCATTCCAGATGTAGCCAATTTCAGGTCTATAGGCATTTGCTATGCTTTGAACTATATTGGTGATCAGCCAAATTAAACAGGGGATTAAACAAAGAAGAACTATTAAACCAGCTGTAGTACTGCTACAAGGGGAAGAAGCTTAGCTTCTACTACTCTATGCCCAATACATTATCCCACCAATTAGTGGTCATTACTGATTTTCATTTTTGGACCGGCACATGGGCCATTTTTCTGATATCCTTGGCGATATCTAGAATGGCATTTTTATTGTCATTGAAAACAACAATCTTATGTATTAATTTTCTCACAGAATACCCCTTCTTTTAGCTAATAAATAGTCTAAAGCCAGCTTACTCTGATATATTGCAGCTCTGGCTTTTCATCTCTGACTGACTATTAGTTCCATAGCCCCAGCTGTTTTATTGGTTATGATTTCTCCAACAGCTTGGAGTTTCATAATGCAAAAATTGGGGTTCGATATCCCCAACTTCCATCTTGTGCCCAAGAATGTTTCCAATATGCGTTCAGGGGCAATTTGTCATCTCCCCATTTTTGAGGTGCTCAAAACCATTCTCTTTTATTTCTTTTTAGGACCTCCAAAACTAACACCCCCAACTGACTTCTGTCTTGTCAGAGTACAACTCCCCTTCCATTGCGAAGGGAGCTTTGGGTATGCCCTTTTCTCACATATCCCAAAATAAGACATCTGGTGCTTTCTAATAGTAATTTTTCTGTTGATTTATATTTCCCCAAAATTTGGCTATTTCTGGGATTCCAGAGTAAGGATTTTTCCCTGTACTATTACACTGGGAGAATCTGGTTCTATTACCATGTACACAATTTTTTTCTTTTACTTTCCTTTGGGTCTAATACAGAGTTGGTTTCTCTGGAACTTACTATGTACAAGTTTTATTGCCAACTTTATACTTTTTACCAGGAGTATTTCTCACTTCATGAAGAAATTTTCTCCATTTAATTGCTGTTTGAGCTTTGCTTACATGTCCTGACATGAGGTTAATACAGGTCTAGGTTGCTGTGTTGGCTTTATCTTTTCACTTACCATTTGCTCTCTTACCAAATCTTGGTTATTTCTCTTGGCAACAACTGTGAAGCAAATCCATCTTTTTCTCTTTCTGGGCAGTTGTTTTCTAATCTGTTACTACTTGTTCCTAGATTTTCCGTGGTCTAATATTTTCTCTTTATGCATACAGGTACTTCATTTGGATGGGTTATAACAGTGATTATTGATACTGGTATGGGTAATAAGAAAGAAACCCCGGTGTCTTTCCATGTAAAGCTTTTGATAGCATTTGTAACATGGCTTTGCTGGTGTCCCAAAAGGGAAAAGGATAAGTGACAGAAGAAGGAATAATAGGGGTCCAGTATGACTTACACCCCCACCAATCCTGCCTATGAGGTTGCAGCTCACAGCAGGTGTTTTATAATCTTCTCGGTGGCGAGTTGTAGTGGTCAGTCTGGTCTTGCCCCCTATTTCCTTGTCACTTCCTCTTCTGTAATTTCCAAGCAAATTTCTTTTGACACCTTTTAACAGCAGTTTCCCACCGTTCCTCAGGTACTTCCCACTCAACACACACTAGTAATTTCCCATCTGTAAAAAAAAGTTATCATTTAAGTTATTCTTAATAGATTTGGCACACAACACTTCCTGCAACGAGAGGCTTAACTTTGTGAACCATAATACCTATTATTCTCAAATTTAAACACTTATATTTAATCCAGATAGCATGTCCCGTATTGGGATGATTTAGACAAGGTATATGATGTGGCACTGATGGAAGTTTTGGTTCTCCCCCCCTCCTTTATACAGATCACAGGCAAAAGCAAAAATATACGAGGATTTCCCGACCAAAACAGCCCCAGTCCTCCTGTTTGGAGTGGGAGTTTTCCTCCCCAAGGTGGATATTGAAAGTGTCCCAGAACTTGTCCAGGCAGGACTTGAAACTACTGATACAGGCTTGGTCTTACTTCTCAGTTAGGCGTGATTCTTAGCTCATTGCTTGGATCATTTGGATTGTTTCAGTTCATTACTGCCGGTCTCTGCTCAAGAGTACATTTGGTATCACTGGGTTTGGGTGTTACAGTACAGTCCTCAGGTCTTTTGATCTTATTGGTGTGAATCCAACTTCACTCTTTGGTCCAGATTGCAGCTTCTCTGCCTTAATTATCAGTAGTACCTGAAAACAATTTCTTAATAACACAGGGAGAATGAAAACATCACATCAAAATTTTCCATCAGTATTCTTTAAAATTCTTGGGTTAAGTGAAATTTAACAGTTAACATAGGAGCCAATCTCTTTCAAATTAGTTAAGGAAGGCTAGGTTAGTTTTGACTTCAAATAAATTACATTCATTACCTTTTTACCCTTTGGTTAATATTTACTTGTTTAGCTTCACAAACTTCTTTTATCGGTTTCTTAGAACAAACCCCTTCCTTTTAACAACAAGAGTAAAAGAAAGAAAGGGAAAAAAAATAAGAGAAAAAGAGATCCTATTTCAAGAAATTAAACACCTTGATGAGGTTTTCAGAACCTAACACGCTAGACTACTTTTGCTTTGGTCTCATCATACACCAGTCTGTTTCTTCGGCCTTTGTTCTGTTCTTTCTTTCTCATTCACAGCAGTTTTTTTAGGCTATCTCTCTCTCCCCCTCCTGCTGCCGCAGCTCTGGGCTGAGCAGGCTGTTTCAGCAGCTCGCTCTGCAGGGAGGGGCCCATAGGCTGTCACTTGCATGCTGACCCTGGGGCAAAGCTCGTGTCCCCTCTTTCCCTGCTGTGCCATCCCTTCACACACAGGACTGGCATTTTCAAACACACTCAGCTCCCACCACAGCCGAGGGGCAGAGCCCGGAGTCCACAGTGCTCTGGTCTGGGGCTCCTCTGCTGGACCAGCTTGCTCCTCAGCAGCAAACCTCACCCAGCACCGCTGCCGGGCCGGCGAGCGCTGCAGGCACCCTGCACCCCTCGAGACCCCGGCACAGACATGGCGGGTCCCGCTCCAGCAGCGCCCCTCACAAACCGCGCTCTGCACCCTTCACATCGGGTGGGAGAGGACCGGGAGCCGCCACACCGGGCCCCGCTGTTCGCCACTCACAGGGACCGGGTCCTGCTGCAGCCGCTTTACATAAAAGCAATAAAACAACACCTAAACCTAGCAACTCTTAACCCAGTGCTCCAGATGCTCCTAACATCTCCTATTTCGGGCACAATTCTCATCTCTAATCAAGCTTGAAAGTTTTTCTCCTCACAAGCCAGTGCACACTCTTCAGAGCCAACAAGACACTTCTCACTCTCTTTCTAAAAATCTTTACAACTCTAATGAACGGCATCACAAACCTCTCTCTCTCTCTCTGCCACTATCATCTCGCACTCTTTACACCACATCCCTCCAGAATCTCCACTACACAAATTACTTTGCTTCGGAATCAACTACAAATTCTAACACCTCCTTTTGGGGACCCTCCCCAAAGCCATCAAAGGCGCTAGACACAGAGACCAGTCAGCTAGCCAGCTACTTTTACCAACTAAAACAAACCTGCAATTACTGTTTCTACTGCCTTGAACAGATCTTCAGTCAAGCTAGAAATGAAGACACAGACATCATTCTTCTCTAAATTTTCTTCTACAGGTACAAAGGAGTCTATCCTCACACAGCTGCTTAATGTGAATAATCTCTAGTGTAACTTTTCTCATGACAAGATATGATCAGGTCTTCTATTCTTACAGGCATTTAGATACATGGACAAGTTTCTGACAATACCTTTATGTTTCAACAGTACTTGCAGCTTATATACTATGAACAATCTATAGCAAGAACCAGTCTTACAATTGTTTTCAAACTCTTCTTTCACAAAATAAGACTCATCTCTAAAAACACATGTACTTAGTAAAATAGACCAAGTTTAGAGTCTCTACAATTCTCTTCTCAATTCGAAACACCAACAATCTTAATTCTAATCTTTTAACTGGGTCCACTTCTGCTTCTGTAATAAGCACAGCTGCAAAACAACACAAGCACTCCTAGAGACGTGCACTTTCTTGGCAAATTCAAAAGAATAAGAAATCATGGCAGTTCTGAGCCTGATCTTCAGCTAAACACACAATCACAATAACTCTTTTTAGAAATCATCAGAGAGATGATCAGCATTTCATATTGTGAAAAGAGAGACAAAATAATTTTCAGCAGCAGTAAAAAGATTTACAACAATCCATAGGATTTTGCTTTTAGGCTGGTACCACGTTCTGCTGTTAAGAACCATGGGCTGTGCCCATCAGCACGGGACACAAACAACATTAGGGTTAACAGCTCTAACACTTATTGACAACCTGATAAGTTTTCACCTTAAGAAGTGACTACTATGCAAATTACTGTAACTTGCCTTTAAAATTAAAATCAACGACAAAATTCTACGATATTCACTAAAGTAAAGAAATTGGAAGGCATACTAAGAAATGGGTTTCTCTACAAAATAAATATTGCAGTCACTCAATAAAAAAACAAACAGAGCTTACTTCTTTTTCCACTTTCTCCCAGGATGCATTTCTTGGAATTCTTCTAAGCTTCTCTCCAAAGCTTCTCTGCTCTTCCTGAAATCTCAAATTTTAATCACCGACACAGCTTACTGCTGCAGAAGCCCACAGCACCATCATACACGGAATTCTCTCAGAACCCGGTAAAACAAAGGCTTGCAACTTGCAGCTCCCTTGGTTTGGAGCTGATACCATACGCCAGTACTGCTCCATATCTCACTCACACATCTGGCTAAGAAAAAGCTCTCTGAGACAGTTTGACACCAGTCCTTACTCCCGGAATCACAGAACTTAATGTGCCCGAGGTTTCATAAGACCCCGGCATAGGAAACCTGGGTCCCAGAGGGACTCACCTGGCTCTCTCACCATTGGGCATGTTCCCGGCCTGTTTCACAGCTTCAGGAGGTTCCAGGAGTCACTGAGAGCTCCTCCGATCCCCCTGTGCCTGGAGCAGGGAACCCGAACCAGCATCTGTGGTTCAATCCAGCCTGCCTGCAGCCACCTAAACACAGCTCTGCGGCTTGAGAGCTCCAAATAAATTTAAACAATCTAGGGGCACCAAGACTTAGAAGGCCCCTGCCCTCACTTTACTCAAAAGGGATAGGCTGAACTCATCCCCTCAGGGCACCCTCCGTGCCCTGATCTTATCAGGGTTCAGTCTGACTCACCTCCGGCTGGAGCTCCAGGAGTTCCCTTGCACTCCTGAGGCTGACCCGCCCCTCTGTCCCAATAGCTTGGCAGGGAGTAGCCCTGGGAGCATGATCTCCCAGGAAAACCTTTCACCACCACCACAGTAGGGAAAAAAAAAACAACCAAAAAAACCCCAAAAAACTTCTAAAAAAAACCAAAAAACAAACAACTTCAAACACTGAATCACATACCAGCTCACCAAAACGATCCCTCCCCGCAAGCAGCTCTTGTTGTCCGGGGAGGGGAAGAAAGGCGCAGAGGGACCATCACCACTAAAGATAACCTTGGCTTTACTCTGAGACCAGAGCTGCTATCCCGCTGAGAACAGATTTGATACAACACCCCCGCGGCTCCTGGGTTACAAAACCCAGTTCTGGTTTGCCTCCCCCGGGGCTCCAAGACAGGAGCTCGCAGGGAGGAAGCAAATCACTCCATGTGTCCCCACTGTGATCCAGTCCCTGTGGAAACATCGACCCGTGTTCACTCTTACTCCAGCACAGCACAGGAAACCTTTCCTCTTTAGCAACACAATTCCAAAAAACCCCCAAACTTTAACACAACAATCACACCTATTTACGCATTCTCACATCTGTTCATTCAACTCCACCCAGTCACAGCAAGACAATAAGGTGCTCTTTACTTCCCAGTTACTTGTTCATATATGCCCATGGGCACTGTAATACGTCAAATATCCCAAGTTTCTTGGATTATTCCTCGATTTGGCAGTTTTAAGTCCAAATTTCTTGGATTTAATCCTCAACTTGACAAAGTTTTAGAGAATCCACATTTTACTCTGTTTTCCCAGTGGATTGTGCCAGGAAAACCTTGGGCTCCCTTTCCCGAGGGGCCCTTTCCCTTTCCCCTGAGACCCAGTCCCAGCAACCCCAGGGGTATCTTGCAACCCCCGCTTCCCGCTCCCCCAAAGATTACTTACAATCCGTTTTCTTCTTCGGGTCTTCGTGCACAAGAATTATGGAGCAAAAATACCGCGGTTTTTAGGGAGCCTTTTCCCCTTTCCTTTGCTTTATTCCTCTCCTTCTTGTCCTCGGGGTTTTGACCTGCAGCCACTTGGCCCACGCTAGGAGAAACGGAGCGGGGTCTGCTGAACTCAGCAGGGGCACGCCTGTTTCACCGTTCTGGATCTCCGGTGGTCCTAGAGGTGAGGTGCTTATCCGGTGCTTTTAAATTATTAAAAACGAGATTCACTTAATAAATTATAAAAAGAATTTAATATAAATAAAAGACAATTAGGAGACAAAAGGAATAAAGCAAAGGGTTAAAACGGCCGGGTGCCCTGGCGCCTTGCCAGGAACACCCCTGGTATCTCAGGGATACCCTTTTTATCCCCTCCTTGCTGTGAGGGGTTAATGCATATTCAAGCATGTCCCCTCCCTGGTTCCGCCTTCTTGGATCATGCTCTTCACAGTTTTATTTTCTGCTGGTCAACATATATTTTTTTGCTGGTCATCATTATTCTTGCTGGTCAGCATTATTCTGGAGTTTGGTTTCCTTTCTTTTTGCAAATGGTCAGGGCAGATAACAGTCCAGGCCCGTCATCCTTCCCCCGAGGGCAGCTGGGTTTCATATCTTCCGCTGATAACAGTTTGGCCTCTATTGTTCTCTTGATAACAGCTTGGGCCCCACTGTCCTTGCCCTCTGGGGTTTCCTTGCCCTGTTCCTAGGAAATTCTTTTAAACTTAAGACTTGTTAGCAAGAAAAAAAGTACATACATAGCTAAAAAGTATTTAACATATAATATTCATCTGCGAAAGCCAATATCACAATACCAATTTATAACAGTCACAACATTAGTCTTGGTTTTGCCAGGTTCTGCAAATGACACTACTTTGATATAGTTCATGAAGGAGATAATGCACTCCTATGCTCATAGCAATTGCTTTTCTCAGTATGTATTCCAACTTGAAGCCATATTTTTGAGCACAGGAGACCAAAGCAACATTTCTGACATCCAGATGTGCTGTTTGAATGATACCTCACCTCTGAGATACAATACAAGACTATTGATCTTCCTTAGCTCTTCTAGAAATATTTTGTCTGATAAACTCAATATCCTTTTCTAAAGCAGACTGATGATTCATAGTCACATAGACAAAGAAATATCAGGGATTTGTTGCAGATGAGAACTGGCTTTTTTTACAGGAATTTTCTCAGTCCTGAAATGCATGACAGTGTATTAATGCTATTTTAGTCCATTTTCTGTATACTAAATAAAATTTTTCAATTCCTCTTGATTTTCAGATCCTCTGTATTGATAACATATTATCAAAACTGTTTTTATTAGCAGCCTTGTCTTTGGGGAATTATTAGTACCCATATTTAGCAAAATTATATTCACAATGACTCTTGAATAACCTGTTCAACAATAGTTCTTCAGGCTGAGCAGTTGATCTTTCAGTGCAATTTCTTTTCCCTTGCCCCTTTAACCAGAAATCTCAATTTTGTTAGGCAGAGTATGTGTTTAGCTTCATGTATTAGGCTATGTGACTGACTAAACCACTTCAGAATTTTACTAGAAATTAATATCTACTTTAAGTCTGTGATTCCAGTGTAAAAGAGTAGCATCAATGAAAGAGAATTTGCTGCAAAAAGTTGGTATTAGTATTTGTTGGGATAAGAAGAGAAGGTAAGGCAGATTACAAGAAAAGTATGGAACAACAGGTGGCAGGGATCATGAGTCTGAATTTTGTCCTCAAACAGCTGAAACTCTGAGTGATCTGGTGCTCCTTCAGAAGTGAGAAATCTGCTCTACCTGCACACCTATGGCAAGGTGGCCTGCTTAGTGGATAAGGAAAAAGCTCTGGATGTGATCTATCCAGACTTTAAGAGAATCTTTGACATGTTTCTCACAGCATTCCTCTGGAGAAGCTGGGAACCCATGGCTTGGACAGGTGCACTGTTTGCTGGCTATAAAGCTGGCCAGGCCCAGAGAGTGGTGGTGAAGGGAGTAAAATCCATCTGGCCAATAACAAGTGGGTTAGTCCCAGCTCAGTACCAGCCCTGTTTAGGATCTTGATTGATGATCTGCATGAGGGTCTTGAGTGCACCTTCAAAAAGTTTGCAGGTGGTAGTGTTGGTCTGCTGGAGGGCAGAAAGGTTCTGCAGAGGGATCTGGAGAGGCTGGATTGATGACCCAAGGCCAAGTTTGAGTTTCAACAAGGCCAAGTCCTGGGTCCTGCACCAGAGTCACAACTATCCCATGTAATGCTACATGCTGGGGCAAGAGTGTGTCCAGGTGGCCAAGGGCATCCTGGCCTGTGTCAGCAATAGAGTGGCAGCAGGACCAGGGAAGGGATCATGGCCCTGTATTTGACACTGTTGAGTCAGCATCTCAAATGCTGTGTTTAGTTCTGGGCTATTCACCACAAGAAAGATTTTAACGCATTAGAGCATGTCCAGAGAAGGGCGACATAGCTGGGGACAAGTCTGGAGTACAAGTCTGATGAGGAACAGATGGGAGAACTGGGGTTGGGGCAGGGGGTGTTTAGCCTGGAGAATGGGAGACTGTAGACAGGTGGGGGGGTCAGTCTCTTCTCCCAGGTAACAAATTAGAGAACAGGAAAAGAATGGCCTAATATTTGTATTATATATTAAGAAAAATGCCTTCACCTAAAAGGTTGTCAGGCACTGAAAGAGGTGGCCCATGGAAGTGGTGGAATCTCCATCCTTGGAGGTATTTAAGAGATGTGTAGTTGTGGCACCTGGGGACATGGTTTTAAATAGTGGACCTGACAGTGTCAGGTAAACAATTGAACTCAATGATCTTAGAGGTTTTTCTCAACTTAAATGATTCTGTTCTTCTCTCTGTAGTCATATTTACAGAAAGTATATTTGTGAACTTTTCAGCCAATTTACTAAGTCCAACACTAGTAGAAGTTTATTTTCTAGATGTTGTGCAGTATATTGATTAGTCTGCAAGAGCAGTTATTTCTTTCATTAGCTAGAGCAGAAGGAAGTGATATATAGAAATATTATTGACTAAGACTAGTCTTACAAGCTTCATATTTTTTTTTCACAGCTGATCTTTTCTCTTTTTTAAGTCCTGAGTTTGATAGGTTTTATTTACTCTCTCCGTTAGTGTTTCACTGTGTTGTTTTGTTATATTTCATGTAAATAGAAATAGCTAATACAACTTACTATAATTATATACACAGCATGATAAAGGAGGAAAAAGAAGACAGTCAGCAAGTAATGAGCCTTTCATAAGGTGTGGAAACATGAGGTTGCCCAATTCAGGCCAGAAGTGTGTTTGTGCACCAGGCAGGTGTGTGTGACCTGGAGTCACACCGACCCTGGATCTGGTTCGCTTGTATAAAATTTAACTGAACTTCTGCTGTGCCATTGCTCACCATAGGCTGCTGAACATTGGGAAATACCAAAAAAAATGAAGTGTATTCATTGCAAAAGAAATACTCTTAAGAATATAAAGACCTAAAAGGCATCCATAGTAAGCCAGCTTCACCTAGCCAAATACCCCAAATCTGGCTGCAGCCAAGAAGAAGCTGTAAAGGGAAAAGTACAAAAAGTAAGGGAGGAGCATGATGATTTGCCCAAATATTCCATCATCAGACTAATTTTTCCTAATCCAATGAATTTGTAGCCTTTTGTTTGTTTTCTAAATGGAGGCTGTAGCCTCCCTTGAAACATTCTGACAGCATGAGTTTCTTACTTTCCTGTGACAATTTCTCTTGCAATTCAGGCATTGACCTTACTAAACAAGCTCATTTGCAAGGTATGGCAAAACTAAAAATTGCTGCAAGAGAAATTCACCCTTGGCTCTCATAATCCTGTTTGTATGGAGTTTCTTCAAGGTCTGATGTGGGTCACCACTGAGTGTTTTGTTGGGGAAGATCTACAGGGGATAAAAATCAAGGGAAGGCATGATGGAAATCTCATGCAATGCAGAAAAATAGTTTTCCAAACTACCCAAAAACTCCAGTAATTTCATGTTGGGAGGTCCAAACTAAGTGAAGATGGGAGCTGAGGTTCTACAGATACCCTTGATTCAAGCTCTCAGATCTTCAAATTAGAAGACATAACAGCTATTCCTTCCCACTACTCCTGCCAAGAGTCTGAAACAGAATAGTTTTTTTGTTAATGTAAATGGTTTTCTATGTAGGAATAAGGATCTACAAGGCTATGGCTGAAATTCTAAAAAACAAACAATTTTAACTTAAGGAGCTAAATTCCTAGTGAAGCAGATAGGATTTTGACCTTTGAAAGAAAGAGCTGGCTAGTTTTTTTAAGTGCCTCAGCTTTGATATTATTTCCCTAAGTCCATCTGTATGCATACATTTTACTACTACTACGACTACTACTACTACTACTACTACTACTACTAATCATGATCATGATCATCATCATCATCATCATCATCATCATCATAATTCTAAAAATAATAATTAAAATCCCTATTTATTTGAATTAACTTAGAATTTATTTTTTTATTAATTTATTGTTATTAATTTAGAATTTTTATCTAAAAGTTTAAAAATGCTTTTTGAGAAGTAAAAAAGGAGTTTTTTGGTGCCTATTTCTTCAAATTTTCCAGAATTATTCTACAATTTTCCTGTCATGAAGAAAAATGACAGTGACACTGTAAATGGACTTCAGGGAATCCACTTCATGGGAACTGTCAGTTCCTGTCTTTACCCAAACTTTCTTGAGCTCACCTTGATTCTGCTCTGATAGAAGAGCAATTATAATTTTTGAACAATATTTGGAATCCATTTTTTAATCCATGTTAAAGTATGTTTCACTCAGGTTGGTTGGGATAAGTTTCCACATTTTAGGCAACTGAAGATAAAGCTTTTTTTTTAAGCATTTCTGGATTTTGGGGTGTTTTCCCTGTTGTTGGTAAAAAAACAGCCAGTTGGCTTAAAGCCAGTAGCCAAAATCAAAGCTACTCCTGTTTCAAGACTGTATCTTTATTCAGGATTGATGCATCTGTGCTGATTGCACACATCAGTGACTTCATCCTCTCAGGACTGCAAAACAGAACCTAATTTACAGATATTTGCATACAGATGTTTAATAACAGATTCTTTGAGGTGGAAAAATGAAGTTTTGAGAAATTAGAGACAACAGTATGCATTTTCCATGCTAGTGTCTATTAGGGATGACTTGAAGGCTGAATTGTTACTGCACCTTTCTTACGTTTTCTCATATGCAAATTTTAACCCTTTGATTGGCACAGAGACTCTAAATTAAGAAACTTAAAAGCTAAGTAGGAAAGATTATGCTATTCCAGGAATAACAGATGAAGTGTGACAGGGATGCACAATATTTTTTAAATTGCATGTAGCAAATTTGTTAATTACAGTCAAAAATAATGTTGCTATTTGTCATGGCTGTAGACTGTTACTTTGAGACCAGACCAGCCGGAGACAAAGTGGTAAAATAATAGAAGGATGGGCTCATTTGATGACCTGAAAATAAAACGCTTTAATAGTGAAACAGCAAATATGTAATCTGTACAAGGTAGAGAGTGCACCAAAAGGGCAGGGTTCAGGGTGTTACAGTAGCTTATATAAACTAGGATAGGGGTGAAGTCTGAGGGTAGGAGTCCAATGAAGAGGGGTTGTGTGGAGGAAGCCCAGTCCTCTGACAGGCCTCCTCCCTGGAGATCTGCCTCCTAAGATAAGACAAAAGTACTTAGTCATGGTGATTAAGCTACAGACCCCTTCCTGCTTTGGGACCCCATTTTATCTCCCTGTTAACAATTGGTCATTTTACCCTGGTCTCAGACCATTGGTCCCTTTCTCAATTCTCCCCTTCCCTATAAAAACCTTGGCTTTTGCCCAGTTTAGTGGATGTGACCATCACTGGCCTCCTTTGCTGAAGCCTCCCAATAAAGAACCTCCACCGAATGCTACATGGCCTCCCATCTCTTATCTACACATTGACTGGGATAACCCATGAGCAGAGCAGGCTGGGCTGATCTGAGCTGATCACAAGAGCAGAAATCACTTCTAAAAGAGCTGATGACTTGAAGCCTCAGGCCATGCTCCCAAGGGTTTACCCCTGGCTGGAAACTGCCTGAAACTCCCTGGGCAGCTGCTCCTTCTCAGGATGTCTATCAAGGATCATTGGTGGCAGAGCTGGGGGTTGGACAGACCCCCCCAGTTCCAGCCTTGACAGGGTGGTTAGGAATATTTAAAACACTGCAGCAAATATAAACAAATGGCAACGGGGGAAACAGGGAACTATCTAGTAACATTTACATAACTACAAACAAGGGGCAGTGTGGGTATTGTCTTTTTTCTCCATGATAAAGGGTGGCTATCCCATGGCCTTTTGCCTGGGTTTTCCACAACCCAAACATCTCCCCCTTTTTGTTTTTCTAAGAACAAACACAGTAAACCTTAATATAACAATAGTAATACTGTGAGATGAAACAAGCATAAATGCATCTTAGACTGCAGCATCCCACAGCCCTGGGTGTGGATAATCTTCATAGGCTGGGGGAACGATCTCTTCTAAGCTTACTTCCTCTTCTTTCTGATTAATAAATAATGCTTGGAAGGAGTTTTTGAAATTTTTTGATAAACAACTTAGCAAACCATGTAAAAGGACTATAACATTGACAACAGATAACGTAATTGTTGAGCCAGTTTTGAGTGCTGAGATTACCCATGTGGGTATGCCCCAGTTTTTGAAGAGTCCAGAAAACCAGTCTGTGCCTGTCTCCTATTGAAGTTTCTTGAGTCCTTCTCTAAGTGTTTGGATGCTGTGGTGGATGGACTCACTATGGTCAGAGAGGTTCATACAACACATACTCTCAAAATCTTCATAGCCATGCTGATGGGCCAATAACAGGAAGTCTATGGCCACCCTGTTTTGTAAAGTGGTATGCCTCACACTGTCTACATCTGTCAGCACCTCACTCAAAGCCACAGAGGTAGCACTGGTTTGCATACTCAACCAACTACCAGAGTCTGTCTAGCATAGTTAATGCTTTTGCTATAGCAACCCAAAAAATAAAAGTGGATGCTGCTATTTGTTGTCCATATGTTCAAAAGGTGAGATCATCATCTTTGCAATTTGCTTTGAATTGGTGTGTAAACATTTTTTGTCTGATTTGCTTATCTCAGATCATGGCAAGACTGGATGTTAGTAGAGTAAGTCTACCTATGCTACATGGTCCACCTTTAATATGAGATGGAATGATGGGCCACTCTTTCTCCACAAATAAGGAATATGCCTGATAGTAGTTGCAATGGGAAATCACTGACCAGGACAAGATGTGAGAGGTGTAATTGTACCACATAGTTTAATTTTTGTAAGCCAAATTGTGTGAGGAGACATCCCATGCTATTTTCTGTTCTGCTGTTATTTGTTGAATGTCTGTCCCATTATGTATCTTTTTAATTGCATCTGCTTCGTTCACATAATGAAATTTAACACAGAAGTCCATTTTTACAGAACCCAAAATCTCCATTTCTTGGGGTTTTAGTGTTGCATGTAGTAATTTCCAGGCCCAGTAATTCCAGTTACCCATGGGTCTGTGGACTCACTTATTGTGGGGGCGGGGTGTATGGATGGCATCCTCATTTAATGGCCATTCATCTGCTGGCAACCTTATTACAGGTGGAAAAGGGGTTCTCCAGATTAGGTACTGACAGACACAGTGTTTCTTGTTTAGTTATATTGGCCAATGTTACCCATACATTTTGCTTCAGCTGTGAGACTTCCCCGGTCTTTATGAAGGGTATGGTGCAGACCAAAACTCCGACACACAGGATTCCCTCTTGGGTCATGGTCAGATGTTTCTTCCCTCAACTGAGTCCTCCACTGGGGCTTTCGATGGTCATGTAAGCTCTTTCAGCAGCTACACGTGGGGCTTGATGCTCTTTGTGGGGATCCACCTGGGTCCTGCACCTGTGGACACACAAGCAAATCCCCTTCCCCAGGTAATAAGTGGGAAAGGTCCAGAAACTTGCCCTGTTTCAGGGTCTTTTATCAGTACAGGTGGTTTTTCTTTGAGCTTTGCTTGTGCGGTGTTCGTGAAATGTCTAAATATTGCTGGGACTGGTTCCATAAGTGAATTATTTAAAAAATTAAAAACATACATAGCCTTACACAATCTTTCTGCTATAGGTAAGACCTCTACTCCCTGTTTTTGTTTTTCTTAAAGGTCTTTAAGAGACCTGTGGGCTCTTTCCATAATTGACTGACCAGTGGAGAAGTGAGGAATGCCCGTTGAGTGCCGGATGCCCCACAGAGTAAAAAAGTCCATTTTTTCTGAAGTGTATGCTGGTCTATTATCTGATTTAATTTCTTGGGGGATAGCTAATGTTGAAAAAGCCTGTAGGAAGTGCTTTATTACATCTCAAGTTTTTTCTCCATTGTGGGCTGACACATAGAGGGCTCCTGAAAATGTGTCTATTGATATATGTATATATTTCAATTTACCAAATGATTGATAATGGGTAACATTAGATTGCCAGACTTGTAGGCTGTTCAAATCTCAGGGATTAACCCTGACTCCAACTGATGATATTGTCTGTTTTTAACAATCTGGGCAGGACAGAATAATCATTCTTGCTTGGTCTTTAGTGATACTAAACATTCACATTAACATGGGGGCATTCTGATGGAAAAATGCATGGCTCAGACCAGCTTGTTCAAAGAAATTAGGTAAGTAGTTCGTATGGCCATGGTCCAAATGTTGGCCTGTGTGTTGCCTTTGACCATGAACCCCGGCTGCGAGGTATGTGATCTGATGTGGGTGATAAAATAAGGCTGCTGATGAAAGGAAAGAAAAAAAATGAGCTTTTTAAGTAAATCATACAACTTATCATTTGAGACTGCTCTATCCACTACACTTGCTACATAAAAGGAATTGGTAACTAAATTGAAAGGAAATGGAAACTTTGAAAATGCACGAACAACAGCTACAAGCTCCACGATTTGAGGGAAGCCTACCACCTTCTCAATGTCCGATTCCCATTCTTTGGTCTCCGGATTTTGCCAAGTTATTACAGACTTTTGAGATTTCCCTGAGCTATCTGTGAAAAAAGTAATTGCAGTAAGAGGGGTATGACTTTTTAGGGGTTTTAGGGTCAACTTAAGAGAGGAATGCAAAAACTTTTGTTTAGGATAATGAACTGAAATCTGCCCTGTAAAATTAATGAAAGAATACTGCAAACACTCAGATTGTTGTAACAACCATTGCAAATAATTATTAGTAACACATAAAAAGATAACTGTTGGAATCCAAAATAAAAGCCTCTCAGAGCTCCTCAGACAGAGAAAAGAATTAAAATAAATTAAACCATAGATATAGAGTAAAAGTGTAAGTTTTATTTTTAAATAGGTAAAAATATAGCTTAAGTGCCCTAAGAGTCTGTGTTAGCTAGTGAAAAGCCTTATTACCCAGTTTTAAAGTTCAGTGAAAGTACCCTTCACAGATTCAACTTAGCACTAGACAGAATGAAAATACACTTTGCATTCTTGGATAGAACAGATAGGATTATTCATGTAAACAGATAATACCCTATACGTAAGATTTAGGTAAAAATAACATCACTTTCGCATGTTAGAATTAAGTTCAGATTGGTGTAGAAAGTATTGTTTTAGAAGCGTGTTTTTAGCTGATTGGATGATTTATGAATTTAATCCCCCATATTGGGGATCGGAGAAGAATGACTGATGGAAGAAGAACAGCAGCTCCATCATCATCACCAACTGCTTCTGTGGCCCAAGACAACAAGGACAACAGATCTCTACACCGAGAAGCTGCTGCCCTGAACATCGGGACCTTATACCAGAGAGCTGCTGCTCAGAACTCAGGACTTCATGCCAAAAGATTTTAGTAAGGACTTTAACTTTCTAAACTCTTTGCCTTTGAGACTGATGCTTTTATACAATAAATACCTTTCTAGCAACCATCAAACATCAACTGCTCATGTTTCTTTGAGACCTGGAAATATCCCCAGAATCCCCATTGAAACTCAACAGGTAACAGATAAGTTTCTTCCTGAAAGGGAGAGGATTTG
Source organism: Pseudopodoces humilis (assembly GCF_049639895.1). Classification (NCBI taxonomy): domain Eukaryota; kingdom Metazoa; phylum Chordata; class Aves; order Passeriformes; family Paridae; genus Pseudopodoces; species Pseudopodoces humilis. The sequence goes on along the minus strand of NC_142209.1, from coordinate 5,013,796 downwards.
GTATCTGTCTTTCATAGTTAGCTGGGATATAATTTCTGGACAAGTAGTTATAGTCTTTTTCATTTGGTATGATAAAAAGACCCATTCCAAATGAGTACTGGATCAGGTGTTTCTAGATCCTATTGGAAAATTAATCCATAAAGTTGAGGGCTTTTTCCTAGGACTGCAAACAGAAAAGGTAAGTTACTGTTAAAACTGTGTGTTTGATGTGATCTGATGATGGTGGTAACTTTATGCAGGGCTTCTTGAGTTTCTTCTGTCAATTCCCAGGGTGAGTTTAAGGCTGGATTGCCTTTCAGTAAGTCAAATAGAGGGGCTGAGTCTTGATTTGTTATCCCTAATAGAGGTCAAATCCAGTTGATTGTGTCCAAGAGTTGTTACACGTCATTTAATGTCCAGGGGTTATTTTTTAGCTGTACTATCTGAGGATCTGAGGTATCACAGTTTTTTCTGTAATTTTGTAACAAAGGTATTTCCATGGAGGAAGCTGTTGTATCTTTTCGTCAGCTACAAGGAATCCAGCTTCCCAAACAGTAGAGATGACTTGATTTGAAGTAGTTTTTAGAGAGGAGTAATTTCTGCAGCTATGAGAATATCATCCATATAATGTAATATAATAGACTGTGGGTTTTTGTGATGAATGGAAGAAAGGATTTTAGCTCTGTACCTCTGGCAGATGGTGGGTGAATTTTTCATAACCTGTGTTAAGACTGTCCAGTGGTATCTCCATAAAGGTTCTCGCCTGTTGATTGATGGTACAGAGAAGGCAAATCTCAGTGCATTGCCCGGGGTATACTAAAAAAAACAGTCTTTTAAATCAATAATGATTTATTTCCAGTCTTTTGGTAACATTGTAGTGGAAGGTGAGCCAGGCTGTAGGGATCCCATCTCCTTGATAGCCTCATTTATTTTTCTTAGATCTTGGAGGAGACATCACTTCTAGCTATGGGGCTTCTTGATTACAAAAACTGGGGTATTTCACAGGCTGGTGGTTGGGACAAGGTGGCCTTTGTCCCGCTGATCCTTCACTAATTTTTCTAGTGCAACCAGTTTTTCTTAAGGTAAGGGCCACTGATCAAACCACACAGGTTTATTTGATGTCCAGGTTAATCTCAAGGTGTCACTCCCATCAGTAGCCCATATCAAAAATTTGTCTCCAGCCTCATGCTCCATTGTGACAAAATGTTCCTTCCCCACAGGACTACTTTCTCCCTTACTACAAATAGTTTTGTAGTAGCAATGTGACCCTCGGGCCCTTCAAATTGTCAGGATGTAAACTATGAAAGCTGTTGTTGTGGCCCCCAATACCTGTTAGGACATTCAAACATGGTATGAGAGTCCATTCTGGAGGGCAGTAGGATTGGGAAACCAGTTACATCGGCTCTGGTGTTGATGAGCCCAGTAAGGGTGATGTTCTTACCCAAATGTCACAAGGTGCATGTGAATTCAGGTTGTTGTAGTTCGTTTATTTAATTTTGTTAAGGATTTGTTGAAGCTTGTTAGTACATTCTTGTTTCCCCCGATGATTGTATTGGTTTGGCCCCAGTTGTCAGTTATGTAAACCCCTCCTATTTTCCCTGAATGTTCCATGTCAGTCACCTTAGCCCTGCCCCTACCCCCCTATCCATCATTGTAAACCCCACCCCTTCTTCCAGACCCTTCTTTATCAATTATCCCTGGAGGCCCCACTAGTTAGTGTATCTTGCTCCCTCCCTCTGTGAATCCCTATTGGTCTGGAAGTGGTGATCCTCTCCCCTTACTCGTACTCTCAAGATTCCCCATTGGTCCACAGTTTGTATCCTCCCCTAGAGGTCAGGCCATACTTAACTCCTTGCGTGGCAATGCTCAGGGCTCTCTTGTACCTGATCCCTTCCAGCGTGGGCCCCTTGTTTCCCTGACCTAATAAAGCCATAGCTGGGAACTACAATCCAGGAGAAACTCCTCTACTTTCTTGTCTCCACAGCTGACGCCGTGCGCCGCAGAGCTTGGGGTGGCCCAAGACTCTGGAGGTTTCACTGAGGGAAAAGCCTACTCCCTGATGATTCCCCACTCCGTTCGCTTGCACCGGAGTGCAAAGACCACTGTATAGCCAGCCGGAGCTCCGCTGCAGTGCAGCGTGAGTCTGTGACTGATCTTTCTGGCCCATGCAGTGGAGTAATTGTCTGAGTTTTCAGTGGTGGAATCTGGTAACAGGAGTGCTTGTGCAAAAATTAGCCCTTTAGGAATAAAGCATGAGGATCAAGACATAAAGTGAATACAGTTGCTTCTTGAGATGATGTCACAGTAGGTACAGTTGGCACAACATAAAATCCTTTATCCCTGGCTCTGCTTTTGCCCACAAACAGCTCACGTGGCTGTTGTTCTGGGCCTAATTGTCCGGTGGAGATTGCATGGTGTATCCAGTTTGTGAGAATTACTGGATGGGGCGTTGACAGCTCCAAGCAGGAACCTGGTAGCATGGTGGCAGGGAGATTGGAGAGGAGGTGCTGTAGCTGTGAGCCTGTGGGTTGCTGATGATTTCTGACACAGGTGACAGGGCTGTTTGTATCATCGTGCGCCACTGCCTTGTGCTCAGTTGGGAGTTTCCTGGCTGATGGCATGCGCACTCCTGCACTAGGCAGAAACTATTAGTCTTTTGGTAATTTCCCTTGCACCCACAGGGCTTAAAAGGCAACTTCTGTCTGGGTTTATCCCAATTCTTTGCATAATGTCCTTTCTTGCCACAACTATGGCAGAGCCCAGGTCTTTTGCTTTGCTGCTCCTTTATGGTATCTTTAAAGGCAGCTAGAGCCCCTGCCAGAATTTGAGTTTGTAAAGTGGTGGTTTGTTCTTGCTGTTTTGTTGCCTCCTCCTGGGAAGATGTTAAAGCCTTAGAGAGGACCTGCTCTTGCAGTGCAGCAGTGTGCTTGGGAGTGGCTAAGCAGTTGCAGGCATCTATCATCTGAATGAATCTCACACTCAGGAGCAAGAGCATGTAGTATTTTTTTACATTGGGGATTTGCACTGCTAGCCTTTTCAATAATTCCTCCCACACCCAGTCCAGCACCACCTGTTTTTCTAAGGCCAGTTTATGTCTGTCAAGGAACTTCATGTAAGGCTCATCCGGGACTTGTCTTATATCAGCGAAGTCCAGGTCTCGTTTATTACCTTCAGGAACCTGAAGTAACACCTTCCTGGCCACGTCTTTGATGTTGTTGAGGACAGGTCTAGGGAGGTCCTCTGCTTGCCAGTTGTGGTCAGTGTGGGTCCCTCTCCTGCAGTTGTTCCATATTAAATGCTGCCCTTGCTGGATCTCCTGCATATTCTCTCCAAAGCTGGGTTAGTATATGCTTCCATGCTAACTCCCATAGGGAGTATGGTGTAGAGAATAATAGTTGTCATTAAGTAATGCATGTCATGTGGTGTTGTTAGCACGTGAGTGGCAAGGGTGGCTTGAATTAAATTGCCAAAATATGGCGAGTCCCTTCTGCATTCCCTTGCAGCCTTGCAAAATTCCTTAATTTCTCCAAAGACCAGAGGCTCCCATTGGGGGTAAGCACCTCCCCGTGCATAGCGGACCAGCATTACTTTTAGCTTAGAGACTATCTCCCACTCCCCTTTCTTTATTGCTTCCTTTCTTTTTTCCTCCCATGGATACTGGCTAGGGTTTTGAGGCTGAAGGTCTTCCTCTGAGGATGAGGAGGAAGAGGAGCACAAAGAGAGATTTCCAGACATCATAAACATTTCCTTAGAGCTCTTATGGTTGGCCGTTCAACTTTAAAATAGGCTTCCAAGTAGGCCTTGGTGCTGGTGACCACAGCACTGCCATCTTAGAGCTGGGCCTTTACAGAACTGAGGTGAACATGGTTCCAGTCTCCTCGGAATAGATGTGGCCTTTTTGTCTGATAGAGTCAGGGGAGGAGTGTCACAAGGAGAAGGGGGCATGCCGCAGGGTAGAAGAGGTGGAGTTGGAGGAGGGTTTGCAATTTGACTGGAGGGCAGGGTGTTAGTATAGCTTTTAAAATGGCTGTCAGTTTTAGAATGGCAGTCACTATTTGGATGGCAGCCAATGTCAAAGGTGACTGACTGCTTGGCATTAGAGAGGACCAAAGAGGGCACGGAGAGGGATAAGGAGAACATACAGGTTTGGGTAGGATGGAGTGGGAGGGGGTGTCCAAGATGGCATGGCCATCATTATCCTGGGCCCAAAGTGAAGGGGATGGAGGTGTACACAGGGTGATGGATCCATCAGCCAAACTGTTATTCACTTTGAGCCCATCCAGGCCATATGCGTCTGCAAATTCAATCCTGTATCTATCTCCAGGATGACTTAAAGGGCAAAAGGGGTGACGAGAAGGGCTAGCAGTCCCAGGCATTTCTGAATCGATAGATCTTCTTTCCCTTCCCCTTTCTTCAAATTTTAGTATCTCTGTGATGAGGCAGAGAATAGGGAGTAGCCCTTGTGCAAATTGATCTCTTTTACTTGCCAAATTATAGAATTTCCTTCCTACTGAGTCTCAGAATTGCAGAGTAACTGCCTTGGGTGCAGTATTGTTAGGAAAGGTTTTGAAAGCCCATTTAATAATAATTTTTAACTCCTTCTTCTCAAATTTTCTTCCCTGGGATGCCAGCTTGAACTCAAACTGATGGTAGACATCCTTCTCTACAGTTGATAGTTTAACACCCATCTTAAAGGGTTATAGGGGTAATGGGTGAACTATCCCCTCTCCTCTTTATCTGCCCTCTGCAGGTCTTCCTGAGACAAGTCGTCATCCAAAGTTCGTCTGAGGTATCCAGCTGGGCCCAGCTTCCACATCTGGAGAGGGTTGGCCTACTGGACAGCTTTCCCTGCTGATGCAATCCTGACAGGTCCCTCAATGTGAGGGTCCCTGTTCAGTTGCCATTTGTCGTGGCTGCAGACTGCGACTTCGAGACCACACCAGCCAGAAATGAAGTGGTAAAATAATAGAAAGATGGGCTCAATTTGATGACCTGAAAATAAAACTTATATAGTAAATGTAATAGTAAAACAAATATGTAACCTGTACAAGGTAGAGGGTGCACCAAAAGGGCAGGGTTCAGGCTGTTACAGTAATTTATATAACCTAGGATAGGCGTGGAGTCTGAGGGTAGGAGTCCAATGAAGAGGGGTGGTTAGGAATATTTAAAACACTGCAGCAAAAATAAACCAATGACAACAGGGAAAACAAGAAACTTTATAGTAACATTTACATAACTACAACCAAGTGGCAGTCTGGGTGTTGTCTTTTCTCTCCATGATAAACAGCCTTCTGCCTGGGTTTTCAGTGACCCCTGAAATATTTTATATTTTTAGTATAAAATACTTTTATATATATATATATATATATATATATATAGTATAAAATCCCCAAATTAATCTGGGATTTGCAGCCAAAATTTAATATATGATATTTGTAAACATCCTGCTGACAAGAAAATCTGCAGGATGTGGCCCAGAATTGAAGTAGGACTTGTTTCCCAGCATGTGTGGAATAGTTGTTAGCAATTACACAGAAGATGACACCTAGAGTCCATCCAAGAATAGTTTACCACCGTGCTAGGGGTGGTCAGAACAGGGAGTGAACTTTCCACAAGCAGTTTAGAGTCTGATATAGGTAAAACCTCACATAGGTGTAATGTGAAATAATTTAAAATAAAGATAGAAATATGGATGCTAACTGTGAAGCAGGGAGCACAGTGCCTGTGGAATAGCAGGCCACATAACTTTCTCAGTCTTGCCTGAGAAAGTGCCTGGGAAATCATAAGGAGGAATTCAAACAATCCTTAGAGATAGAAGACAGCCTTGCAGGTGCTGTTTGTCAGTTTCTTGTTTTCTTGCAAGAGAAGGTCGAGGGGTGGTGTACCCCACTGACCAATGATGGTGATGTGTTACTTTACTAACCAGTAAGAGTTTTACTTTTCTGTACTTTCACGTATCGATCTACAAAAGAAGATCTGAAGTAATAAACCTTAAGAGAAAGAACTCTCCTGTTCAACACACAAGAGAGTCTTATGTCGTTCTTCTCGCTGCTCCCAATAGAGCGACAAACAGAAAAGAAAAAAAAAATAGCTTTCTAACTCCCTGTTAATCTGTTTACTCCTGCTTCAGAATTGGTGAACAGAGGAGCACCTGATCTTTCTCAGCTTTCTTCTGGCTCATGGAACTGCATAGAAGGTCAGGTTTGTAGGCAGCACTATATTCATGTAATGAATCTAACCTGATGCATGCAAATAAAGATACCTGAAGACCATCTAATGTCTCTAAATTTAGGTTTATTTCTGAATTGATACAACACTGCATAGCCCACTGAGAAGTTTTCATTTCTTTGCTCTTAACTGTACCTTTCTTCTTAGCTATCCTAAGCAAAGAGCACTCACTCTTGTAGTGATCTCAGCCCTCTGTTAAGTCATCCTTGACTTTGCTAGGTATTTCTACAGGAAGTACTGAATTTTCTTACTTGGTGATTATTAATACATGTTTCTTTCAGGAACTTGTCTCTGTTTGAGGTCAAACTCCAGATTACTCCAAATGAGTAATACAAAGCCTGCAGCAGTATAGGAAAATAGTACATCTTGCCATGTAATTTGGGAGGGGAATCATGACCGCTGTTTGAGATTCCTATGATTCTACTTCTCAATTTCTCAACTTAATGAAACAATATTTTTGTTATATTTCATCAGTTCCTCTGGTTTTGTCATGCTTTCTCTCCTGCAGTTCCCCATACCATGGGAAAAACTTCCAGAAAGTGTCTGCATGTTTGTTGTATTTACAGTTTAGGAGTCCTGTGTCAAGATGTCTTAAACACTTTGACTTCTGTTAGTAAACCTGTGGACAAGCTTGACTACCGCTTAGTATTTTAATAGCTGCCCTGCTGTTCGAGAACCTACTCATGCAATGGTTGTATTGTCAGGCTTTTTAATAACGAATTAATTATATTATTAACTTTGAATCATCCACTTTTGTTTTTCATATTTGAGTTTAACCACACAGAGGAGTAGCTTTTAGCTCACTTTATATTGAAGTACTGTAGCATAATTTAAAGGGTTTTAAATAAATAAAAAAAGAAACTTTGAAAAGTGTTTTATACTTCTGAAATTGTTGTGGTTTGACACTGGCCAAAAACCCTTCTTATGCTACAGTTGAACAAAGGAAAAGGGAAAAAAATTAACAAAGGGCTCATGAGTTGAGACAAGAATTGGGAGAAAAACCTCTAAGGGCAAAACAGATTCAAATTTAAAGGTATGAAGTAAACTTAGTATTAACAGAGTCAGAGAAGGATTGAGAAATAAAATAAGTTTTTAAAACACCTTTTATTTCCCAAGTCCTTCTTTCTTACCAACAGTGAAGGGAGACAAGGTGTGCAAGTTTTGGTCAGTTTGTCACTTGGGATTTCCTTCTGTTCGGTCAAGGAAAAGAGTATTTTTTTCTCCTGTGCCATGGGGTCCCTCCCATGGGCAAACAGTCTTCCCAAAACTGTGAGGTCACTCATCCACGGGATGCAGTCTTTTAAGGATAAGCTGCTCCTGTTTGGAAGCAAGGGCTTTTTCTCCCTGTCTCTGGAAGCAGGGGCCCTCTTTCTCTATTTGGCTCTCACTAGACTACAGGGTCTCCCACTAGACTTCATCTAACACCCCCCAGCTCTGGTGTAAGCACTTTTCCCACGGGTTGCAATTGAATCTCTGCATCCCTCTTGGACTTCATGCATGACAAGGAAACAGTTTGCTTCACTATAGTGCTGCAGAGAAATCTTGACTCTGACACTTGAAGCACCTTCTCCCCCTCCTTCTTTTCCACTGACCTTGGTGTCCCCATGTTGTCTTCCTTCACATGTCCTCACTTCCTCCCCTTTTTGACTAGAAGAAAAACTGCTGCTTATAGGCATCATTGCCAACAAGTTCCACTAATTTGAAGATTCCTGCAGGATCCTGCAGTGCTTAGAAGTTCATCTCAACCAGGTTCTCTGTTGTCATGCTTCCACTGCTGGCCAAGCAGCCCCACTGCCACCATATGAGCAGTGGCAGCTGCCACGGTGCTCATGCTATTTCATGCCTCTCTTATGCGGGGTGCTGGGAAGAGTAAGCTGCTGCCCCTATCTGTGTGGTTAGCTAGGGGTGGCCAGGCAGGCGAGGCTCGCTGTGGGCCACCCCGAGATGGCAGCGGCTGCACCTCATCACCACACATCGCACTGAGGTGGCAGCAGTGCCTCCTCACTCCTGGGGAAAAAACTGTATGTGCACTGTTTTGATTTTCTTCTTAAATATGTCATCGCAGAGGCATTACCAGCCTCTCTAATTGTGCCAGCAGTGTGTCCATCTCCAGAGCTGTTGTGAGGTGCCTCAGGGAGGCAAAGATTTAGTTTCAGATAAGCATTGTTAAAGTGAGAGGCATGGCTGTAAGCCCAGCCTAGTGTGAAGTTTGACCTCCTGCTTTGGGGGATGGGCAGTGTGAGCCCTGGATGAAGCTGCCCCACCCCAGACCCCTTGTGAGGGGTGTCCCAGGAGTTCTGATTGGGTTTGAGCCCCTGGGGTTTCTCCCTTGCTGTGTTCCTAGTGGTCCCTGACTCTGAACTCAACCCTGGTTCTGTCCCTCAAAACCCATCACCCTGCCTTTGTTTGGCACTCTGTCTCTGAATCTGAGTTTGTTCCCAGTCTGAATAAATGTTTTCATGAACAGAAGCCCGTCTTGTTGCTGTCCCATGCTGGTTCCTAATAACTGTAGCTTCTCTGGACATGATCCTGCGGTTGCAGAACTTGACACAGCCATCAGAGATTTGCTCTGTCAGACATGGTGGAAGGTTCCAGCAGCTTCTCAAAGAAGCTACTCCTGCGGTCTGTCCCCCCGTGCTACTACCAAAAACCAGGATGTCTCAAACTGACATAAAAATATAGAAATATTGTTGAGGAGAATGAAACAGGGAAATCTTATGAATATGATTGTTTAGCAAAAGATTCTGAAAATATGAAGCCTAGAATCGAAGTAGAAATGAGAGCTAGCTTTGAGTCATGGGATACTGAGTGCTAGTTAATAAATACCCAAAGAACAATAGCCTCGCCAGCTAAAGGAGAATCCCCGTTGATGAAAGAATGTCCTTCTGCAGATAGAGAATCCAAAGGACAAGCAGCAAGAGAAGAATTTGTAAAGCTTTTAGAGTTTGAAATGTAACACTGTATGGTAATGTAGTAGTTCCTATAGGCTATATGTAAATTCTTTAGTGTGTGTGTCTCGTAGTGATTGGTTACTGGGAATTAGAATAGTCACTATATAAAAGCATATAAGGTATTGTAACAGTAACTTCGCTCTCTTGTTTTCTCCCCACACTCTTGTGTTCTTCCCACTTTCTTATCCTCCCCTCTCTTAACTCCCTTGTGTTCCCTCTTACTCCTTTCTTATTCCCCCCTCTCTCTTAAGCCTCTCTTGTTCCCCCCACTCTCGCCCTCTTACTCTTGTTTTCCCCCCTCTCTCTCTTTAACCTCTCTTGCTCTCCCCGCTCCACTCTCTCTCCCTCCCTGACCACGTGTACGCCGTGGCTAGCAGTGGATACGGGTCTCTCCCTCCCTGACCACATGTAGGCCAAGGCTGGCGGTGGATATGGGTCTCTTCCTCCCTTTACCCATATAATAAATTGCTTATACCTGAACAGCTTGACCCTGGAGAAATATCTCACTGCGAGCGAGTGTTTTGTACATCAATAAAATATTAGATAAATCAAGTTGTGCATGTATCACTATTGTACCCTACAACTGAACTAACAAAAACAGGATTCTACCTCATATGAAAGCATCACTACCCAAGGAAAAGCCATTATGAGAACATCTAGATAACAGCTACTTCAAGAGAGATACAGTGAGATACAAAGAGAACTGTTTAGTTAGGCAGGATTTTTTCTCTGTACTGGAAACCATGACCAAGATAAATGGGGCTCTTCTGTATATAAGACTGATCTAAATTTATTGCCTTTCTGTTCAGGGATTAGAAGAGAGTTTCTGCCTTGAAGTTTACTTATATTTCAAAATCAGAAAAATGTTCATACCATAAGAGCTCTAATTTCAGGTTGACAGTTGAAAGAGTTACATGACTTATGTCAGCCAACCCAGCTTCTTTTTCAAAGCCAGATCCTAGGCAAAGATGAATATATTTTCTGCAGCAGATTGGATAGAAGATGTTACTTTTGGTTAACACAAATTCAGTGGTCTTGCTTCACTAAAATTTTCTAATGACCTGCTTTTGACTTGAGAAAAAAAATTCCAGGCTGTGAAGACTGCCATGTTGTTAAAGCTGAATTGCAGATGCTATCACCATCTTCTCAACAAAAGTCATGCTTACAACCCTTAATTTAAAATATTTAAATTGCCAATATTAAAAACTACCTATTTCTAAGTGATTTGGGGGATTTTTACATTTATTCTTTTATTACAAGCTGTTAAGGTGATCCCGTGAGTACAGTGAAGAAATTAATGAACACACTAAAATTAAGCCTACGCTGAGAAAATTTATTTCTTGTCTTTGGTAAGAGCAAAATGAATTTTCAAACTAATCAAGACTATGGGATCTGGGACTAGAAAAATGAGGTAAGGGATTTTCTTAAGCAATATACTTAGCAAAAGGTTAAAGGTGAAGTACTAGAAAGTAGTACTTTCTAGTAGTACTAGAAAGAAATTCCAGACCTGAACAGCAATAACTTTTATGGTAGACTAAAAAAAATTACTGTTAATTAAGAAGAGGAGAACTCCATGAAAACAACATTACTTTAATCTGTTTTCATATTCAGACTTATTGTAGTGTATTATAAATTTTCATTACAGTTTTATTGCTTTGCCATTATACCTGTTCTTCAGTTATCGTTCCTTGCTGCTGTTTAGACAAGTTGAGTACTGCTGTGCTGTGTAGCTACTGATCTTGCTTCTGTTTTCCCATGCAAAAGAGTATTCTTCCTAATTAAAAATAAGGTTCTGAAATTCTGTAAAACTTAAAACATTCTTCTTTCACTGCCAACAGCGCCTATACCCTAGGTCTTGTGCATTTTAAACTGAGACCACACATGGCACAATGAGTATTTCAGGGAGAGAACTCCTTCAGATTTTTTTTTTAAAAGATATGTGTCCTGTAGAAGAGATGGCATTTGTGGTGTGCTTTATGGCTGCCCTTTTCACTGTGAGGGTGAGAAACAACACCTCTAAGTGTTTAAATAAACCTTTGTGGACTCTGCTGTGTAGTTTTATTGCACCTCGTACTAAGTATGAGATGGCTGCAGCTGCCCATCTCTTTAGATGACTCCCTTGGAGATTGGCCTTCATTACCCGAGGTGGGGGTGGGGGAAAGAGGGAAACAAAAGGGTGTGCTAGACTTCATCTTTATTATTATTGAATATGGTCAAACAGAGGGTAGCTCAGCTAAAAGATGACATAAAGAACATTAAGAGCCATGTTATAGGCAGGGGAAGCAGAAAGTAAGGCTGTGGGCCTGGGGTGCTGTACAGTGAAGAGGGAAGATGGAGAACAACTCTGTGAGTGGGATGGGCCGGCCCTATGGCACATGCAGGTCTTCACCTTTCCTAAAATGCAGCCCCAAGTGCCACTTGCCTGCTTTTTCATTTCACCCTCCCCAGTTTTTTTTTTTATGCAAGTTATCTTTTGAGAACAAAATGCGCAAGATACTTCCCCTTCCCATAGCAACTTTAATTTTGTGTCTGAGTTGTTGCGAGGATAATTCAGCATTTTCTGTTACTGCTGCTCCCATCTATCCTTTCATCCTCTTTAGCAAACTTCCAATGGAAGCTGGATGCTTGCATTCCTCAGAAATGCGGAAATTTGTGATCATCAAAAAAATCATTGTAGCCTACTAAGAAGGGTTTAAATGATCTTTAGTTTAGTGTTTAAAGTAGGTTTAATTTGTCGTAAATATTTGGACCTTACAAAAGTAAAGAAGTGTTAAAATATTTACTTAGTTGAATTTAACACCTCATTTATATTTTAACTTATTAAGTCCAAATTCTTGTGTTATTCATTATGATTATTTAAATAAAATGAATGTGGGCAGTTTTCTGCAGCTTGTGCTGTAATCCTGAGTCTGCTTGGTTTGAAACATCCATGACAGCGTCAAAAGCAGCTTTAAGTCACTTGCAGAGTTAATTCTCTGGATGAGAGAGCCAGCTGAGCCAGCTCCAGCACTGGAGATGGTGCTCACCCTGTCCTGCAGAATCCAAGACTTTCTCCCTCTCAACAACCAGGTTTAGAGAAACAGCTTTATGAGTATAAAGTGACCAGGTTTGCTTACTGACAAGTATATTATGCTCGCCATTGCTAAATTTTTCTCTTGAAAACATTATGCTCTATTCTAGTCCAGCTTGAATTAAATGAGAGAAGGGTCCATTGGGGTTCTTTGCCCATTTTTATTCCAAAAAGCAAAAAGGGCACTGCCATTCACAGAGCTTTAATCTGGGACCCCATCTATGGCTGTGCAGGGTTGGACTAGACTCTAATGTTATTTTACCTCTCAGCTGAGATAATGTCTGTGGCACTCCATCAGGGGAGGGGAAATGTGAAAGTCCTTGAGGGTCTTGGATGGGTATATTTGATTCCTCTATAATTTTGAAGATTTCTTTTGCACATGCACCCCTCCACTCCCCCCACTCCTGTGGTTTTTGTGTCTATAAAGCTTGTGTTTGTTTTCCTATCCTGATTTCTTTTTCCTTTGTACTGAATATACTTGTTGTATTGATGATTCTCATGCTTTATTTTTTTCTTTTGGGAAGCAAAAACCTGTCCTGATACTTAATTAATTATTTTAGCGTTATTCTAATGGTCATACAGTGATCTTGAGCTTCTGCTGTACACTTTTCTGCTGGATGTTTAGCTGCAATACGTTTTTTCTGCTCCCCCACATCTTGAGCTGTGCTATGGTTATGCTGACCTCTATGTCTTAGAGGCTGAGCAGCTGAAAGAATTCCCTGAACAGTCAGGTCATAAGCATCCCTGGAGAACCCCTTTCTTTTAACTTTTTTAATCTGTTTTTTCTCTCTTGATTCTGCTGTGCTTCTTCTGCACTTCTCTTCACTCCTGAATTTCTCAGCTTCTCTGAGCTGGGCTCCTTCGAAATACTCTTTCACGGGGAGTTCCATTTATCTCAGTTCTCAGGGTCAGAAGAAAACTCCAAAGCTCATTAGGATCTTGTTTCTCATGTTTATTAGGATATTATCACAAAACTTGGCAGGTCTCTCCAGACTTTCTGCACAAATTTAATTCACTACAATGTGGCACATTTTGGCTCTGATGGCACAAAGTAGCCCTGAACTACACAGTTCTTTTATCTTTATACTTATTCTTATCCAATTAACAATAGACATGTATATTATTTTTCTTAATGACCCAATGACCCATCACCTGTGTACTGCACTGCAGCATTTTCTATCCAATCACTTACTATTACCCAAAAACCTCTAGAAGAAGAACATGAAGAAACAAGAAGAAGGAAAAGAGACACTCTAAATCCTCCATCTTGCCTTCTGCTTTCTAAACTAGCTTAAACTCTAAACTAACTTTTTCACCCAGTGACTTAAGAAAACTCTCTAATCTACACACTTATACTTCTAGTTTTTCTGTCTAACTTTAACAGTTGTTTTCATGTATCAACACGAAAACATGCTCATAAATTTCATCTTATATGAAATTCAGTGTTCTGGATCTCAAAGCTAGGCATCAGAGACAAGGGCACACACTCTGTATCTCATACTCCAACATTCCTGGCATATTAAATTGTCAGGGACAGAAGTGTGTACTTCCTCTTTGCTAGTGAAATATTTTCAAGCAAGATTTTTATTTTTTTTTAAATAGAGTGATTTTTGTCTCTTAATCTAATCCTGTGGGTTTTCTTTAATTTGCAGCTGATGTAAATTGCTTGTCCTCTTTCTTGCATGACTATGATTTTTTGACTTTAAAGCCAAAGAAGGTCAATAATGTGGTTTGGGATGTGAGAATAGGTGTTTTAGTCTAAAAAAAAGCCAGCTCTTGAATTCAAATAGTGCCTGGGGATAGACTTCTCACAATACATGTTACTCCAAAGAGAATGTATACCATTAGTGGTTTTAGTGGTTGAATTAGTAGACTGTCTCTATTTCCTATGCAGTGAACTCAATAATGTGCTGGAATGTGCATCATGCTTTGAAAGCTAATTTGGTTCTACAGTGAAATAATTTGAAATAGATATTTTTCACTTGCATCAGGTTTCTTTGTGCTGCCATATACACATTTTAAGATTCCTTTTTTTATTTTCTTAACCTAACCAGTGTAAATTAATTTAGTTCCACTAAAGTTGCCACAACTGCATAGAATCCCACTCTTTACTGGTTCATTGCTGTTTGGGAGCCCCTGCAGGGGGACCTTGATAATTTAGAGAACAGACCTTGTGTCTAGAAATTAGGTATTTTCTGCATTGTGTCAAAGTAGTGGATGAACCTCTAATAGCATCATGTTCATTATAGCGGCTCTGGAAATTTTGTCATTATAAAGTTCATGATTAATTTAGGTACTGTGAGCCAAAAATACTACTCACAAACTTTCTAAGACAACACAGCAATAAGAATAGTAGTTTATTAACATTCAGATGTTAGTCCTATTATGTTGTTACTCAGACAAAAGGATTAGATATTGTTTGGCAAATTTTTAAGCATTTATAATTGGAATGTACTTATAAGCATGCAGTTTTCTGACATCTGTTCAAAGGAACAATTAATTTTTATGGCAAAAATTCCACATAATACAAGTAGAAAGCTCACAGAAAGTTGTTCCTAGTTTGCTGAAACTGATCAAACCAGCTATGAAAATATTCTGAAACTAATCAGCTTCACTGTTTTGGCCATCCCCAAGAGTGTTATCTTTCAAGACCACTCAGTTTCTTCTGTTGTATAGATTTAGTTGCTAAATCACAGTTCTTTAATGCATGGATACCTTGTATAGTAAGGCAAATGAGATCTCAAACTGTAAACTTTATACTATCACTCAACTCCTACATTTGTGATACATTTTCCTCTCCTAAAGCACCAGTTACTCATTCATGTTGAAGTGATTACCTCTCTGATCCTTCAGCTCTTTGAATTGTATTGCCCAGGCACTGCTGCTCCACACTGAGAATCTGAGCATCACTTAGAGATCACCTTAACATAGTTCAAAAGACAAGGGTATTTATTGAAAGTTCAGCTTGAATTCAGTCACTGCAATACATGGCTGAGTTTTCAAAACAGTCTGTTTAGGCTTGGTTTTGTAACCTGGAGCCAAGTGTGTTTGACTGTTGTCATGTGTTGCCACACTACCTTCTAGTAATACCTGGGGTTTCTCCTTGTATGATAGAAAAGAGGGAAATATTGGTCTAAACTTGAATCTAGCCATGTCTATGATGACATGCATACTGAATCCTTTTGATGACAAACCTTCAGTTGTGTGTCTAAATGAGCTGTTAATTCTTTTGAAAATGTGACTGTGATTCTGGTGTTCAGTGAAAGTGTGTACAGCAACACAACTTCTAGCTGCTGCTGACCACTTCCACACTTAGCCAGTAGCACTGGCTAATAATTGACTTGTGGCAAAAGACTTCTCAATGAATCCTTTGACTATTAAGGAGGATTAAATGCTAGATTACTAAATTGTAGAATATGGCTGAATATGCCAGGACAGTTTTCCTAGCAGTTTTCCTATGATTGTGGGACATAGAGAATTTTTTTTTTGCTTTGCACTGAAATGATTGGGACACTTTCAGTGCATTGGAAATCAAAATTTGTTCATCTCAATATAATAATAAAAGCTGGAGCAATCACTTACAAGCAGATTTATATGGTTCATGGGGGTGTGTTTGTTAAGAAATGGAGGTACCAATCTCTCACATACGAAGTCCCTCTATATCAATTTGGTGGGTTAATTTTTATCGTGATTGAAACTGTGACAAACATTATGCTTAATTTTTATATTTTTAAAAGCTACTTTTGTTACCTAATCTGCATAATTTAGTCTATCCAGTAAGTATTTTCAAATAATGTAGAGATCATCTATGTATTTTGAAGGAAGACTGAGATTTTATCTTCAAAATACTGAGACATTTAACACCTATTTTCCTGTTTGCTCAGTGAGGTTTAAGCTCCTTTTTATTGCCTTTTCTGAGGTAACTTGCCCTGGAATGTCTTTAGCAGCACAATGACATCTATATCCAGTCAGTCCTGTCATCTTTCTACTGCTCGTTCTACTGCTTTTTCAACAAAACTCCCAGGTAGAGACATATTCCTACAAAACCATTAAAACCATTTCCTCTATACAGAAACAGCTCATCTATGTAGAGTTTGAATCCTGCTTGTACTTGAATTTCATGGACTAATGGTACCACTTTAAAGATTTCTGTTTTACAAAGAAATTACATATAAATCTAAAACCCCACGAGTCCCTCCAAGACCTCAAATTAATTAGGAAAGAGTTCAGGTGTATGTAACTATTTGCTGTGCAGATAGATATTCAGTTCTAATAATGAAATATTAGCTTAATCCTGTGCAGATCAAATTTGGCAGTTAATTTCCCTAGTACAACATTAGAAAAAAAATACCCAGCAAATCCATAAAAATCAGTTTTCTTTTAAGTAAGAAATCTTCCACTACTTGAGTAAAATTCCATTAAATCCATTCTGAAATTTTATGTACCAGTGTGGCTAAGCATTATTCACCTCTAAATTTTGACTAGATTTGGTATAATTGTCCTTCACATGTACCATGTAGGTATACAGTAATATTGGAAGTTTTTCCTTGCTCTAAAGTCTGTTTTATTGCAGTATAATGTCTGTTCCTGGATGTACTGTGCTGTACTGACCTGGCTGTGTCAAGTTTATGGTTGGACCCAATAATCTTAGAGGTCCTTTCCAACCCAAATATTCTTATGATTCTATGATAAAAAGTATTTAAATATATAACAAAATTTAAAAACAACTGTAGTGGTAGAAGACAACACAACCTTCATTTTTCATCCATGCCTGCTTTTCTTTTGTCCCGAATGAAAAAGCAAGACTCAGTGCAGCTTTTCTTCTTGAAAAACAGTGACAGATTCTATAATACAGATAAATTGTTTACACAATATGACTTGCTTATCAAAAGCACAGGCATTTATGGAAAGCAAGAGTCTTAAGATCTGCCTCTGGGTCTAAACCTTCTTAGTAATTTTCTTCAAGTTTTTCTCTTTCAGAAGTTTGCCCTATGGGTATAAAGAACTATTTTCTTTCTTTGATTCTTAAGGAATATTCATCATGCCTTGAATATTTCTGTTTACTGCCATGCCAGGCATTTTTCTCTTTTGGATGAAAGCCAAATGTTTCTTGTTTATGCAGCTCCTATGTAAATATCAGAAAAATGGTTAAAATGTTGCCTTCCATATATTCTTACATCCTATAGTTAAAATTTACACTAGCTCACTGAAAAATAAAGAGCTTAAGACATATTTTTTTTCCATGGATCTTGTCAGTATTATTTTGTTTTATCATCTGTGATGCAGGCTTAATACAGTGGACATAGGTGACATCAGATTCCTGGAAAACCTCTACATCAGGACATTCTTTATCATTATGGCAAGCAGAATTCTTAGTGATAGTCCCAGTGAGACAAGTACTATTGAGTCGCAGAAAAAGGTACTAATTTATAAAGAGGTCAGAATCTAACCTTTGCTAGAAAGATCCTTTTCTCAGTTAATTCCTGATGTAAAAGTCTCAGCTTTGTGAGGGACTTGGTTCCTGCAAACAACTGTATCATCTGTTGCCTCAGAAATTAATAGGAGTTATGTCTCCTCTACAGAAGGTCTATTAGATTCTTCCTATGTCAGGTGGAAACATGGTTACTTTGGAAGAAGTTTTATAATTTTTAAAAAAGTATTTTGAAACATACTTTCTACATGAATTAGCTTCCTACAATAATTCCTATAAAATTCTATTCATTTACTTCCTCTTCTTTCAAATACTTTTAAAGAATTCCTCCCTGGCACCAGGGCTTTCCTGGTCAAGAGGGGTAAAAATATACTTGCATTCAAACACAAAGACTATTGCTTATTTTGTTGTAAATGTTTTAATCTGTAAATTTTTTTAATTTAATCTACTGTTTTCTCAAGTGGCTGACAAAGGCCATTCTTTACAGTCCAAAAGGCTTTTCTTGTAAAGTAACTGCTGTAGTTGTAGATATTTCCATATGAGGATAATTTCTGAAAGAAGCCAGAAGTAAACTGTACTGGAGATAGAATTCCCATTATGCCACACGGTTGCTCTCAGAGTCAGTAACATTGGTTCTACAATAAAGAACAAATAGCTGCTTCATGCATTATTACTGTTAAGGTCGCCATTCTGGGAAAAAAATGGAAGCTTTTTTACATAAACTGCATCTATATCAGTAGTCTCTATTTGGTTTTCAATTTCATTACAAGTATCTATTTGTCAGTTTGGCATTTTGTTCAGAAAAGAGGCAAAAAGAAGTACTTTATGTGCTTCAATACTTTCTTCTTTCCTTCCCTTCAGTCTCACTGTTCCATGGGGGGAGGCGGGGAGGAAGGGGACAGGGGGGAGCAGAACTATCCAAAATGGAAGTTAGATCTTCCCCCAAAACATTATACTGAGTTTCATGACCATCATGTGAGGTCAAGTTCGAAGTTCTTTCAAAGGTTGTTTATTTGGATTTTTTTCTTTTGAAAGGAATTACATGCTCAGGTCCTGATAATCTAATTTACTGTGTACCAAAAATATTACTGCAACTACAGGAACCCCAAGACTGGGTGCTGTTTGGGTGTAATGATCTCCCAAATTATGATCATGTCTTGCTTTCATGAGAACCTCGCTTGGCAATGGTTTTGTTTTGTTTCTAAAGATAGTTAATCCTGTAGTCTAATTAATTATATAAACTAGGAACAATTCTGTTGAAGATTATGAGATTTTTACAGTAAAAATTATTGAAGGAATTGAGTCCTGAGAGGTTGTTGCCCAAAATATGACATACTGAAGCCATTACAGTACATCTGGCTAAGGATACAAAATGCTTTTTATTATGAAATAAGTGATAGCACAAAAGGAAGCTAAAAAAAAGATACCAGCCAAGAAATTACTATAAAGGATACTGCCTGAAGTCCAGCTATGTTGTTTTTTTTTATTTAATCAGTCAATCTATAACTGCTTTTCTTTTAGCAGATAAATATGCTAGAGGAGAATTCTTCAGAATGTAACCCATGGTAGAGCTTTTTAATTTCTCCTGTATATTCTACTGTACCTTACAATATTTACCTCATTGCAGCAGACATCAAAAAGGTCACACAGTCTAAAGTCAGAAGTTGAAAGAAGAAGTTGAAATTGCTCATGACTTTTCTGCTTGTCATTAAAAGTTTATTCTAACATTGTTCATTTGGATATGTCTTTATCTCTCTTACTTGTATGAGACAAGCATCACAAATTTTAGCCAGAAATATTTTCACTAGCACTATTCAAGCTAATACAACAACCCCTCTCCCCATATTTATAGAGAAATTATTGATGATTTCTCCCTTCTAGGCAGATTTTTCCCTTCTAGATCTAGGCAGGAAGGTAAAAAAATAGTCTGGTTGCATTAAGGATCCTTAGCATTACATTTTGTGCACGTGTTTGAACTCTGTTAACAAAGAACATGAAGATTAAGTTGTGCCCTACAATAGCTAAATGGAAGCAGCTGATCTGCTTGGGCAGTTCCTTAAAATGTCACGTAATATCATGGGCCAGGCGGGTCCGTTGATCTGACCTGGGATGCCACAACTTTCCCAGAGAAAGCAGTCCCACAAGAGACAGCCTTTGGGGGATCTCTGGCAATCCCTGGCCACCAGGTAACCTCAGCAAGGGGCAGCCTGTGGCTGCAAGTGATCAGCTCAGTGATTTCAGCTCAGTGATTTCAGCTCTGCTTGCAAGCTTAACCCAGGCTGACTCAGAGATAGAGAGGTGCGTCATGTGGCAATTCCACAGAGACAGCTTTTATTGTCCAGCAGCTCTGTGAAGGGGTACAGCAGCCCCCTCCTGAACTGGGCAGAAGCTGGGGTTTTTATGGAGGAAGGGTTGTACCAGGAGGAAAAACCAATGGGTTACAAAGGATCAGTGTAGTCACCAAAGCATGGTGGGATAGCTCACCATGACAAGAGACAATGGTCCCATCTAAGGGGTATCTCTCCAGGAGAGGGTTGAGATAAGCTTATCACAGCTTCCTCAGGGCACATTCCTCCAAGGGAAAACCTTGTCAGGCTCACCTGTGTCCACAACTGCCCCTTCTGTATTTAGTAAAAAGGCCTCCTAAACAGCTCTTTTGAAGCAACATACAAGGCAGGAGAACATAAGTAACATGGTAAGAATAACAACAAAAATCTACAAAATTCTCTTAACCAAAGATGAAGCCCATCCTATTAATCCCCATTGTTCAAAAAGTTCATTGACTCAGTATGGGTTTTCCACTTTTATGTCCTTTGCTTTTTCCTTCAGTTTCTGGATGTTGGTGTGGATGGATTTTGAGAGCAAATAGAGGTTGAAGCAGCACATCCCCTCTCAGTCCTGGCAGTCATGTCTGTGGGCAAGCAGTAGGAAATCTATCGCTGCTCGATTTTGTAGGGATGCATGTCTGGTAGTCTCCTCATCCCTTAAAACATCACTCAGGGCAGCAGATGTTGTATTGGCCTGCTTGCTAAGCCAACACCCCAGTTGATTTATCTCACCAAGGGCTTTAGCTGTGGCTACGCAAGGGAGAAACAGGGATGGGACTTCTGATAGGGAATATAAGTGAAACTTGTTAGTTTTATGGTGAAAGGGGGAGTTTGTGTTTTTTTCTCTTTTGCTGTAAATATTATTTGACCCCTTTCATTCTTGTCTCCCGTAGAGATGTGTCCGCCCTACACAGACCACAGGGTGGGGGATCTTATAATATATTCAGCATGAACTTAGGTATATAGACAAAGAGGCTTAGTCTTGTCAGGATGTGATTCCAGGTTTATTGTTCTCAGCCGCCCGGGGCAAGAAAGAGATAGAAATGTCTTTCGTGCTCTCTTTTAAACAGGGGGGGAAGGACATAAGGGGGGGAAATTTTACAGCCCATAGGATCGGATGGAGGGAGGGGGAGTTTTGGAAGGGACTAACATTATCCTAAGCCACGGGTGGGTTATCCTCAGGGACATACCATATGTCATAATGCACTGCAACACTCTTTTGTCCCATTCTTTCCTCCCTTTTTCTATTTACTAAAAACTTAGGATGGGAGGATGGGTATAAGGTTTAGGGAGGTTCTGGCAAGGGTTGAGGGAGGGGGACATGAGGGTTTTTAGGGTAAGAGAGGTAACAACATACAAACTAGGGAGCAATTTGTGGCCAGACAGCATCTGGCCTATGGCTTGACTTATGCAGCAGCATCTTGTTCAGTCCTCTATTTTTTCTGCTGTAGGGTGATAGGATGGTCTTCTTTCTGGTTTGTGGTCGTTTGGCAATGCCTACATCTCCATGCAGAACTGGTCTGATTTTGAGGAGGTCTTGTATTGGACTCAGGAGAATTCTTTTTAGTTTTTGTGGGAGCAGTATCTGCAGGGCCTATATATGGTTTTATGTTTTTCCATGGGAACCATTTTGGGCCAGATGGTAATAAACACCGGCATTGTGTCTTACCCAGGTAATCAGCAGGAATTCTGGAAAGGCCCAGAAATTTTATGTGTTTCTGGGTCCTTTAGCAGTGGTGGCTTCTCAGTGAGCTTTGCTTGGGTCAAATTGGAGAAGTGGCGGAGTATTGGGGGGTCAGGCTCTGATGATGTGCAATTTAGGAAGTTAATGACGTACAGGGCCTTACAGAGTCTTTCAACAGGAGACATAATTTCTGTTTCTCTCCACTGCTGATTGAGGATTCTTTTGATGGTTTGATGTTTTTTTTCTATGATGGATTGCTATGTGGGATTAGTGGCTATGCCCCTCGTTTTATTCCCCACTGGCTGAAGAACTCTTTCAACTTATGGGAGGCATAGGTGGGCTCATTATCTGTTTTGTTTTGTTCAGGGACTCCCAGGGTTGCAAATGCAAGGAGAAAATGCATGATGGTGTGAGTGGCATTCTCTCCTACATGAGCTGACACAAATATTGCTCCAGAAAATGTGTCGACCAACACGTGCACATATTTAGACCTTCCAAAGGATGGGAAGTGGGTTACGTCAGTCTGCCACAATTGGCATCTATTCAGGCCTCGGGGGTTAACCCCAGTACCCATAGATTGTATCTGGTAATTTTGGCAGTTTGAGCATGTTGCTACAATAGCTCTCGCTTGATCTTTCGAGAGCTTGAACATTCTGATGAGGGCAGGTACATTCTGATGATAAAATGCATGTGACAGCTTCGCCTGGGTGAAGATGTCAGGGATGTTAGCAGTCTCTGCTGATATGTCCAGTGTGTCTGCCTTCATGTTCCCTTCCACAATGGTGCCTGGGAGGTCGGTGTGTGACCTCACATGTATAAGGTTGCTTTCTGTGGGAGTACAAACGAATTAATGTAGAAATCAATTGTTGTAAATTTGGATTGGAGACCTCCTTGAGAAAAGAGTGTTCAACCCTCATAGCTATGCCAGCAATGTAAACTGAATCTGACCCGATTAAAGGGTTCATC
Source organism: Pseudopodoces humilis (assembly GCF_049639895.1). Classification (NCBI taxonomy): domain Eukaryota; kingdom Metazoa; phylum Chordata; class Aves; order Passeriformes; family Paridae; genus Pseudopodoces; species Pseudopodoces humilis. The sequence continues at coordinate 4,991,160 of NC_142209.1, read as the reverse complement.
TTTGAATATCTCAAAGGCTCTGACTACGGCAGCTAGCTCAGCAATCTGTGGAGATCCCTCCAGTACTTAGACATCAGACTCCCACACTTGGGTCTTGGGATCATTCCAAGTCATTACTGACTTGTGGGATGACCCTGAGCCATCTGTGAAAACAGTTAGAGCTTTGAGAGGTGTCCTACTTTGGTTTAATTTTGGATAAGATCAAAGGCTGGATCGTGATTAAAATGTCTATGTTTTGGCATGTGGATAGAAATTTGGCCTGGGTAGCTATCCAAGATGAACTGGAGGCTTTCATTGGTCTGGAGAAAATGCTCCAGATTCCCAGTAGTCAATGGTAAGTGTATGCATGTGAACTCCCACCCTGCAAGAGAGCAGAGGCAAGTTCTGGCCTTTTTGATTAGATGTGCCATTATTTCTTGAAGGGTGGCTGTTGTTTTTGTAGGTTGATTGGTTGTAAAGGTCCATTAAAGTATCAGTAAAGGGTGTCTGAGTTGAGGATCCCATTGGAAGATCAACCCGTAGAAACGGGGGGCCTTGCCCAGAATGGTGAACTGGAGAGGCAGGCTGGGCTCAATGCGATGGGCTTGGTGTGAAGACAGGGCCTCCTGGACCTTGGTGATGGTATTTTGGGCTTCTGGCGTGAGGACGTGTGGAGAGTCCAGGTCTCCACTGCTGCGGACAAGACGGAAGAGGGAGACAAAGTCCTCTGTTGTAATCCCTAGAAGGGGACATATCCAGTTGATGGATCCACACAAACTCTGTAAGTCTCTCAGGGATTTTGGGTCATCTCAGATGGTAAGTTGCTGGAGTACAATGGTCCTCTTGTGGATATGGAGTCCGAGGTAAGTCCATAGTCTGGCATACTGCACTTTGTCTTCATGAATCTTGAATCCTGCTTCCTCTGTAGCTTCAATGGTTCTTCTAACAGTCATGTCCAAGTAAGTATTTTCTGATGCACAGACCAGGATATCATCCATAAAGTGGTGGATAATTGCATCCAGGAGCTGGTTCTGCATGTGAGCAACATACCACTGTTCTTTAAGCCTTGAGGAAGGACAAGCCAATGGTACCTTTTGAGTGGGGCCTTTCTGTTAAGGGAGGGGATGGAGAAAGCAAATTGAGGGGCATCCTGGGGGTGGAGTGGGATGTTGAAGAAACTGTCTTTGATATCTATGATGGCAAGTGTCCAGTCCTGAGGGCATCCCAGACTGGAGGGGACCCATGTCCTCAATGACCTTGAAGATCTTGCAAAGGTTGTGGAGGAGTCTCCATCTGTCCTTTCTAGGCCTTTTCAGCACAAAGACTAGGGAATTCCAGGGGCTGATGGTCTCGATGATGTGGCCCTTGGCAATCTGCTCTTCCACTAGCTCTTCCAGTGCGTGCAGTTTTACTTTTGAGAGGAGCCACTCCTCAACCCAGACTGGGTCCTCACATTTCCAGGTGAGCTGAGGCAGTGCACATTTCTCAGTAGCCCCAATCAGAAATTCCGGCTGGGAATGCATAAGGAAGCTCCCCATTGGAATAGAAGGTTCCTACCCCATAGGGTGATGGGAGTCCTTACCACGAATGGCTGGATGGTTGCCAGCTTGCCTTCAGCTCCTTCGATGATGACATTCCACTTACTCTGCATAGACACTGTGACTCCACCAATTGCTGAAATCATGACTGCTACCAGCTGCAGTTCCCAGTTCACTGGCCACTCCAAACGGGTGATGATGATCATATCTACGCTTGTGTCCAGCATCCCTGGTTGGTGGATTTTTTCCCCCCTTACAGAATGGGCCGCACTCAATGGTAGGCTTATGTGAGCCCACAGTCCGTGCCCACGTTATTGTGGGGCTGAGGGGAAGCCATTTCAAGTTGTTTGGTGGTAGTAAAAAGGCTTGTACGATTGGGGTTCCCTGTGAAAGATAAAAAGGAGTATCCACGCAGCATGGCTGGACAAAGATTTCTTGAGCACTGTTTGTACTTCCAGCAAAACAAAATTTCCTCTGAACAATGGAGAGTGTCCCCTATGATTAGAATGTCCCAAGGACCATTTTGCAGCTAGTGATTTCCTGTGGGAACACAGTAAAAACATCCAAACTAAGGCATACAGGACACCAAAACAACAAGCTAACAGAGGAATAAAAGGACAAGGAAACATTCTAGCAAGCTATGATGAAAGATCATCTCCCTGCATCACCTAAGCCTGCTTAGAAATCATCTTCCTGCATCACCATGACTTAAAGAGAACTGGAAAGGACTGACCCCCCCTAGACAACGAGTCAGAACAACAGGCCTCCTGGCTACTCTCATGATGACGGAAGCCCCAGCTCTGCAGTGTGTGCTGCAAAGCTGAATTGTGCCTCCTCCTTGGAGCTGTCAGTGTGGGAGCAGCAGTGGTGCAAGCAACCCTTCGGGCCCCCCCCACCCCAAGAGCTGAATCCTAATAAAGGCATCAAACAGGAGTCTTGTCTCCTGGCCAATTTCTTTCACCAGGACAGGCGGCAGCCAGGGCTGAGGTGGCCAGAGCTGGGCCTGCGGTGGCAGGAGCCGTGGGAAGGAGAAAAACTGAGGGAGGGGAGAAAGCCATGGTGAGGGTGGGGCCCACGGCGGTGGTGGTGTGCAGCACCAGCAGGGGAGGTGTCCCACCCTGTCACGATCCACAAGGTGGGATTTGTGATGTGGTTCTTTTATTCGATCTTAGAGTACAAAAGATTATCAGCAAACCAGGGACTCAAACAGCAAAACACACTTTATTGAGTGCTCATCAGCACTAATATGTGATAGAGAGAAAAGAGGAGAAAGCAAAGCATAAGGAAAAGAGAGTAAGGGGATTATAGTTACCAACGTCGAAGTCCACTCAGCCGTCCATCGACACAGAGTCTTCTGTTCATTGGGGAGATCTCAAATGAAGGTAAATTTGGGGTGTAATTTTATTGTCTTTTACAAAGCGAGGGGCACACGGCCAAAAACAGAGGAGATTGATGATCATTGTGATGAATTCCATTGCGCAGAGGGCAGGTGTAGGGTACAGAGCAAACCACGTCTTGCAAGCCTCAGCTCACCAGCAGGAATGAGGGCAGTGTACCGTGCAACCACCTCCAAATAATCACTTAGCAAACATCCACCTCAGCTAGGCCCGAACACCTTCAAAAAAATCCCTTGTGATATTCAGGGTCTCAGTCTCCAGTCATTTTGATGGTCGTGAGACAGATGAGAGAATCTTCGGACGGTCTCTTACACACCCCACGACCACTGTTGTGCGGCAGCCAGGACAGGCAGGGCAGCTGGTGGGGGAGGCTCCGGGAGGGGGGAGGAACCAACGGCGTAACCCCATGAAGTGGCGTGGGGTAGGGGCCGAACGTGGTGGGGTGTTGAGGGATGGGCAGTGTGCTTTCAGTCCCGCAGGGGAGAGGTGGAGACAGGTGCTCTTTTCTCCACCTTGCAGGGAGGGAGCGGGGCAGCTGGGGCTGGAGTGGGAGGGGTGGGTAGGGGTAGGGCAGGTCCCACGCTCCCCACCCCAGTGTGGGGCCGGGGGAGGGGGCAGCGGGCATGGCAGTGCTGGGCAGATCCCGCACTCCATGCCTCAGTGAGCAGGGCGGGGGTGGTGGCAAACCCCAGGGTGCCCTTGGCAGGGAGAGGGGCGGAGGGGAGCAGAGGGGCGGGCCCCGCGGAGAATTCCTGGAGGAGGAGCGTGGGGCGAGGCCTGGCTCTGGGGAAAGCCTGGGTGGGAGACAGGGTGGGGAAGCTTCAGGCAGAAAAACTGGGTTTTCAAGTTTTAGCTCAAAGGAGAGTCAGGGTCATTTTCAATTGTATGGCCTTTAGGCAGAAAAACTGATTTTATTGGGTTTGGGTCTGAGGTGTAGTCAGCCTCATTAGCAGTTGAATAGGAAGGTGGAGGTGATGGGGGAGAGATTACAGTCTGGGAAGGAGAGGGGGAGGTCAGGGGATTGGGGAGAGGTTTAAACCGGAAATTTAAAAGAGAAGAATTTTTTTCTACTAGCTTGGTAATAATATGAAATAGGGGAATGAAATGAGTGACAGAAAAGTCTCCATTAGCTTGAAAGGCATAAAGTTTGATTCCTACTCTATCCCAGAAAGAGATGAGACAGATAGAGTCCCCGTTTAAAGTCAGGAAAATGCTTAGAAATCCAGTGGATAAACGATTTCAGATTTCTTTTAGAAATATTTCCTTTAGAGAGTTTGAAGTTACTAGCAAAAAGGGTATTTAGAACTTGGGAATAAAGGTCTCTCTAAGTTTGGGATAGGTGGGATTTCCCCAGTTTTATTTCAATCCTGGTGATCTTGTTCCCAGCAGAAAAAAGAGAAAAGAAAGCAAAAAACACCCAAATAGAAAAGCACACAGAAAGAGGCTGTTAACTTAAAATTCTCAGCTGGTTGGGTCAAAATGAAAGACTGCTGGGGTAGTGGTCAGGCCTCTGTTCTAATCCTCAGAATTTCTTCTCCCAGGTGGTGATTCGGGGATCTCAAAACTGCCTCCTCAGATAGCCTCTGCTAGAACGCAGGAGGTGACCTTAGAGGAATGATGAATCCGACCGTGTTTCAGTCCCAAAGCTTCTTCTGCGGGATGCCGCTCTTTCCTCTGGGCTTCAGCTGAAGGGTCCAGGAGTTTTCAGCGCACAACCTGTGGTGGGCCAAGCTGGATCTGTTGATCTGACCTGGGATGCCATGGCCTTCCCAGAGAGAGCAGTCCTGCAAGAGACAGCCTTCAGGGGGTCTGGCAATCCCTGGCCACCAGGTAACCTCAGCCAGGTCTGTGGCTGTGAGTGATCAGCTCAGTGATTTTAGCTCAGTGATTTCAGCTCTGCTTGTGAGGTCATCCCAGGCTGACTCAGAGTAGAGAGACAGGAGCATTGTGTGGCGGTTCCACAGAGATAGCTTTTATTGTCCAGCAGCTCCGTGAAGGAGTGCCGGGGATGGCAGCTCCCTCCTGAACTGGGCAGAAGCTGGGGTTTACATGGGGGAAAGCCAAGGTGGTACCAGGGAGGAAAACCAATGGGTTACAAAGGATCAGCGTAGTCACCAAAGCATGGTGGGATAGCTCACCATGACAAGAGACAATGGTCCCATCTAAGAAGTGTCTCTCCTCGGAAGGGTTGAGATAAGTTTATCACAGCTCCCTCAGGGCACATTCCTCCAAGGGAAAACCTTGGCAGGCTCACCTGTCTCCACAATGTAATACACAGTTGCATGTTTTTTCAGCCTGAGTACTATCTGCTTTATGGATTCAAAGTGGGTTTGCAATCTCTCATGGGTGTTCTTGCTTGTTAGTGAGGACAGGTTTCTGATATCTAGATGGATAGTAGATTTTGTTTCTTATTGAATTAGAAATATTCTTCTTTCAGTTCTTTACATCATTCCATTAATTTAGGTGCCCATTTACTTTAATCTGTGTGTAACTGTCCCACTTCCAGCCTCAGCTGTTATTTTTACTGTTACCTCTTCTGATTGTCACTGTGGATTTTATTTATGCTACTTTGTCAAAAAGAGACTGAATCATTTCACAGGTACCCTTTAAAAAGTTTTAATTTGTGGCAATGTCTGTTAAAATAGTTGAAGTCAGGGCACTAGAGAGTCCCCTTATCTGTGACTTTATAAGATAGCAAGACTAACAAGATTACAGCCCCTTATGCTGCTCAGAATGATGTATTTGTAAAATTTGTACCCCTCTGGGGGAGAATATGAACCTGAGATTGTAAGAGAAGATCAGGAGGAAAAAAGAATCTTTACCCATAATTTTACAATGCTCTGATGACTTTAAACACATTTTAATGTATTGTACTTCTAATTTCATTGTCTGGTTCTCTCTGCCTGTTATGGGAAAGAATATCAACATTTTCTGCCTACAGCTCTGAAGAACAGGAGGCAAACTCTTGAGTTTTGGTATTTAGTTATTTTGGAACTAGTAGTATGGACACTGACTATGACACTATGAGTATGACACTAGTAGGAGTATGGACAGAAGTAGTAGTAGAATTTACTAGCACTTATAAGAGGAAGGGAACCTTGTACCGAAGGTCCAATACAATAAATTATGCAGTGCCAGAGACAGTTTGCCGGCTAGCCCTTTCCCAGACTGTGCCAAGTGTGGCCACCCTCGGACTACAAATAGTCCAAGTGGTGGTAGAGCAGGTCTGCTTGGCTCAGTAGCAGCAAGGCTGCTCTCTGCAGTATGTAATGAGGCATGGTAAGGATCAGGGAAGGGTCTTCTGTATGGTTTCCAAGGAGGTTTATTCACAAGGAGGGTCCCGGGACAAAAGACAAAAGACACAGGGGGTGAAGCAACTTATATAGGGGGGAGGATAAAGAGGTGTGTACAAATAATAGACTGATAGGGAATGAATGAAGTGGGGAGGAGTATAAAGCGGGGTTTGAAACCAATGGGAAGCATGGAGGAGGGAACAATCTACACAAACCAACAGGGTGTCAAATATCAGGAGATTGACAAGGAACATTTGGGAACAAGGGGCAGGGTTTACAATGATGGATGGAGAAGATGCTGCAACATGGAATTGGGTTACAGTGATGAGCAGTATAAGGGAGGAGATAACTTGAGTCAAACCAACAAAGCAAGGGGGGAAACAGAACAAACCACTGTAAAAGGGACTTTTAACTTACTGAAGAAAATATAATACAACATAATATAGTACAAATAAATATTTAATTTTTTGTAAATAAGTTAGATTACATGCACTGTCTAATAGTAAGTAGTTTCTGGTCAAGATGGCCAAGCAAAATTTTTAAAAAATCAGGCTTCTAAAAATATCCATAAGTTATACCTCTTGGTCAGATAAAAAGGTAAAAAAATCAGGAATTTTCTCTAGGAATTGTTTTGTCATAGTGTCTTTAACAAAACTTATCTAATTTGTGATTATTTTAAAACTATTCACATACAAATTACATTACTTAAATTCACCTTTAAAATTAGGTCATTACCAACCTTTTACTTTATATATATATATACACATCAGCTAAATCACTTCTAGAAATTTTTCTATTGCAATAAGCTTCAGGATGTCAACTTCCTACCTTCCTGAAATCAATTTTGAATTGCTAGAATTTCCTTAAGGGCCAAAATATTGGGGTTTTAAATAAGATTTTCATATCTCTATGTGGATTTTTTCATGTAATATGTGATGGAGTAAAATGATAAAAATTTTTGGGAAATTTTGAGAAAAATCCTCCTAAAAGTAAGTTTTAAACATGAACATTTTGACTATTGTGTGTATTTCTGCATCTCTGATTCAAATGTGGGTTATGATGTTTTACAAACATATTTACAGCCACTTATGACACACCTGACTTTTTAGACTTTGTAGTGTTTGTCAAACTGTTTAATTCTAATATTTCACTCTTAAAATTCACTAATTTAAAAATACTTAGATATGAAAATTCAAATGTCCCAGTTGACTTTAAAATACAATAAGAAAACCCTTAGTAAAAAATGTTGCATGATTTGTCTATAAAATGACAGTATTGTGGTTGTAATAATACAACTTAAAATGTCTTAGGAAGCAGTCAGTTCTGTTGCAGGAGGGAGAAGAACAAAAAATCCCAGCAAATGTGAGCTGGTTTTGAAGAAAAAAGTCTTTTGATGGAAAATTCTGGTGCTTGCAGGATGATAAATCATTTCAGTCTCCCTCTTGATATATGCTTATTTCTAGCTCTATAGAACAATCTTGACTCTGGGAACAAGCAGGGAAAGCTCAGTATTTGAAGCCTTGGGATAGGATAGGATAGGAGTAGCTGAATGTTGATTTGCAATGCTTGTTAAGCCCTCCTGATACACTTGCCCTAAAGCTAAAGCAAACTTCCACTGACACTAATGGTATTTGGTCAGCAACAAGTCAGTCTGCAAGAAAAAGGGTGCCAAATACAAGATGTTGTTTGCTGTTATTTAAATTGTTCCTAGTGTTAGACAGACCTGGTACTTTTACAGGGCTCTTGTACAAACAGGATAATTAAAGCCATTAACATCTCTCAGAGGTGGAACTAATTTTTCAGAAAATGTCAAATTGTCATGAATGCATTTCACAACAAGAGAGTTCTTTTTAAAATTGGACCTACAGCTTACCAGAGAGTAAGTTAGGTGAAGTTTCAGGAATACATTGTCAAATATCAAAAGAAATAAACCTTATTTTTTTCCTCCATGGGAATAATTTGATTTTTTACAAGTTTGTATTTCTGCATGCTCGGTGTTCAGTGTCTTTTGACTCTGAAGTGTGTTATAGATAGAATTAGTGTCTTTTCTTGCAGGAGAATGTGGGAGAATGTTTTCTTAAACTTGGTGCCATCCAGCTCAGGAACTTATTTTAGTGACAGCCAGTTGTTTTGCTCTTCTTGACTTGTCTTTCTTTTTTAATAAACAAATTTAATAGTATTAGATATCTTATAATGTAATTGACAGTACTTCAAGAGCATAGATTTGTTACTTTTTGTCATAAACTTGGCTAGATCAAAAACTGTCTGTTGGGATTACTAGAGTATGAAACAACATTGAAATGTGAAGAGCAGAATGATTGTCTCCTGTGCCAAGCAACAATACTGTTGTTGTTTTCTGATATGTATACAACTCCTGCAGCATTTTATTTTGTCAAGGTTTTTGAAAACTACAACATTTGGAAAATACTTGTTCCCCAGCAAATGAAAACGTTTAGAATATTTGTTTGTGTAAGGCCTGGTGGAAATGTTTGTTCTAAAGCAGCCCTGCTCCTTCTTGTTCTCTTCTGTGAAAAGAGCTGTGATACTTTTAAGATTTCTCTCTGGTAAGCTTAAATCATCTCTCAAGAGCCCAGATGTATGACTGATGGATAAGTAACTATGAATGTCCTCTTCGATAACAGAGTGATTGCCAAAATGGTCACTCTCTTTTAACTTGAAGTAAACCAAGAAAGCAGTAGCCAAGGAAGGTGCCCAAGGGACTTGCAGAATTGCTGGTGATACCTCAGTAAACCTAATTAAAAGCATTTTCTGGAAGCAGGAGTCTGCTACCTGCTCAGAATTTTAGCAAGAGTTTTGAAGCATTATTAACATTTTCAGATTTCCTTACTATGCCTGTAGAGAATGACAGAGGAAGGGAGGAAGGGATGAAGGGAAGGAAGGAAGGTTGAGAAGGTAAACCCCAGCACATCCAGAGCTGCTTCTTAGAGAAACTGATCCAAGTTAAAGGAGAAACCTCTGACATTTTGTCCTTGTTTGTGGAGGTGCTACTTCGCTGAGGAGTGCAGCTAAATCTGACTTTCATTGCACAGCATGTTACATCTTTTTAGCCTCTCAAACAGTTATCTGGAAAATCATAGGAAAAGGCATTGGTTTGGAAAGAGTACAGCTGTCAGTCAAAATCCTTTTCTCTGTTTCATGATTAGGAACTGAGCATGAAGGAGAGAAATGCAGTCAACATAGGGCTGGTACTAAGCTCTAGGACAGTATCCTGCTGCTGGAGTAATCCCTTGGCACAAGGGTTGTAACCCATACTGCACAGTAGTCCACAAATTTTTCTTAGAGGAATCAAAGCAGGTTTCCAAAGACTTCTGCTTGGGCTTTAGCTAGACCTACACAAAACATTTTGGCTTTGACAGAACAGCCTTTTCTGAAGGCAACAGTATTGATTCTGCACTTTGGTCATAACCAACCACCCCATGTAATGCTCCAGGCTGGGGCAGAGCTGCCCAGTGGAAAAGGTCCTGGCAGTGCTGGTCAACAGCAATTGAACAAGAGCCAGTGAAAAAGTAGGCTAAGGAGGATGTAGCCGGGTGGGGGTCAGCATCTTAGCCCACATACAAAACATCAGGATGAGAGGAAATCACAGTCTTAAGTTGCGCCAGGGAGGTTTACGATGGATATTTGTTGCACTACATTAGGAATGGTGAGAAGCATGACACTGACTACCTTAGCTTCATTGTCCAAGAGTGCAAAGTTTATTACTCTTAATCTTCTTTTATACACATATTCGAGAAGGTCTGTTAGGTAAAACTCTCATTGGTCATTAAAGGTATACATCACCATCATTGGTTAAGTGGAACACCACCCCTTGACTAAACAACACTTGCAGATTGTTATTCTTTACCAAGGACTGTTTGGATTCTTTCTTATGCTTTCCCAGGCCAGAGTGAGAAGCCTGTGTGACTTATTTTCACACAGGCTCTGTTCCCTGCTTGCTTTTTGTATCCACAGATATTAGCAAAAATTCCTTCACTTGAAGGGGTTGCTGGGCACTGATACAGGCTGCCCCGTGAAGCAGGTGGTTTGCCACCCCTGGAGGTATTTAAAAACATGTAGATATGGTGTTTAAGGACATAGTTTAGTGATGGATTTGGCAGTGTTAGGCTTATCCTTGGACTCAATGTTCAACAAGGTCTTTTATTACCTAAATCAATTCAATGATTATGATTGAATTCAATGTTATGTCAATGTTATGATTGGGTCAGATGAAGTAATATTTTGGTTCTTTCCAGTCCAGTAGCTGCTTTCATGGAAGACTTACTTTTGATTGTGCAAAGAAACCTTCAGCAAAGATTTGGGGAAGAATTTTGCCAACCTTTAGCAGCATCTGGACACAGCAATTGCCATCTACAAAGTTTCTTATTTTCTGTTCACCAACTAGATTCTGTTCTTCTCTCCTATCTTCTTGTACAAAGATTGTTCTACTTTTTTTGACCATTCTTTATTACCATTTCTCTCCCACTCTGCCCAAACACTTCTTTTTCATAGCAGGCCAGTATTTTCTGCTGTCTCTGCTTCTGTTTAGTGGAGAAATTCCCAGAGCTCTGCTCTGACATGAGATATTCCATCAATAAGCATCTGAACCTAAAATATTCAAGTGTTTACAGTACTGTCTTTCCAGGCATGACACAAAGTATTTCCAGGTGAAAACTGAGTATACACAACCATCCTTCATCTCAGCCGGTACAAAACAGGCACTTCAAATCAACTGCCATTTCCCAAGTGCAGAAAAAAAAAAAAAAAAAAGTAAAAAAAAAGCTCAACAGAGCAACTCTGTATCCACAGGTCCTCAGACTTCAGAATGGTGCACAGTCCAGCTCTCCTCTGTGACAGTGTATAGTGCATTGACACATCATTCCACCTTCAGTTTTTCACTACCCACACCAGATCCTTTATTCTTCAAAGATTTTCAAGGGAAGAAAAATCTTTTGAATAGAAAATACGTGTATTTCCTTTCCTTTTATATTCACTTCTCTAGTCACAGACATTCTCCAATTTTGTTGTGCAGCTCTGCCCCTGTGTCTACTTAATGCCAACAAACCTGCCTATTTTAGAGCACCTTTGGAGCTGTAGTCCTTAAAAGTACTTTAATTAAAGATCATCCTTTTTCTTACTTCTGCTGTGTTCTGCTACCTTACTAGTTTTCATGAGCACTTACTACTACTTTGAGTGCTGTTTTTTAATTTGATTGTTTTCCCTCTCAGTGCCTCAGTGTTCTTTTGTGCTGTTTTTCTCATCTTTCATACTGAAGTGCTGCAGGATGACATTGCTTTGTGAGTCAAAGTACATAAAAAACATATTCTTTGATGTAAGGAAAATATTCTGTCCCGTGTACTTGACTGGAATTATGGGACATGTCACTTAGGAGCCTGATAGATGCTGGTGCCAGAGCTGCCTGGACAGTTGTGTATTCTCAATATGGAAACAGATATGTTCCTGGTTTTTAATAAAGTGGCTGCAATTTTCAGTACAATCTTTCAGAAACCCCCTGAAACTTCTCAAGTAATTTAGCAATGGAAGTTTGGGGTTGAGAAGAGAAGGCAGTCACATTTTCTTGTTCTCCTGGGGATGATGTCAAGGCGATGGTGTTAAAACAACTATCTGGTAATAAAAGTAAACATTATTTAAAAGTAGAGTTCAATGAATGTACCTCCTGCAGACTGAGGAAGTCCATGCTACTACTCTTAGAAATTATGCTTGGTGAAGGCAAGGCTGTGTAGTGAGTAGTTATGGACTAGTTGTAATCAGTTTGTTTTTCAGATTTGAAATCTTTCTTTATGGATGAGGTTCTGTCCACAGTTGTATTATAAATAATTTCCATTGCTCAGATGATAGGTGGCCTCTTTTTTCTTTCAAAAATAAGGGTACGGACTTTTTCCCAATGTCAGAAGGACAGAGTTGGCTTTAAAGATGCTTGCAGTGTTCAGTTCGTTTGACTGTGGGCCAAATTTTTCAATACTCTTTTCCATCAGTAATAGTAGTTACTAGCCATAAAGTACTAGTTTGGTTTGGTTTGGTTTATTTTATTTCTGTTTTGGTTTGTTTGTTTTGTTATAAATGTTAACAAAAATCATAAAAAGTCTTTAATACTAGTTTTTTTTTAGTAAAAAGCATATCTTTTCACACATAAAGAAGTAAACCAGAACCACTACTTCTGATAAGTACATTATTTTTGTAGACTTTGTCCTGAGCTACTTTGTGTTAACTGAAGTAACCCACTGAGGTTATATAAATTATCTGTCACACCCTAATGTAAACTGGTTCTAACCTGTGGGCTTCACATATCTATCCACAGCCTCCTGCTGTTTATTCTACTCCTTCTAACCAAAGAAGATGTTCTGTCAGTTTAACTCTGCTTCCAAAATATGATTGAGTTTGAAACCCAAAACAAATTCAGGCATTCAGTTTTGCAAGTCTTTATTAAAGGAAGCAAAACCACTTCAAATTACTTCAGATTGGAAGTTAAACTATATAGACTTGTGTATCTGAAGAATGTTACTGTTCTGTAAAGCCCCAAATTCTTCTATAAAATGGGAAGATTTTCACCTTGAACTCTTCCTCTCCCCTCAAAAACTTAGGTTCTCTCCAGTTTTGTAAATTCTTAATTCTGGGGATAGGAATTGAGAAAAATTGCATCAAAGCAGGAGTTATCCCCTTATTTTTTTTCAAACAGACATTGACTGTGACTTCTGATGGCTTCAATGAATGTTTTTTTTGCTGTTCCTAAAGAGCTCATTTTTCAGGGTAAGACCTCAGAGCTGGTTTCCAAATTCTGCACTGGGATATGAACGAGATGGGCAGTGGGTAGGCAGCTAAGGAGGAACCTATTTTTGGTATTAACTATGTTGTCAACAAAAAAATATAGTCATTTTATATATATATGTATAAAATATAGTCATGGCTACTGGATTGTGCACAATGCCACAGCTGCCGGGTTTGTTTGGCAGTCTGACTCATCCACAGCAGACTAGGTGTCACCTTAATCAGGTGACTACAGGATTCTGTCTGCCACTGAGGGGAACCCTGCAAAGCTTCCTCCTTCATCAGGTTTAAAGCCCAGAGATAAAGAAATCCCAAGAGAAAAATCCAGGAAAGATTGTCAGCTCTATGTTTTCTAGCAGAAACCGCTGCTGTGCCAGAAGAGAAACAATTTTTCCTTCAGGAGACTACAATATTCAAGAGTGGAGAAAGGGAAGACATCGAAGTTGCATGTAGCTGTCTGTTTCACATGCTGCTTTCCCAGTATTTCTCACTGAAATTATTTGTGTGTGCTGCTGGCTTAGACAGAAGATCTGTAAAAGAAGCACATTTTGAGGGCTTCATATTGTCAAATGTGCTTTTCAGGTTATTGACTGGAGGAAAAACTTTTTTGGCTAACCACGTGTTAGTTTCTTATCCTTTTGGAATGCTGTTTTTTTTTATACACACTGTGCTACCCTCCCCGAGAACCCAATTTAACTTTGCAAAAAGCAAAATAAATGTTGACAAATCTCTTTATCTCTTAGTTGCTTTATACTAACATAGAAGCAATTCTTTTTTCTACTGGACAAGCTGGGGAAGGAGGTGCCTTCTTTAACAATTCAAGGCATTTGGGCAAAGGCTTATGCTGCCCTGGCAGCAGATTTCATCAGCAGGATGAGGACACTACCTCTGCTTGCCCGGGGCTGGTGAAGGCAGCATGCCTTTCCAGCTTTCTCCCAATAAATTGAAGTTTAGTCCCAGCTGGATCCAAGTCATAGCAAGAGAGAGTGGATGGGACAAAGGCTGTCTGCAAAACAAGGGCTGGAGGTGGGAGTAGAAGGCAGCAGGGAAAAATTTTTCCTATTAAGGGAAAAAGATTTCTAGGTCTTACATGAAGAAGAGACTCAAGACTCTTCAGCTAAGGTGAAAACAGGACTTGAAGCTTCAGTGAGAGTGAGGGAAAGGTGCCTTGCAGGCAGTTTTTAGTATGTAGGTCATGAACCATCTGTGTTTTAAGTATCTAATTCACCAAGCTGAGTCACCATCTCTCCTTCCTTTCCTTACTCGTCTGCACTGCTTAGATTGTTTTGTTATGCTTTATTTTTCTTGTCTATGAATAGGAATAAAAAATATACTTCTGTCTCCAAAACTTGGGGATTCCTCTCTGTTGAAAGAAAAGGACAGTTGACTGTGTTGTAAGCATTTAATTGCCCCTGTAAAAAAATGCTGCTGGACATTTTACTGGAGTAATACCAAAACCAGGAGCATTCACATGTTCACTATCTTGCTGGAGTCATGCTTTTTAAAGCTTTTGCATTTTTGAGTCTCCTTTGGTCCCTTTATTCCATACAATGTGAGCAAAGGAAAAGTTCTAGTTATTACCAATTATGTTGATTTAAGCTGGGAACCTTGCCAGGAAGGCACTGTTTGGTGTCGTGATAATAAAAACGATATTCTGTCCTAAGTAGTGCTGAAGTTTTTCAGTTTGCTTTAACTTTTATATAAAACAGGGACTTTCAGAGAAAATAGAAAAAACACACAACTTTCTGGATTATCTCCATTCTTGATTAAATTTAATTACAGGGTAGTCTTCGTTTCTAGGTATTAGTGGAGTATATGCCCAATACATGGTATATCCTGTTTTCACTTTAGTGAAAGAATTGAGACACAAATAGTGTTTTATTTCCGTCAGAGAGCCTGGCTAACAGAAATACAGGTAAGTGCAGCTAAAATGCAGAAGAAATACCATGTCTGTGAGAGAAAGTTTAATAGAGGGAAAGAATTTGATATCAAACTTGCAAGATTGTCTGATTGAAAATGGAGGTAGGGTATTAGTTACTATATAGCTAATAAATAGTTACATTATATTAACATACCTCCTATAATAAATGCTTTTGAAATTGAAGACTAGTATCTAATATTGATATTGCATAAGCAATGTTAAGGTTACTGTGAGGTGCCCCTTGTCCAGGGAGGCAAAGATTTAGTTTCAGATAAGCATTGTTAAAGTGAGTCATGGCTTTAAAGCCTGGGAAGGGTGGATTCCATTCTTCTGCCTCAGGGGATGAGCCCTGAGAGCCTGGGAAGAGCTGGTCCACCCCAGACCCTTGTGGGGTAGCAGTCCAGGAGGTTCTGATTGGTTTTACGCTCCTGGGGTTTCTCTCTTGCTGTGTTCCTATTAGTCCCTGACCTTAAACTCCACCCTGGTTCTGTCCCATGAAACCCACCATCCTTCCTCTGTTTGGTGCTCTCTGGATCTAAGCTGAGTTAGTTCCTGTGCTGAATTAATGGTTTTCTGACCAGAAGCTCATCTCGTTGGAGTCCCATGTCGGTCACTGGTAACTGTAGCCTCCCCAGACATGCTCCTGCGGCCCCAGAATGCTACAGATTACAATACTTAAAACATAAAATAATTTCTAAACTACTTTTATTTTCAGTTTTCACTTAAAGAACTATTAAAGAGGTATGGAAATAACTGGGACAGTTGCTGACCCAACATAGACAAAGTTAGTGGAATTTTCATGCAGTAATGATAGAGACAAAATTTCTAATAGGACTCTGCTTTTTCATGTGCAGTATATTTTCCTCTGTAAAGTGATATGACATGACTGCTCAAAATTCTGTGCTATGGCTCTCAGGAGGAGTGCTGCTGTCACTGGAAGACAAATGTATATTGAAAAGTGAAAGATGTCAGCTGGTAATAATTACGGCCACTTAAATATTTATAAATTTGTATGTTATTGTACAATATTTTTTTAATTGCATAAGGCTATGTGTTTTAATTTATGGCTCTGGATTTTGAAAAGTTGTGGTTTTGCTGTCTTGAGTAATTTCAAGGATTAAAAACCTATTTAGAAGTTAAAATCTTATTTGAGGTTCAGGAACAAACATCAAATATCTCTTCTACAAAGGTACATTTATATTTTTTTTCTCAATCTTTTACAACTTTTTTTGCAATAACTTTGCTTTTACACTTTAATATTGTAATTTGTAGTTTTGCAGTGACCTATAGCTGCAGTTATTCTTCCATTATTTGGTACTTTAACTTCTTTATGTCTTACATTCAATCCTCTGAGTGTATGGGGAACCAGCAGCCCTATATAAAATCCTGTGAAAGCCAACAAGAGAGGGCTGAGACTGAGGCCATGCCAATGTGGAACAACACAGGGAAGTGTCTGCCTTGTGTTCTTCTGTTCTCATTTAGCACTGCCTTAGGAAAAGCAGGACAAAATCCGGTATGCACAAGACAGCGTAGCCTTCAGTCAAAGACCAGAAGGTTGCTGCCTGCTCCTTCTTGTACTTGGTAAGGCTCAGTGGAAGCTAAATAATTCAGTGTTGTTCCAGGAGCATCTCCAGGGGCACCAGCCCCTGCAAAGTGCTGACTGGGGCATCTTCAGAAGACTTCAGTAGTAGGAAGGTGCCCCAGGATGTCAGGGGGCTGCAAGATGAATGCCCTCACATTGCTTAGGGTGAACACTAGTAGTGAGGGTTTTCTGCTTCAGATGTGAAATTCCAAATAGAGGATGGCTTGTGTTAAATGCTGTGTATTAAGCTAAATCCCATATTGAAAAGAACTGGGATGTTTCTGTTTAAATTTGGTAAAGGCTGGCACTAACAAATCATTTGCCATCAGAAATAGACAGCTTAGTTCAAATGCAGTGTGTTGTTGCTGGAGATGAATAGGTCACATGGACACAGCTTGAGGTGTGATGAAACAAAGAGAGAGCTTTATTTCTTCTCTCACAATTTATAGGTTTCTGACCATGGCCAAGGATTGGATGGTCAGGATAACACTTTCCCAACCGCACTGGCCGTGAGAGATGTCCATCAGAAGACGTGTACCAGAAAGAATGTACACATATCTATGTTTACAGTTACTGTCCTGGGAAAGTCTTTAGAAACTATGTCAACAAGCTCCAAAGCTGAGTTTTCAGGGCGACATCTCACCCTTTTTGGTTTTAACAAAAAGAAAAGAAAAAGAAAAATGAGCAAAGAAGCTAGCAACATTATAAGCAATCAAAAGGAAAAATAATAGGAAAATACAATACTCCATACAATCAGAAGGCTGTAATTTCAGGGTGATATCTCACCCTTTTGTTATTACAAAAAACCAAAAAAAAAATAAAGGTGAAAACATCAACACCTGCTCGTGGATGGCTCTCAATTTGGTCATGGAGGCAGAATCCATGGCCAAATTGAAAGGTACCTGGGAAAACTTCTGAAATGCTATGACAGCAGACCATCATTCCATCAATTGGGCTGACCCAGCCTCATGACTCTCCAAAACCAGCCACTCAGATCCATCCTTCCAGTTCCAATGGCCTTTCCAGTTCCCCACGAACCGTCAGTGAAGACAGTGGGTCCTTGCACAGGCCCTGACTATGTCTGGGCCACAAAGAAAGGTCAATAAAGTTTGCCATTTTCTGTGGCTGACGGGGCAGAAAAATCCCCTTCCAAGACATTCAAGGGATTGAACCATTCATCATTTCACTGGCCAATGATACCTGTGGAATGCAAGTCTGGAGTGGTAATGAAAAAACAGTGACATCAATGGAAAGATTAATGTGATAAACTTGACAAGCAGAAACTGCTCGCAGAACCTCTTCCAGCACCTACTGTGCCTCTGGGGTCAGTGTTGGAGGTGACTTTAAATCAGAGTCCCCCTTTAACAGACCAAACAAGGGAGACAGTTGTGTTGTGGTCAGTCCCATATAGGGATGCAACCATATGAAAATCCATCAATATCTGGACATCATTCATTCAGTGTCTGCACTGAATGCAAAAAATTGCATCTCCTGATGTGGGACTGTTCATCCCAAAATTATTTTGACCCTCAAATAATTTCAGGGAGGTTGTTTCTGGAGTCACTTGCAGCCCATGAGAAGGCAAGGTAGGGAACAGCTGAGGCTGTATCCACTGCAATTCATCCTGGATGGGCATAGCCACCAGGATGTAATCCATATAAGGATAGGGATGAGCAGCAGGACACTGCTCGCAAACTCCAGAGGGGGCTAGAGCCCCATATCATCGGCAAATGCTGGCAAATTTTCGCATGCCTCGCGGCAAAATCTCCATTGATATCTCTGTGTGGGCTCAACATTATTGATAGCTGGCACCAGAAAGGCGAATTTCAGTCTGTCATCGGGATGCAAAGGAATTGTAAAGAAACAATTCTTCAGATCCACGATGAGGACTGGCCAATCAGCGGGAAGCATGGCAGGTGTAGGCATGCTAGTGTGCAACATCCCCATGCTTTCCATCATAGCATGAACTTTCTGGAGGTATTGTAGCAACCTCAATTTCCCAGGCTTCTTGATACAGAAAACAGGAATGTCCCAGGGACTGGTCGAAGGCTCCAGATCACTGTGATCCAACTGTTCCTGCATCAAGTCACGGAGGGTGACTAGTCTATCATGAGAGAGGACAACAGAATCTGCTGAACAAAGAGTCAGTCTCAAGTTCTTCTTTGCGTTGAATGTGTCAGCATTGGGTCCAAGGGTCACTCCGGCATGGCCCGCCTCCAGCACAGGGGGGAACCAAGGCACAGGTAGAGGCAGGGCCCGCAGAGCCATGGCACCGTCCCGCTCCAATGCCAGGGGACATCCAGGACTCAGGGGAAACCCACACCATGGGGCCAGCAGAACCCGGCCCGGCGTCCGCACCACTCACAGCACCCATCCCCATGCCCCACAAATCCGGTGCGGGGTGGGGGGGGTGGCGCTCAGAATCGCCCCTAACAGAGTTTCTTCAGGGGCGAAAGGTCCAAAAAGTGGTGCCAGCCGCTCCTCCACTGGAACAGTTTGTGTGTGCGGCTGCCGGCGTGGAGCCTGGGCCCGTCCAGTCCCCCATTGTGGAGCAGGGTACAGCACAGCCCAGCAGGGACACAGGACCATGCCTGATGTATCCCCCAGGGCTGGTGCTGCCCCCCTTTCAGGCAGCCCCTCATCGGTCTGCACTGGGAGGGCACACGAAGGGAGCAACCCTGCCCCAGGCTCACGCTGCCAGGCGCTGGCCGAGGCGGGGTTATGCCCACCGGTTCCACGGCGCCCACAACGGCCCACTGGCAAGGATCCAACCCTGTCCCAGGCTTACACCTCCAGGGCGCCGGCCGAGGCAGGGTTATGCCCACCATTTCCATGGCGCCCCAGTTCAACCCGCCAGGGGCTCCAGTGATCCCAGGGGAGCTGACCTCAAGACCCGAGACACAGCTGCCCTCCGGCTCTGCATCACTGGGGGAGAGGGAGAGCCCCGCCCTGCTCCCACAGCCAGAGTTGGAGTCAGAGCCAGACCTCTCACCCAGGGAAGAGAAAGCAGCTACTGACCGGGCATAAGTGGACATGCAGCTGTTCAAAGCACGGTCACACCCCCACCAGATCTGCAGCAACCGAGCCAGGTGAGGGTCGTAAACTACCACCATAGCCAAGATCAGGCAATTGCCTAATGCGTCCCAAGCTGGCTTCAAAAAAATCACCTCAACCACAGGGAAAAACCCTTCAGCTCTTCCCTAAGTATACAATTGCCGAAAGTCAACATCCAAAACATCAATCCATGCCTAATCAAAACCAGCACGCCATACCCCCACAACCAGGGCCTCCGTAGGAGAGAACCCAAAAGCAGCCATATCTACAGGCTAGACAGAGAATGCCTCACAATGTCACCTTCAACACACATCAGGGGTCACCAGATGTTGCCGCTGAAGATGAATAGATCACACGGACACAGCTCAAGGTGTGATGAAACAAAGAGAGAGCTTTATATCTTCTCCCAGAATTTATAGGTTTCTGACCACGGTCAGGGATTGAATGGTCAGGATAACACTTTCCCAACCGCACTGGCCGTGAGAGATGTCCATCAGAAGACGTGTATCAGAAAGAATGTACACATCTCTATGTTTACAGTTACTGTCTTGGGAAAGTCTTTAGAGAACTATGTTAGCAAGCTCAGAAGCTGAGTTTTCAGGGTGACAGCAGTGTTTATGTTTCTTCTCGCACAAATCTCAAAACCTTGATTCCAAACATTAGAGTTTTTAAATGTCTCCTTCAATTCTCATGATGGGTCATTAATTTTAGGCAGCTGAAATAACTGTGTTAAATGCTTGTTGTAGAGCATTAAGAAATATGGTATAATCCTGAGACATACCCTCTGATCTGTAGAGTGTTAGTTCCTTCCCCTGACTCCTCTCTTGTAATGTTCTCCTATTGGTGGTAACATGTAACCCTACCCACTTCTCCCTCGGTTCAAAAGACAGCGTGGGACCAGATTCTTCCTCTTTTCTGCACTGGATTCCCCCAATTAAAGCTGGGACTCTGTCCCACGAGAAAAGAGCCTCATCTTATTCCCTAAGTCCTTGCTATTATTATTATCTTCCCCCATCTCTGGGCCACAGCTGGGCTGATTGCGGTCGAAGGGGGGCTGGTGGACATTTAAACAATAGCAGTTGGTGCCCTGGTGGGAGGAGCCTTTTGGAGCTTCCCACAAATGACTGGAAATCCACGAGTAGGATTCTTAAGTCTAACAAGGTTAATCAATTACCTTATGAGACACACGCTGTTTCTATACGGCTGTAAGCTCACAAGGGAGGGGTCGGTAACCCTTTGAAGCATAGGAGGGTCAGCTCCAGAACTGAGGGGATCTTAATTCCACCGCCAGAGACACCCAGGGACACAAAAGTGGTGAGACCAGCCGGCAGCAATGCACACGTGGGCCAAATGGGGCCGGGGCAGCAGCAACGAGGCTGTGGGGTGGAGCAGTGGAGCCTAGAGCGGCATGGGCCCATGGAGGTGTGGTGTGAGCGGTGCAGCAGGCCGAGGCAGCCAGCGGCAGCGTGGTAGGGGTGCGAGTGGTAAGTGGCATGGGAGAAACCCAACTTGGCGCAGGGGAGGAGTGAGCCCTCTGCTCCCCCATCCCCGTGTGGCTGACAACCAAAATTTAACCCTGCTGCTGCTGGGTGTCTACCTTTTGCGGTGAAAGAAGATAAAAATGAGTTGTGCTAATAGCTATTTAACATCAAAAATAGGATCACAGCTGTCTGCACCCCAAAAGAATTTTGAATCCAAATTACAAAATTTTTTACCTACCATGGATGTTAAGATTTCTAGAAATAAGTTGAAAGATTTTGTCTCGTGGCTGTCTCATTACTTCCCACAGCTTGACATGCTAGATGTAGATTCTGTCCCTGCATGGGATAGGAACGGAAATTTGTTAACCCTTAATGTAGTGGAAGGAGACAGATTTGCTTCAAAATATCTCCCGGTTTTCCTTTTAATTCGGAAAGAACTGGTTAACAGAGAAAGGGAGGTGAAGAGGCAGCCACCACAGTTTCCACTGGTTTCCCCTAACCCTTCTTCCAAACCCTCTGCTCCTGAGCTGAAAATATACATGGAACAGCCCAAGAAACACAGGAAATGCAGCTTGAGAATGCCATTTCTGGTTCCGTATGTCTTCTTCAGCCCCCCCATCTCTGATAGTGCTGCACAGGCTATCAGAGATCTTTCCCTGCACCCTCCTACCCCGGTTGTTAAAGGTAATGACCCCCCTATTGGAATCCAAGATGGTGCTGGTCATGTGCCAGCAAGCCCCATCATACTCCCCTTCTCCTTCCCATAACTCCTTCTGCCCACCTGTCCCCACCCACAACCCTTACTCCATCCACAACCCCTTCCTTCCCTCGGACATTCCTCCCCCCTCCACCATGCTCCTGCCCTGCATGATGTCACTCTGCGACCCTGCCTCCAGATGCTGCAATCCTGGTTCCCATGCCCCCTCCCCCTGTCCCCATGGGATGGGGGTGGGGGTGGGAGGGATGGCACTGCCCCCTGCTCCCATGGGGGGACTGGGGGAGGAGTGTCCCAGCCCTGCGCCCCCCAAGGGGGGGGATGGATCCCCACCCAGCTCCTGTGGGAGTAGGGCTGGGCCCCTCCCTGGACCCAGTGGTGGGGCAGGGCCCCCTGGCCCCAGTGGGGGTGGGGGTGGGTGGGGAAACCCAGGACATACAGGCCCTGGGGAGGATGAAGATATGCTTTCAGCCGCTCCTGTAATATATACTGGTAGAAAAAGAATTACTGTACATTACCAACCCTTCTCTTACCAAAATATAAAAGAAATTTGCAAAGCCCAAGGAGAATTTGGTAGATAGTGAAGTATTGAAAGGAATGGTAAGGGCTATTTATCGAACACGCACGTGAAGTGTGTGCACCTTTTCTGGGTTAAGTAATGGTGGCCTGTCCACCGAGTCACAAATCGGTAATTGCGCCAAACAGTAGATGTTACATGGACGCAATAGATGCACACCATGCGGCGTGGGATGGCAAGAGACCCATAAGAGGGAGAGCTTGGCTCGTCTCAAGCCCGGGACAACTGCACACCACCAGTGACGTGGCCCTGTACAGCAATGATGGTGCCCACCTTCCTACCTGTGGTAACAGAATGTCCACCGGAGGCCTGGTATCGACCCATGACTCCACCGCTTGACGCCACAGTGCGGAGCCTGGGCGTCACATCCTACCAACCTTTGCGTTGGATCAAGCGGATGGGGTACTAGGATAGGGGGTTGTGCCCTGCTGCACAGTTGCCTGTTAAAGCAAGTGCTGCTCGATCAGCCCCTTGCCCACAGACTGGTCCTGGCGTGATACAGCCTCCCTAAATCCTGGATGGGACTACCCTACCCAGCGTCACCACCACCATTGGGAGGGAGGGCCTGGGGCCGATGGAATGACCACGACTCAGGCTGTGAAGATGTTTACTCTCTGCCCGCAGACGAGAGCAACGTTACCGCAAACATTACTCTGTACATCATGCGTGCATGTGAGAGGAGTAACGATGACTAAAACTCACTCTCTTGACCGGGGTAGAAGTCAGCTTAGTTCACCAGTTACGGCTATCTGGCAGGGCCAAGTGGGGGTGTGACTTCTGCAGCTGAGCCTGGTTAGCAATGTACGATACCCCTTAAGAGAGTCATAGTTACTCCCACCTCATAATTACTCCCGCCACTCATAAGTTAGTTCCTGCTGATCTCAAAGACCTCTTCCGGTGTCTCTTAACTCCCTCCGAGTTTGATCTTTGGGAAACCTCATGGAAAAAGTACTTAAAAAATCTCCTAGTGCAGCTTAAGCAAAGCACCCAGGATGCAAAAGATGCACAGAATAATGAAATCACTTTGGAACAACTATGTGGGGAGGGAGCGTGGGCTAAACCTGAAGACTAAGTGCGGGTATTAACAAAATCTATTTTAGATAAGATCTGTAGTGTATCAGGAAAGATTTTTAACCAATTACCAACAGTTGAAACCCAAGTCAGCTATGTTAATATTAAACATTTTCAATCAGAAAGTTTTTTGCAGTTTGTCAACGGGCTTCAAGTGCAAATACAAAGGCAGGTGGAAGGACCAGTAGTGCAGGCAGAACTGATTCAGGAGATGGCTCAAAGAAATGCCAACGAGGCCCACCGCAGAGTGATCCTGGGACTTTCCATTAATCCTTCACACACTGTAGCAGAGATGATTGAGTCATGTGCCAAGAAAGCAGATCTGTATAGTGCACAAGACAAGAAGCCAGGACTGACAAACCCAAGGGCTGTGGCAGCAGCAACACCAGGAATGAAAAAGCCAGAGATCATCAGAGCAGTGCCAGCATATCATCTGCTTCCAGTGCAACAGGCCAGGACACTTCACCAGAGACTGTTCTCAAAGCCAACACAAAAAGAAACACCAAAAAGAAGTAGCATTCAATCAACAAAAAAACTGGGAATAGAGTGTGGCGCCACCCAGCGCAAGGATATAAATGCAGCATTCTCTAGAGGGAAAAAAGCATCTATTTTAATTGAAAAAGGGGAGAAAGGGAAGCAGGGTGTGGTACTGTGAAAAAATAATTGTGGGGAACGTGTGTCTAACAAGGTCTGGCATCCTCAAAAGCCATCCAGACTTGTAACCGCTGAAGCTTTTCTTTACAGGTCTACTCATTGGACAGTCATTGGAGTGGACCTGCAGGACAATTCACAAGACATGGCAGGACTGGATAGTAGGTATTTTGTTATTGGAGACACAGCACATACCTGTGGAAATTGAAGTGGCTCCCATGACAATTAAAGGAGACCTAACACACCTCACTCTCTTGGCGCATTGCCCTCAGCAACCCTTCTATTTGATCAAGAGGTAAATCATAGCCCAGGTGATCCCTGTTCCAGCAGAAATCCCAGTAGATGACAAAGCATCAGGAGTCTACTGGGCAGAGGTGGTTGGTGAGGATAAACCCATTATGGGATGGAACCTAACCTGTGGATCAGATAATCTCCATGTGGAAGGGTTGATTGACACAGGGGCAGATGTGAGTATCATACCTGGAAGGGTATGGCTTTCACACTGGGACTTGGAACCGGTGGCAGGCAAAATACAAGGCATTGGAGGGGTAAAATTGGTAGAAGTCTCTAAGAGCATTGTTCAGATTGAAGGCCCAGACAGAAGATTAGCTAGAGTCCATCTGTTTGCCACCGACTACAAGTGCCCCCTGTGGGGAAGAGACACCATGTCCCAGTGGAGAGTCAAACTAACTATTCCTGAAACCCCCCAGGATTTTTAGAAGCGGCCACTGTTGAGCGCCCCACCCAAAAATTCACGTGGCTGGATGATAATCCAGTCTGGGTAAGTAAGTGGCCACTTATTGAGAGACCGCCACCTATTCACCACTCTTCACAGAAGTAAATGTGAACACCGTTTATTTCTATTATTAACACACCTTTTATAGGGTTCTACAGGGTCCGCAGGCTAACCAAATTACTATTGGCTAATACACACAGGTTTACATTCTTTCTCTTATACACAAGGATATTGTTTTGCTTTACTCTCTCTTCTGCAGGAAGGTTTCAAGGACTTTAGCCTTTAATATCACGACTTATTTCAAAGGCTGGTTTGTGCATACAGGCCTTTACTAATATATAAAATATATCAACAGCCACTCAGTAAAGAAAAGCTTGGGGAACTCGAAGAGCTTGTGGAGGAACAATTAGCCAAAGGCCAGACAGTAGAAACAACTAACACTTGGAATTCGCTGGTCTTTGTAATAAAGAAGCCAGGGAAGAACAAGTGGCACCTCCTTCAGGGCCTCAGGGAATTAAGCAAAGTAATTAAGGACATGGGGTCACTCGAACCTGGGATGCCTGTGGAGGAAGCCCAGTCCTCTGACAGGCATCCTCCTGTCATCCAGAAGATCTGCCCCCTAAGATAAGACAAAACCTCCTAGTCATGGTGACTAAGTTGTGGACCCTTTCCTGCTTTGGGACCTCAGTCCCAAATAAAATGAGTATTAAATTACTTGTGCTTGTATGTATTTATACCCACACAAATAAATGTTATTGTACTTCTCTGTTTTACTTCAGCACCTTGACAGTCCCATATGAGATCAAATCTTGTTGAGCTTGCTCCTTTGTGAACAAACAATGTGAGGCTTCCCCAGTACAGGTTTAAAATAAAATTTTGCAAGATAGACCTGGGGAAAACAGCTACACTGATTTGCTGCACATAAAGGTCATGGCCAGAATTAGAACACAGTGTGTTACAGAAATACCTGAAATGATACTTCCTGCTTGCAAGATCATTGTGCTTTAGTGGACAGTGGTGCTCTTGAGCATCTGTTTTATTTTTCCAGTTATCCCTCAAGGAGAAAAACAACATAGGAAATTGTACTTATAAATAAGGCAGTTATTCCAAAGTACTGCCATAAATTGTCATCTTAATGTTATTTCATGTTTAATATTGTTACATTCTTTTCCAGCTCTACTTTTTTGTTCACTTTCTGAAAAAACCAGAGGCATGGGGTAAAGACAGGCAAGTGTGGGTAAAATAATTAGTAACCCAAAGAAAGAATCTTTGATGAATGTAAGAGGAAAATGTAAATATAAATCTTGTTCTTGTAGGCGACTTCAACCTGCCAGACATCTGCTGAGAACTTCATACAGCAGAAAAGAGGCAATCCAGGGAATTTTTAGAGTGCAAAGAGGAAAGTTTTTGTTGCAGCTGGTGGGTGAACCAACCAGGAGAGGGGCTATGTTAGATCTGTTGTTTGCAAATGGAGATGTGGTGGTTGGAGGCCGCTTGGGGCATAGTGATCATGAAATGATAGAGTTCTCAATATTTGGTGAAATCAGGAGGAACATCAATAAGACTTTAACATTAGACTTCCAGAGGGCAGACTGTCACCCTGAAAACTCAGCTTCTGAGCTTGCTAACATAGTTTTCTAAGGACTTTCCCAGGACAGTAACTGTAAACATAGATATGTGTACATTCTTTCTGTTACACATCTTGTGATGGGCATCTCTCATGGCCAGTGCAGTGAGAAAGTGTTATCCTGACCATCCAATCCCTGGCCGTGGTTGGAAGCCTATAAATCCTGGGAGGAAAAATAAACTCTGCTCTTTCTTTCACCACACCTTGACCTGTGTCCATGTGATCTATTCATCTTCAGTGGTAACATCTGGTGGACCCCGCCGTGTCTTGCACATGTGTTACAGGGTACTGTCTAGCCTGTGGCTATGGATGGTTTTGGGCTTTCTCTTACTGAAGGCCTGGTTATGGAACTATGGCGTGCGGTGTCTGTTCAGAGAGGGATTGATGTTTTGTGTGCTGACTTTCAGCGATTGTGTGAGTATGGGAGAATTGAGGGGTTTTTCCCTGTGGTTGAAGCGATTTTTTCGCAGTCAGCTTGGGACGCTTTAGGCGATTCCCTGATCGAGTCTCTGCTGGTTGGTTATGAGCCCCGGTTGCTCTGGCTGCCCGGGATCTGGTGAAGGTGCGGCGGTGTTCTGAGGTCGGGTCCCGAGGTCGGCTCCCCTGGGATTGCCAGGGCACCCGGCGGGTTGAACGGGGGCGCCGCAGGCCCGGTGGGTGTAACGCCACCTCGGCCGGCGCCCCGGCGGTGTAGGCCTGGGGCGGGGTTGAATCCCTGCCAGCAGGCTGTCAGGGGCGCCGTGGACCCGGCGGGTGTATCGCTGCCTTGATCGGCGCCCCGGCGGTGGAAGCCCGGGGCGGGGTCGCCTCCTTCGTGTACCCTCCCAGCACAGACTGATGGGGGGGGGCTTGAACGGGGGGCCACGCCGGCCCTGCGGGATGCCTCAGGGTCCATCCCATGTCCCTGCTGCGGCTGGGCCGTGCCCTGCCCTGCGGCGGGGGATGGGCCGGGCCCGGGCCCCGTGCCGGATTCGTGGGGTGTGGGGGCGGGTGCTGTGAACGCCGGGCTGGGTTCTGCCGGCCCCATGCTGCCGGATTCCCATCCTGTGAGCCCAGGTTGTTCCCTGGCAGCAGAGCAGGACGTTGCCACGGCTTCGCAGGCTGTGCCTCTACCAGCACCCCGGTTCCCCCCCGCGCCGGGAGCGGGCTGTGCCAAGCTGCCTCCAAACCCCCCTGCCTCGGGTTCCCAGGCATCACCCGAGCCTGCGGCTGGAGCCGGCCCTCCCCTGTCACCTCCTGTGGCTGTGGCAGACCAAGGTCCTCAGCTGTTTACCATTGGCTCCGGTGGTGCTGCCACAGGGGCAAAGCCGGTGGCCTTGACGGGCCAGGGGTCCCAGGCTGCTGGAACTTCTTCGGTTGGCCTGTGGACCTTGTCCTCTTGTAAGATGACTGTGCAGCTGAGCGTATCAGGCATTCCATGTGCTTCTGAATGCTTTGGTCCAGTGGGTGAGGGCATGAGTGCTCTTCTTGTGGTGGTTGAATACCACTGCTCAGTGTTGTAGTGCATCTAAAAATCTTGGTACCTCCCAAGGGTAAAACTCACCTCTGGTTTGTGTAATGTGAATTCCTACCTGAAAACCTTCTTTCCCTTCCCCCTTCCCATTGGCTGTGACCTCCCTGCATCCCCTAATCACCCCTGCCCCCTGGTATAAGAGATGAGACCCAGAGCATTTCGGTCTCTTCTCTTGCCCCGGATGGACGACAATAAACCCGGGATTATTCCAGCAAGTTTGAGCCTCCTGTGTCTAGATACTTTGAGTCCGTGTTGTATCCACTCCAGGACCCCCTCAGCCGCCTGTGCCTTGAGACGAGCAGGCTCTCACCACGGGGGGTGGAACAAAGGGGTCCCATCGGGGAGAAGGATTACAACAGAGTGGCGCCCGACCGTAGGGGCTGTACAAGCCCACGTTTAAAGGCTTATTTGAGCCAGGGTGAGCCGTTCTTTGGAGACTTTGGATGCAGTTTAAACAATACAGCAAAAAAAGTTTCTGAAAAGGAGTCGAAAATCCTCCAGCACCAGGGGACCGATTCCAGGGCAATAAGTATCTTTCCACCGCCAGAAAACGACAGAAAAAGGTAAGATTGAACTCCGACACCGGGCTGGGAGGGGTGGAGAGTGAAACAGGCCCCGGGGGACTGCGTTCTGTGTAACTCCTTCCCCGCGGCAGCGCCCCAAGCGTGTGGGGTTCCTCCAGCCGTGGGCAGAGATGGGGTGAGGGGGGAGAGGGAATTCTCCCTGCTGTCTGTAGAGTGTGAGTTTAATTGTAATCCTTTTGGTGCAACTTTGTTTTCTGTGGTAGGGAAAATAGACAGATTGTGTGCAGAGCTGCTGTGACCTCCAAAATGGGAGCCCGGCTCTGCACACAAGAAAGGAGTCATACACAAAAAGTACAGAATTTTTTAAAAACCACAAATGTAAAAATTTCAAAACATAAGATAAAACAGTTTGTATCATATTTGACTCAGCAAAGTAAACAGATCGAATTGTTGAAATTAGATTCAGTAACTGCCTGGGATGAAATTGGAAATTTATTAACCTTAAAAATAGAAAGAGGAGACAAATCGGCCCTGAAATTCCTCCCGGTTTTTCTTTTAATTCGAAAAGAATTAGTTAACAGAGAAATAAAAACGGAAGACAAACGAACACCGCAGTATCCACCTAACTTTCCTAACTTTTCCCCCAAAACCTCTGTTCCCCCAAGGAAAAAGATACCCGAGACAAACAATACAAGTTCTAGTCCGGTGTGTCTCTCTCAGCCACCCAGTCCTGCCTCACAAGCCATCAAGGCTCCCTCCCTATACCCCTGCAGTGTTAAAGAAAATGTATCTTCCTATCCCCACATGGCTGAGAGCCAAGATGGCACTGGCCACGTGTTACCTGGCCACATGGCGAATTCCCCTGTGTATCCCCTTTCTCCCACCCATGATCCCTCCCACCCACCGGTTCCCGCCCCCAACCCTTATCACAACCCCTTTGTTCCCCCTGATGTTCCACCCTGCACCACCCCCCAGCCCTGCCTGGCCCCACCCTATGACCCTGTCCCCCGAGGCTGTAACCCTATCCCCTATCCCTCCGGCCCCTGTCCCGCGGGGAGGAGGTGCAGGGAGGGAGATAGTTACACCCTTTGCTCCTGCAGAGGGGCAGGGGGAGGGGTGTCCCGGCACTGCTGCCTGATGGGGGGGTGCCTGCCTACCGGGCCTGGAGTGGTGGGGCGTGGGCCCTCTCCCGGCTCCTACGGGGGTGGGGCTGGGTCTCTCCACAAGCCCGGTGAGGGAATGGGAACCCCGGGGCCTGGCGTGAGGGGGGGCCGCCCCCTGCCCGGCTCCTGCGGGGGAACAGGCACCCCGGAGCCCGGCGTGGGGGTGTGCGGAACCCCGGGACCCGGCGTTGGGGTGTGCGGACCCCCGGGGCCCGGCGTGGGGGGGGGCACCCCCCCGCCCCAGCTCCTGCGGGGGCGGAGCAGGGGGCTGGGCCAAGTGGGGGGTGAGGGGCGGAGCCCCTCCCAGTTCCCACGGTCCGGGGGGCGGGCCCGGGAGTGAGCAGGGAGGTGAGGTTGCCTCACCACATTCCGAAGGCCGGTGTGGTTGTGCTGCTGCAATATGCCCTGATGGCCCCGGGGGACGCCCCGGGGGATTGAAGGGTGGATCCTCTCAGCCTGCCCCCACTGTAGAGCCACATGGTGCCCCTGGAGGGTGGGGGAATGCAAGCCTTCCCGATATCCAGGCAGGACAAGCCTCTCCCCCCTGCCGGTTCAATGCAACTCCCGGGAATGGAGAACAAAATAGTTGTGACTCAGCCTTTTTCCCTACTGCTGCTCCGGTTACTTTTACTGGAACAAGACCACAGAATCGTACTTAAAAACCGTTTTCATACCAAGACAAAAAGGAAATTTGCAAAGTACAAAGAGAATTTGGTCATAATAGTGAAATATTTAAAAGCATTGTTAAAACAACACTAACCTCAAATGATTTAGTTCCTACAGATATTAAAGATCTGTTTAGATGTTTGCTTACACCATCCGAATTTGAATTATGGGAAAACACATGGAAACGATTTCTGAAAAACATACTGGTGGAATCACTAAAAACTAATCACCAATATGTAGATTTATTAAATAATCCTATTACTTTAGAGCATTTATGTGGTGAAGGAGTATGGGAAAAACCTGAGGACCAAACCAGAGCATTGCCAAAGGCTGTGATAGATAAAATCACTACAGCTGCAGAAAAGGCTTTCACCCAGCTACCTACAGCTGACGCTAAGGGCAGTTATATTAATGTAAAACAAATGCCCTCAGAAGGATTCCTGCAATTCTTAGACTGATTAAGAGAACAAGTCTCCCGGCAGGTAGAAGACCCTGTGGTACAGGCAGAGTTAGTCAAGGAACTTGCTCAGAGAAATGCTAATGAATCTTGCCGTAGAATTATTTTAGGTTTACCTATGGATCCCCCTCCGACCCTTGCACAGATGTCAGCAGCCTGTGCAAGGAAAGCAGAGATGTTTTCGCAGGAAAAGAGACCTCCATGGACCACCCCAAGACCTGTTGCTGCAGTTTCATCTGAGACAAGGAGTGAACAGATGACATCTGACCAGCAACAGCGAATTTGTTTCCACTGCAGAAAACCGGGACACTTTGCTAAAAACTGTCCTTTAAAACAACAGAAACACACGAATACCAGCTTGCCAAAAAACTTACATCACAGCGCTTATCCACTCAGCGTGCAGACATAAATGAAGTGGAAATGAATCTCTGTCCTTTAATAAAAAGGGGGGAGGGGGGTGAAAAACTGCAAAAATATAATTGTGAAAATCGTTTGCCTAATAAGGTCTGGCAACCGCAAAAGCGATTCAGACTTGTAACTTCTAAAGCCTTTTGTTTCAGATCTGACCGCTGGACTGTTGTGGGAGTAGATTTGCAGGATAATTCACAAGACCTGGCTGGACTGGATAGTAGGTATTTTGTTATTGGAGACACAGCACACACACCAATAGAGATTGAGGTGGCTCCCATGACAATCACGGGAGACCTAACACACATCATTCTCTTAGCTAGGTGCCCCCAACCACCTTTCTATGTAGATAAAGGGCAAGTAATAGCCCAGGTAATCCCTGTTCCAACAGAAGTCCCAGTAGATGACAAAGCACCGGGAGTCTACTGGGCAGAAGTAGTGGGTGAAAACAAGCCCATTATGGGATGCAATTTAATACATAAATCAGAACATCTCCATGTGGAAGGGTTAATTGACACTGGGGCAGACGTGACCATCATACCGGAAAAAGTGTGGCCCTCACATTGGGACCTACAACCAGTGGCAGGGAAAATACAGGGTGTTGGAGGAATGAAACTGGCAAAAATTGCTAGAGATATCATCCAGATCGAAGGTCCGGACGGTAGGATAGCTAGTGTCCGACCTTTTGTTATTGACTACAAGTGCCCCTTGTGGGGGAGAGATACCATGTCGCAGTGGGGGGTAAAACTAACAATCCCTGAGACACCTCAGGATTTTTGATAGAGGCCACTGTAGAGCGTCCTGTCCAAAAATTATCTTGGCTAGATAATGATCCAATTTGGGTGAACCAGTGGCCTCTCAGCAAACAAAAACTTGGGGCGCTAGAAAAATTAGTGGAAGAAGAATTGGCTAAAGGACACATAGTAGAAACAACCAGCCCTTGGAATTCCCCGGTGTTTGTAATAAAAAAGCCAGGGAAAGATAAATGGCGTCTCCTTCAAGATTTAAGAGAAATAAACAAAAAAATACAGGACATGGGATCTCTCCAAACAGGAATGCCATCTCCAACCATGCTACCGCAAGATTGGCTACTAGCAGTAGTAGATATTAAAGATTGCTTTTTTTCAAATTCCCCTGCATCCAGCTGATGCACCAAGGTTTGCCTTTTCCATCCCTACCATTAACAAGGAAGCTCCAATGAAACGATACCACTGGACAGTTCTACCTCAGGGGATGAAAGCCAGCCCCTTCATCTGCCAGTGGTATGTGGGGTCTTTGCTGTCCTCAGTGCGTGCTGAAAAGAGAGAGGCTATCATTTTGCATTATATGGACGATATTTTAATATGCTGTCCCAATAACAACATACTGAAAGACACCCTTGATCTAGTGGTTAAAGTTTTAACCTCTGCTGGATTCCAATTGCAGGAAGACAAAGTTCAAAGGATGCCACCTTGGAAATACCTGGGCCTGGAAATTACTGCACGGACTGTTGTTCCACAAAAATTGGAAATTATTGGTAATCCTAAAACTCTAGCAGATCTTCATTCTCTATGCGGGTCTCTAAACTGGGTCAGACCATGGCTAGGTCTCACAAATGAGGACCTGAGCCCCCTACTCAATTTATTGAAAGGGGAGAGAGAATTACTGTCTCCCAGGGAGCTGACTCCAGAAGCAAAAACTGTAATAGAAAAAGCACAAAAGGCCTTGACAGAAAGACAGGCACACCGCTTCAAACCGGAGCTGCCTTTCAAATTTATTGTCCTGGGGAAATTGCCACACCTGCATGGGTTAATATTCCAATGGGCTGAGAGGCAGAGAGATTCACTCTTAATCATAGAGTGGGTCTTCCTCTCCCATCAAAGACCCAAAACTATCACCAAGCCACAAGAGCTGATGGCTCAGCTGATTCAAAAGGCCAGGGCAAGGCTGCGGGAACTGGCAGGTTGTGATTTTATGTGTATTCACCTCCCAGTCAGGCTCTCTGGAGAAGGCAAAAACTCCCCTGAGAGACTGACCAAAGAGATGTTTGAGCATCTGCTGCAGAGCAATGCTAACCTCCAGTTAGCTCTGGACAGCTATAGTGGGCAAATTTCAGTTCATGCACCATCACACAAATTGTTTCATGAGGAATTCCATCTCATTCCTCGTGAGAAAAGGAGCTGAAGGCCACTCAAAGCGCTCACAGTGTTCACTGATGCATCTGGGACATCCCACAAGTCGGTGATGACTTGGAGAAATCCACAGACTCAGCTTTGGGAAGCTGATGTTGAGTTTGTGGAGGGGTCACCCCAGATAGCTGAACTAGCTGCGGTCGTGAGAGCCTTTGAGAAATTTTCAGAACCAATTAATTTAGTTACTGACTCAGCCTACGTAGCAGGAGTGGTGTCCAGAGCGGAACAGGCAGTTCTTAAGGACATTGAGAACGAGCATCTCTTTAGATTGCTTTCAAAACTGATTTATTTGGTTTCAAATCGAGAACAACCTTTCTATGTGATGCACATAACATCGCACACCCCGTTGCCAGGTGAAATCGCTGAGGGGAACCGGAAGGCTGATTCCCTTACTGCTGAAAACGTATGTCTCCCAGATGTGTTTCAGCAGGCAAAAATAAGTCACCAGCAATACCATCAAAATGTGCCAGGACTGATTCGTCAGTTCCAGCTGACACGGGATCAGGCTAAAGCCATCGTGGCTACCTGTCCCAATTGTCAGCTCCAGGCAGTGCCATCATTAGGCATCGGGGTTAATCCCCGAGGCCTTAAGAGCTGTGAGGTGTGGCAAACAGATATCACTCACATTCCCCGTTTTGGCCACCTTAAGTAGGTACATGTGAGTATTGATACATACTCAGGAGCGGTGTATGCCTCTGCTCATGCAGGAGAAAAGTCTGTGCATGCTAAACAACACTTAGTGCAGGCCTTTTCCGTATTGGGAATCCCTAAAGAAATTAAAACAGATAATGGCCCAGTGTATAAATCCAAGGAGTTCCTGGGATTTGTCCAGCAGTGGGGAGTGGAACATAAAACTGGCATCCCCCACTCCCCCACAGGTCAGGCTGTAATCGAGCGTACACACCAGACGCTCAAACAAGTCCTAGCCCGGCAAGGTAGTGAAGCAGTGTGGATGTCTCCCCAACAGAAACTCTGTAAAGCTCTGTTTACCATTAACTTCCTAAACTGCTCATTTGAAAACATGAATCCTCCTGTAACTCGGCATTTTAACAGTGGTGATCAGTTTAAATTGTCACAGCATCCACCAGTTTTAATCAGGGACCCTGAAACTTGGCAAACCAAGGGTCCCTATGAACTTGTCACCTGGGGGCGAGGTTATGCGTGTGTATCCACCCCTTCAGGCCCCCGATGGATTCCTCAGAAATGGGTAAAACCTTTTGTTCCAAAGAATCCAGGACCAGCAAGAAGAGAAGAGAAGCAAGTGGCTGTTGCTTCCAAGAGAAGACGCCGCTGAAGAGAGCAAGAAGAAACCTCTCTAGCCTCTGACCTGCATACTGTAACTGTGAATATGTTTTTAAAAAATTTCTGTTTCCTTTTTTTAGAAATAACCTACCTCTTACTCAAATCCATGTTTCTCATTTTTGTATAACAGAAAAGGGTGAGGTGTTGTAGTGCATCTAAAAATCTTGGTACCTCCCAAGGGTAAAACTCACCTCTGGTTTGTGTAATGTGAGTTCCTACCTGAAAACCTTCTTTCCCTTCCCCCTTCCCATTGGCTGTGACCTCCCTGCATCCCCTAATCACCCCTGCCCCCTGGTATAAGAGATGAGACCCAGAGCATTTCGGTCTCTCTCTTGCCCCGGATGGACGACAGACAATAAACCTGGGATTATTCCAGCAAGTTTGAGCCTCCTGTGTCTAGATACTTTGAGTCCGTGTTGTATCCACTCCAGGACCCCCTCGGCCGCCTGTGCCTTGAGACGAGCAGGCTCTCACCACGGGGGGTGGAACAAAGGGGTCCCATCAGGGAGAAGGATTACAACAGCTCAGGGCATCATTGTTCACCTAGGGGATGTTGATTCGAATTTCCTGGGGTGCATATCTGCCATGGGTTCCACACTCACCCCTCCTGTTCCCATCCCTGCGGGATCCGGATTTGCTCACCTTGTGCCTTTTGAGTTTTATGTTTGCAGAGCTGAGAACCAGCTGCAGGGAGATGGTGGCTTCGGGTTCCCTGGACCTGCCTGGGTTCACGGACTGCTGTTCTGACAGCCAGGGATCATCCTGAATGGGTCTGCACCCTGTCCATCCTTGGTGAGATGCTGTCCTAAATTAGCCCCATGGGTTTCTTGACACTGGCACGGACATCACGATTGTCAGGTTTGCTGACGGGCCCTGGAGTGACCTTTCGACCCGATGCTGACACATTCAATGCAAAGAAGAACTTGAGACTGACTCTTTGTTCAGCAGATTCTGTTGTCCTTTCTCATGATAGACTAGTCACCCTCCGTGACTTGATGCAGGAACAGTTGGATCAAAGTGATCTGGAGCCTTTGACCAGTCCCTGGGACATTCCTGTTTTCTGTATCAAGAAGTCTGGGAAATGGAGGTTATTGCAAGACCTCCAGAAAGTTCATGCTATGATGGAAAGCATGGGGATAATGCAGGCTAGCATGCCTTCACCTGCCATGTTTCCTGCTGATTGGCTAGTCCTCATCGTGATCTGAAGGATTGTTTTTTATGATTCCTTTCCATCCCGATGACAGACCGAAATTTGCCTTTCAGGTGCCAGCTATCATTAATGCTGAGCCCACACAGAGATATCAATGGAGATTTGCCATAAGGCTTGTGAAAATTTACCGGCGTTTGCCGATGATATGGAGCTGCAAGTGACTCCAGAAACAACCTCCTTGAAATTATTTGAGGGTCAAAATAATTTTTGGGATTATCAGTCCCACATCTGGAGGTGCAATTATTTTTTTGCATTCAGTGCACACACTGCATGAATGGTGTCCAAATATTAATAGACTTTTACATGGTTGTGTCCCTATATGGGACTGCACACGACACAGCAGTCTCCCTCGTTTGGTCTGTTAAAGGGGGACTCTGATTTTAAAGTCACCTCTGACACTGACCCCACAGGCACAGTAGATGCTGGAGGAGGTTCTGCGAGCAGTTTCTGCTCATCAAGTTTATTACATTAATCTTTCCATTGATGTCGCTGTTTTGTTTTTTAGGTTTTATTTTTTGGAGAGTCATGAGGCTGGATCAGTCCAATTGATAGAATTACAGACTGCTGTCATAGCATTTCATAAGTTTTCCCAAGCACCTTTCAATTTGGCCATGGATTCTGCCTCTGTGACCAAATTGAGAGCCATCCATAAGCAGGTGTTGATGTTGGACATTTGTTTCATTTAATTTTTTGGGGTTTCTGTTGTTTTTCTGTTTTTTTTTGTTTGGTTGGTTTTTGTTTTTTTTGTAATAACGAAAGGGTGAGATATCACCCTGAAATTACAGCCTTCTGATTGTATGGAGTATTGTATTTTCCTGTTATTTATTTTTTGATTGTTTATAATGTTGCTAGTTTCTTTGTTCATTTTTCTTTTTTCTTTTCTTTTTGTTAAACCAAAAAGGGTGAGATGTCACCCTGAAAACTCAGCTTCTGAGCTTGCTAACATAGTTTTCTAAGGACTTTCCCAGGACAGTAACTGTAAACATAGATATGTGTACATTCTTTCTGTTACACGTCTTGTGATGGGCATTTCTCATGGCCAGTGCAGTGAGAAGGTGTTATCCTGACCATCCAATCCCTGGCCGTGGTCAAAAGCCTATAAATCCTGGGAGGAAAAATAAACTCTGCTCTTTCTTTTCACCACACCTTGACCTGTGTCCGCGTGATCTATTCATCTTCAGTGGTAACAGGCAGACTTTGGATTATTTAGGAAGCTTTTTCAGAGAGTTCCTTGGGAAGCAGCCCTTGAAAACAAAGGAGTCCAGGAAAGGTGGCCATGCTTCAAAACAGAGATCTTGAGGGTACAGGAACAGACTGTCCCTGTGTGCCAAAAGATGAGTCGATGAGGCAAACATCCAGCCTGGATGAGTAATGAGGTTTTGAAGGAACTTAGGAATAAAAGAGGATGTATCACCTTTGGAAGAAGGGTCAGGTCTCTCAAGAAGTATTTAATGGGGTTGCTAGGGCATGTAGGAAAAAATATAGGAAGGCGAAAACTCAGTTTAAACTTAATTTGACAACTTTTGTAAAGGATAATAAAAATTGATTTTACAAATATATTCATGGTAAAAGGAAGGGTAAGACCAACCTTTGTTCTTAATTGGATAAGGAAGGGAAGGCAGAAGTGCTTAATGCCTTCTTTGCCTCAGTCTTTAGTAGGAAAGCAACTTGCCTTCGAACAACTGTCCTCCTGGGTTGGTAGATGGTGGCAGGGAGCAGAATGGTCCCCCCGTTATCCAAGAGGAGACAGTCAGAGAACTGCTGAGCGACTTGGATGTTTATAAATCTATGGGAGCAGATGGGATCCATCCCAGGGTGATGAGGGAGCTGGCAGATGAGCTTGTGAAGCCGCTCTCCATCATTTACCAGCAGTCCTGGCTCACTGGTGAGGTTCCAGATGACTGGAAGCTGGACAATGTGACACCCATTCACAAAAAGGAAGGAGGATCCTAGTAATTATAGGCCAGTCAACCTGATTTCAGTACCTGGTAAGGTTATGGAACAGTTTGTATTATACTGAGTGTCATCATGCAGCACTTACAGGATGGCCAGGGTATCAGACCCAGCCAGCATGGGTTTAGGAGGAGTAGGTCATATTGAACTAACCTGATCTCCTTTTATGACCAGGTAACCTGCCTGGTGGATGCTCGGAAGGCTGTGGATGTTGTTTATTTGGACTTCAGCAAGGCCTCTGACACTGTCTCCCACAGTAAACTCCTGAAAAAGCTGCAGCCTATGGCTTGGACAGGAGCACACTTTGCTGGGTTAAGAGCTGGCTGGATGGCCGGGCCCAGAGAGTGGTGGTGAACAGTGCTGCATTGTAGCACTGTATTAGCAGTACGACACGGACTCTTTTGTAGGTTGTACAGGAGAGCAAGTTTTATTATTCCTGATCTTCATTTATAGATAGGTCCAAGAAGGTCCAAGAGGTAAAACTCTCATTGGTCATTAAACCAACACATCACCATCATTGGACAACTGGGGAACACCACCCCTTGACTGTTTCTTGCAAGTAAAAAACAAGGATCTAAACAACACCTGCAAAGGGGGTTGTCCTTATCCAAGGACTGTTTAGACTACTCCTTATGCTTTCACAGGCCAGAGTAAGAACCTTGTCTGACTTAGTTTCACACAGGCTCTGTGCTCCCTGCCTGCTTTCAGCATCCATATTGCATCCAGCTGGCAGCCAGTCACCAGTGGTGTTCCTCAGGGGTCTGTGCTGGGGCCAGTCCTGTTCAATATTTTTATTGATTACATGGATGAAGGTATTGAGTCCTTCATTAGTAAATTTGCAGATGACACTAAGCTGGGACTGTGTGTCGATCTGTTGGAAGGTAGGAGGGCTCTGCAGAGAGATCTGGAACATTTAGATGAATGGATGAAGTCCAATGGGATGAAGTTTACTAAGCCCAAGTGTCGAGTCCTGCAT
The DNA here is from genome assembly GCF_049639895.1 of Pseudopodoces humilis. Classification (NCBI taxonomy): domain Eukaryota; kingdom Metazoa; phylum Chordata; class Aves; order Passeriformes; family Paridae; genus Pseudopodoces; species Pseudopodoces humilis. The sequence continues at coordinate 4,952,412 of NC_142209.1, read as the reverse complement.
TTTGGCTACAATAACCTCCTGCAACACTACAGGCTGGGGATGGTGTGGCTGGACAGAGCCCAGGCAGAAAGGGACCTGGGGGTACTGGTTGACAGCCAGCTGAACATGAGCCAGCAGTGTGCCCTGGTGGCCAAGAAGGCCAACGGCATCCTGGCCTTTATCAGGAATAGAGTGGCCAGCAGGAGCAGGGAGGTAATTCTTACCCTGTACTCAGCACTGGTGAGGCTGTGCCTTGAGTTCTGTTTCCAGTTCTGGCCCCTCAGTTTGGAAAAGATGTTGAGATGCTTGTTGCATCCAGAGGAGGGCAATGAGGCTGGTGAGGGGCTTGGAACACAAGCCCTATGAGGAACGGCTGAGGGAACTGGGGTTGTTTAGCCTGGAGAAAAGCAGACTCAGAGGTGATCTTATCACTCTCTACAACTTCCTGAAAGGTGGTTGTTGTCAGGTGGGGGTTGGTCTCTTTGGTTGTCTCTCTTGGTTGTCTCACCAGACAGCAACTGACAGAACGAGTGTGGACAGTATTTCTGAGCCTGAGAGAGTTTCAGCCTGTCAGAAGCACATCTGTTCCCAGGGGAAAAGTTCCTGGGAACAGTTCCTCTCCAGGATTGTGTTATTGTAAATAGATAATATTTCTCAAAACAGTACTGAACAGATGTTCCTGGTGTGTTTTCTCTGGTCCCACCAATGGGACCAAAGGAGGTTTTGTCCTTCTACCAATCAGGGTAACCTGGTTGGAAAAACTATATAAGGGTTAAGAAAACCCCACAATAAAAGCTTTTTAGACACATGAAAAACTGGTTGTGTGTGGTGTTCTAGCTTGGACCTTCGCCCAATACTTTGTGTCGTCTACCGACACAAGAGGACACAGCCTTAAGCTGCGCCAAGGGAAATTTAGGTTGGACATGAGGAAAAAATTCTTCACGGAAAGAGTGATAAAATACAGAATGGTCTGCCTGGGGAGGTGATGGAGTCACCATCCCTGGATGTGTTTGAGAAAAGACTGGATTTGGCACTTGGTGCTATGGTTTAGTTGAGGTATTAGGGCATGGGTTGGACTCAATGATCTTGAAGGTCTCTTCCAACCTAGTCCTTCTGTGATTCTGTAAATCAGAATTTTACAGGTAAACAGTTTTGTGATATATTTCATGTCACAGCCTTAGGCTTCAGCAGTAAACCCTGTTCTTTTAATTCTTTGGGAATTGTTTTCTTACCCCTCTGGCTCCCAAACTAATTTTCCGCTGAACAGAAGTTGTTCAGCCTCACTAAGATGATAGAAACCAAAACCAACACGGGAGAAATTCATAATTCTGGAATGTAAACATTTAAAAATAATTAGCATGCCAAGATGAAGTTGATATTTTTTCAAGCCTGAAGTACCTTGTCCTAATCTCTGAGACAGCACTGGTGAATACTCCAAAGCCTATCTTTGGACATTTTCCTTACATATTTATTGTGTCCTTTGTAAACATTTGCCTGTAAAGCAGCTATCTTTTTTCTAGACTCCAAATAAATGGAATCCACATACTACCCACCACCACCCCTTTATTATGTTGAGCCATGGACAAATTTTGCTTGCAAAGTGGAGTCTTTAATGAAATATATCTACTGTTATACTGTAGATATATATCTTCTACAGCAGAAGTTAGAGCTGTGTACAGTTAATAACAGTTGGACTGTTATGATGAGAATAATTCAGAAGTTATTAAATAAGATCTTCATAGTTGCCAATTCATGCTCTCAGGAAAATTAATCCACAAACTCCAGAGGTTTATGTCCAAAAAGGAGACAGAGGAGTCCTTTTTCTTTATTCGAATACAGGGAGAGGTCATGGGGGGACATTCCCCTGGGGTCTCTCAAATTTTTGGAGGATGCAGCCTCCTTTTTATCCTAATTTCCCAGCTGCATGTCCCTGTCTCTTTCTCCACTGGCTGAGATACTTGAGAGGTACAGACTTCCTGTAATGCCTAATACCTAAGATTCCCCTCTAATGTATAACCCCCCTCTTAATTTTTAATTCTTATGGAATTTATGGTGTTTCCCCATTGTTGGTTTCATCTCTCAATATCCAATTTAATTTATTAGCACACCCACAGTTAGTTTGAAAGGCAAATATCTTTTTCCATTCATCAATCAGTGGAATCCATCCCATTGTTTCTTTTATCTATCAGTGCTAGTTTTATTTATCAGCAGACCCCCAGCTTGTTTGTAAAGACAAATCTGTCATTCCTCTCAATGCCTACCATTCCAAACAAGGAAATATTCTGGTCTACCTAAAAATCTTAAATGGAGGTACTGCTCTAATTGTGTGACATTTAATTATTGCATTGAAGCAAATTTCTGTTTTGTGTGGAAATATTTATTTCTTGTAAATGAATATTTTATATATGTCTATTGAAGATCCTCATACTAAATCCACCCTCCAAGCAATTTGGGGTTTTTTTAATTCTCACCTTTACCACACCTCTAAAATATGATAAATTAGGAAATGCTTCTTTTCCTCTATCAAAGCCTTTTTTGTAACACTAGAACTAATTCTGTAAAAAAATCTGAGTACCAGGATGTTGGGGGTAAGATTTCTTCTCTTTTGTTCCTTTTTACCAATAGAATTTTTTCTCAAAGTTTTCTTAAGTTGCTAAGAAATACTGACTACTGGGCACTTATGGGTACTTAAGAATACAAAGAAGTGGCCAAGCTCAGGGGGAAGGAGGGCATCTGGTTGCATTTCTCTAATTCTGGGGAGTTTCTCTCAAAGCAACAGAGATACTGTGATATTTGGGGAGGTAAAGGAGGCCTGACGCAGCTGCTAGCTCTTTTGGTCAGAGCTACTGCTACATAGGGAAAGGCGCAGACTTCTTGTTGTTGTTGTCGTTGTCCTCATCCTCTTACTCCTCCTCCTTGTCTTCCTCATCCTCCTCCTCATCCTCCTTGTTCTTGTCCTCCTCCTCCTTGTCCTCCTTGTCCTACTCCTCCTCCTCATCCTCCTTGTCTTCCTCCTTCTCCTCATCCTCCTCCTTGTCCTCATCCTCCTTGTCCTCCTCATCCTCCTCCTTGTCCTCCTCCTCTTCCTCCTCGTCCTCCTCCTCTTTGTCCTCCTCCTTCTCATCCTCCTCCTTATCCTCCTCCTCTTCCTCCTTGTCCTCCTCCTTCTCCTCCTTGTCCTCCTCCTCATCCTTCTCTTCCTCCTTGTCCTCCCCGTCCTCATCCTCCTCATCCTCCTCCTCCTTGCCCTCTTCCTCCTTGTCCTTCTCCTGATCCTCCTCCTTCTCCTCTTCCTCCTTGTCCTTCTCCTGATCCTCCTTGTCCTCCTCCTTCTCCTCCTTGTCCTCCCCCTCCTCATCCTCCTCATCCTCCTCCTCCTTGCCCTCTTCCTCCTTGTCCTTCTCCTGATCCTCCTCCTTCTCCTCTTCCTCCTTGTCCTTCTCCTGATCCTCCTCCTCGTCCTCCTCCTTCTCCTCCTCGTCCTCCTCATTCCCCTCCTCCTCATCCTCCTCCTCGTCTTCATCCTCATCCTCTTCTCCTCCTCCTTGTCCTCCTCCTCCTTGTCCTCCTCCTTATCCTTCTTCTCATACTCCTCCTCATCCTCCTTGTCCTCGTCCTCCTCATCTTCATCCTCATCCTCTTCCTCCTCCTCCGCCTCGTCCTCCTGGTACTCCTCTTCCTCCTCCTCTGCCTGATACTCATCCTCCTCGTCCTCATCCTCCTTGTCCTCGTCCTGCTCCTCATCTTCATCCTCATCCTCTTCCTCCTCCTCCTCCTGGTACTCCTCTTCCTCCTCCTTGTCCTCCTACTCATCCTCCTTCTCATCCTTCTCCTCATCCTCATCCTCCTCCTCATCCTCCTCCTCCCCATCCCACCCCTCCCTGGTTTTTTTCATGTATTCATTCTAGTTTTGATTTAAGATGTGATCCTGTACATGTTTATGCAATGCAGTCCATTGGCTTCCCTCCTTCATTGTCAATGATAATTTGATAACAGAAAAGCCTTGACAGTTGCACTCTAAAGGATATAAATGCCTGATGTGTCGGCAGCATAGCAGTCCTTAGGCCACACACAGCTCCCTCTGCTCTCAGCTGCTAAGACCTCATTTTCTGCCTGTTCATGGAGGCGTTCAATTTCTTCCTCCTTAAACATACAGAAAAATGCAAATGTGACACAATTATGTGGCGGGGAATGAACAGGTCAGACAAACTCAAGAGCTGATGGAGTACAAATAGCGGCAGTCAGGGAAGCAGTTCTGAATTTGGTTTGGGGAGGTGAAGAAGAGTATGTCACTAAAACACCCCATTCTGTAGTTGGAAATGTTTAGTATGAAAAATATGCTGTCCTAAAAGTAAAGAACCCAAAGAACGAGGATGAGCATCTCTTGAGCCTTTTTCTGAGATACTGACAATATTTTGAGGTGATGTAAAGGGGTGTAAGTGCAATTTTTGTTTGCTTCTTAATTAAGGAAGCACATTTTGCTTACAGCAGTTTAAGTGAACAGTTAACCATACATATTTTAGTAAAATGCAGAAAGCTGCTGGCAATGATCTGCAGTCTTTTCTACTAGTATATGATTTAAAAGTTATGTCAAAACCTCTTGTTTTTTGTTGTCACGGTTGTTGAAAACCTCTACTCCCAGCCCGGGGGATCACCTGGCTAGCTCTTGGTCCACTGTCGGGGGGGAGGTCCGACAATGGACAAAGGTAAAAGATGAAGGAGGCTCTTATTTCTGGGACACAGTCCCACATCTTATTCTCAGAAAAAACTCCAGGGAAAAAAGAGACAGATACAGAAATGGCAGGGACTTTTAAACTGGGGGAAAAGGGGACAGGGGAGAACAGGACCCCAGCCAACAGGGTGAAACCAAAGGGGGAAGGAACCAACACACCACCAACCTAGGTGGGGCAACAGGGAGAAACCACTTTAGTGCAAGTACAATAATCATATTAGTGCAACACGACACCTCCCCCTTTTTAATTATATAAATTTAAAAGAAGGGCATTGGGCTTATTCTGATTCAGAACATGAATTTGTCCACCATCCTGTGAGTGTCCAGCCTTTGAACAATTCACTGAACCAGTCTGCACAAACAGGATGACAACTGAGATCATTACGAGGTTGAGTGGGAGGTAGGTTTTCTCTAAAAAGGAAAAACAAACATTTTTAAAGCATGTTAACAGTCAGTGTGTATCTGCTGGAAAGTAACCAGATTCTAAGAAGGTTTCCTATCCCCTTTTCTGGCAGCATCTTCCTTTGGAAGTAACTGCCACTTGTTTTTCATCCCCTTCTGCTGGAGTTGGGTTTTTGGGAATGAAAGGTTTTACTCGCTTTTGAGGTATCCAACGTAGGCCTGCGGGGATAGACACACACGCGTAACCACGCCCCCAGGTAACAAGTGCATAAGGGGCATTTGGTCTGCCAGGTTTCTGGGTCTCTGATTTAGACTAGTGGATGCTGTGGCAACTTAAACTGATCACCAGTTAAAGTGACAAACCACTAGAGGACTCATATTTTCAAACGAACAATTCAGGAAATTGATAGTGAACATGGCTTTGCAAAGCTTTTGCTGTGGTGACATCCACACTGTTGCACTTCTCTGTCTGGCCAGGACTTGTTTGAGCATCTGGTGGGTACCCTCAATCACAGCTTGACCTGTATGGGAGTGGGGGATGCCAGTTTTATGTTCCACTCCCCACTGCTGGACAAACTCTAGGAACTCTTTGGATTTACACACTGGGCCATTATCAGTTTTAATTTCCCTAGGGATCCCCAGCACTGAAAAGTCCTGTATCAGGTGTTGTTTGGCATGTGCAGCCATTTCCCCGGCATGGGCTGAGGCATAAACCACACCTGACTATGTGTCAATGCTCACGTATACATAATTGAGACGGCTAAAACTGGGAATGTGCGTAATGTCTGTCTGCCACACTTTGCAGCTCCCAAGGCCTTGGGGGTTAACCCCTGACACCCAGCAATGGCACGGCCTGGAGCTGGCAACTGGGACAGGTAGCCACAATGGCTTGAGCCTGACTCTGTGCTAGTTGGAACTGACAGATCAGACCATCATTCTGATGATATCGCTGGTGACTCAGCCTTTTGGAAGACATCTGGAAGATGTACTCTTTCAGCTGGGGTGGCAAGGGAGTCTGCTTTACGGTTCCCTGCTGTGATTTTGCCTGGCAAATCGGTATGTGACCTCACATGCATCACATAGAAAGGATGCTCTTGAGTTGAAACTAAATAGATTAGTTTTGAGAGCAACCTAAAGAGATGCTCGTTCTCAGTGTCCTTGAGAACTGCCTGCTCTGCTCTGGACACAAACCCTGCTACATAGGCTGAGTTGGTAACCAAATTAATTTGCTCTGAAAACTTCTCAAAGGCTTTCACAGCTGCAGCCAGTTCAGCGACCTGGGGTGACCCCTCCAAAAACTCAACATCAGCTTCCAATGCTGAGTCTGGGGATCTCTCCAAGTCATCACCGACTTGAGGGTTGCCCTAGACGTGTCAGTGAACACTGTAAAAGCTTTGAGAGGACTACGGCTCCTTTTCTCACTAGGAATGAGGTCAAATTCCTCATTAAACAATTTGTGTGAAGGTGCATGGACTGATATTTGTCCACTGAAGCTGTCCAGAGCTAGCTGGAGGTTAGAACTGCTCTGGAGCAGGTGCTCAAATATCTTCTTGGTCAACTTCTCATGAGAGTGCTTTCCCTCCTCAGAAAGTTTGACTGAGAGGTGAATACACACAAAGTCACAACCAGACAGTTTCCACAGCCTCACCCTGGCCTTTCAGATCAGCTGAGCTATCAGCTCTTGTGGCTTAGTGATGTTTTTGTATCATTGGTGAGAGAGGAATACCCACTATATGATTAAGAGTGAACCTCTGCCCTTTGATCCATTGGAATATTAACAAGTGAATATTAGTAAGTGTGGTAGCTTTCCCAGGACAATGAATTTGAAAAGTGTCTCAGGCTTATAGTGATGAGTCTGTCTCTCAGTCAAAGCCCTTTGTGCTTTTTAAATTGCAGTTTTTTCCTCTGGGGTCAGTTCCCTGGGAGAAAGCAACTCTTTGTCCCCCTCCAATAAATTGAGAAGAGGATCCAGGTCCTCATTGCTGAGATCCAACCAGGGCCTGACCCAGTTCAAAGACCTGCACAGGGAGTGGAGGTCTGCTAGGGTTTGGGGATCACTAACCATTTCTAATTTCTGCAGAACAATGGTCCTCACAGTGATCTCTAAGCCCAGATACTTCCAAGGTGGCATCCTTTGAACTTTGTCTTTCTGCAGTTGGAATACAGCAGAGGTTAAAACTTTAACCACCAGGGCAAATGTGTGTTGGAGTATAGTGTCATTGGGGGTGCACACAAGCACATCATCCATACAGTATAGGATGATGGCTTCCCTTTTTTCGGCATGCACTGGGGACAGCAATGAAGCCACGTACCACTGGCAGATGGAAGGACTGCACTTCATTCCCTGAGGCAAAACTCTTCAGTGGTACCGTTTCATTGGGGCCTCCTGGTTGATCATAGGAACTGAGAAAGCAAACCGAGGCGCATCTACCAGGTGTATGGGGAATTTGGAAGAAACAGTCCTTGATGTCTAGGACCGCCAATTACCAGTTTTGTGGGAGCATTGTTGGGGAAGGCATCTGTTGCGGCTGGGTCTGGGGGTCTGTCCGACCCCCAGCTCTGCCAGCAACAATCCCAGATAGAGATCCTGGGAAGGAGCCACGGTCCGGGTCATGTCAGGCAGTTTCCAGCTGAGGTAACTCTTAGGAGCATGGGCAGAAGGTTCAAGTGATCAGATCTTTCAGAAGTGATTTCTGCTCTTGAAGTGATCAGCTCAAATCAGCCTAGCCAGCTCGGTTCATGGGCTACCCCAGCCATGTGTAGACAAGAGATGGGAGACCATGTGGTATTCCACAGGAATTCTTTAATGCAGGCTTCAGTGAAGGGGGGCAGTGATGATCTACCACTGATCTGGGCAAAAGCTGGGGTTTCTATAGGGAAGGGAAGAATTGGGAAGGGGTCCAGTGGTCTGAGATGGGGATAAGATGACCAATAGTTAACAGGGAGATAACATGGGGTCCCAAAGCAGGAAAGGGTCCACAACTTAGTCACCATGACTAGGAGGTTTTGTCTTATCTTAGGGGGCAGATCTCCAGGGAGGATGCCTATCAGAGGACTAGGTTTCCTCCACAGGCATCCAAGATCGGAGTGACCCCATGTCCTTAATCACTTTTCTTATTTCCCTGAGGTCCTGAAGGAGGCACCACTTGTCCTTCCCTGGCTTCTTTATTACAAACACTGGGGAATTCCAAGGGCTGGTTGTTTCCTCTATGTGGTCTTTGGGCAATTGTTCCTCCATGAATTCTTTGAGCACCTTGAGCTTATCATTACTGAGTGGCCACTTACTTACCCAGACTGGAGTGTCATCCAGCCATGTCAACTTTTGGGGGGGGCGCTCAACAGTGGCCACTTCTAAAAATCCTGGGGAGTCTCAGAGATAACTAATTTGATTCTCCACTGGGACATGGTGTCTCTCTCTCACAGGGGGCACTTGTAGTCAGTGACAAACGGATGAACATTGGGAAATTTCCTGTCCAGCCCCTCAATCTGTGTGATGCTCTTTTAGACTTTTGTCAATTTTACTCCTCCTACACCTTGGATTTTGCCAGGCACAGGTTGCAAATCCCAATGTGATGGCCACACCCTTTCAGGTATGATCATCACATCTGCCCGTGTGTCAAGCAACCCTTCCACATGGAGATGATCTGCTCCATGGGTTAGGTTGCATCCCGTAATGGGTTTGTCCTTGCCAACCACTTCTGCCCAGTAGACTCCTTGTGCTTTGTCATCTACTGGGACCACTGATGGAACAGAAATGGCCTGGGTGATGATTTTCCCCTTGGACAAATAGAAGGGTTGCTGTGGGCAATGCGCCAGGAGTGAGGTGTGTTATGTCTCCCTTGAATGTCATAGGAGCCACTTTAATCTCCATGGGTGCATGTGCTGTGTCCCCAATAACAAAATACTCACTATCCAGTCCTGTCATGTCTCAAGAATTGTCCTGCAGGTCCACTCTAATGACTGTCCAACTAGTAGATCTGAAAAAAAAAGCTATGGCAGTTTCAAGTCTGGATCACTTGAGAGGCTGCCAAACTTTGTTAAGTGAACATTCCCCAAAATTATTTTTCCGCTGTCCCGCACTCTGCTTCCCTTCCTCCCTCTTTTCAATTAAGAGAGAGGCTTTTCCTGCTCTAGGGCCCACTATATTTATATCATTGCTGCACAGGACTGCACTCTAGTCCCAGTGTTTTTGATGATTGATTGCTGCTTCCCTTTGGTATTTCTTCTTTTGGTGCTGGTTTTGAGGACAGTCTCTGGTGATTTTGCACTGGAAGCAGAAGACATGTTGGAGCTGTTCTGATGACATCTGTGGCTTCTTCATTCCTATCATTGTTGCAGTCCTTAGGTTTGCCAGTCCCAGCTTCCTGTCTTGTACACCAAACAGCTCTGCTTCCTTTGTAAACACCTTGATCATCTGTGCTATGGTGGAGAATCGATCGGCTGTCCCAGGATCACCCTGTGGCAGGCCTTGTTGGCATCTCTCTGAGCCATCTCCCTAATCAGCTCTGCCTGTGCCACTGCTCCTTCCCCTTGCCTCTCTATTTGTGCAAGAAGCCGGTCGACAAACTGCAAAAAACTTTCTGAGGCATACTGTTTAATGTTAACATAACTGTCTTTGGTTTCAACCATTGGCAATTGGTTAAAAGCCTTTTCTGCCATTCCACAGATCTTACCTAAAATAGATTTTGTTAACACCCGAGCTTGGTCCTCAGGTTTTGCCCACACCCCTTTGTCGCATAGATGTTCATATGTAATATTATTACCATCTGCATCTTTTGCATCCTGGGCACTTTGCCTAAGCTCAACCAGGAGCCCTTTTAAAGATCTCTTCCACATGCCTTTCCCAAGATCAAACTCTGAGGGGGTTAGGAGACACCAGAAGAGGTCTCAGATTGGATGGAACTAACTCATTAGATGTTAAAGTAGCTCTCACCACTCCCTTAAAGATCTCACTATTTCTACCAAACTCCCTTTGGGCTTTACAGATTTCTTCTATGTTTTGGTAAAAGAAAGGCTTGTAGTGTTTCTTTGCCCTTCTTTTACCAATATGACTGGAGCGGCTGAGGGTATAGCATCTTCTTCTTGATTCCCAGGGTCCCCATCCCCTGGGTCCCTCCCCCACCCCCACTCTGCTGGGTAGCCCAGCCCCACATAGAGTTTAGGGAGGGGCCCATAGGGTTTAGGGAGGGGCCCAGCCCTACCCCCGTGGGAGCTCCCCACCGTGGGAACAGGGCGGGGTGGTGTGGGAACCAGGGACAGGAAAGGGGGTGAGGGTGCACAGTGATGTCATGCGGGGCGGGAACATGGTGGAAGGGGGAGGGATGTCTGAGGAAAGGAAGGGGTTGTGGGTGGGGTAAGGGTCTGGGGAGGGGACAGGTGGGTAAAAAGGATTGTGGGAAGGAGAAGGGTATGATGGAGGTTCCAACACCTGGCTGGTCACCATGTGGTTGGTGCCATCTTGGACCCCGGCCACGTGGGGATAGGGGGGATTATCACTTTTAAAACTAACAGAACACTGTAACTGAGGAGTAACAACGGGGTAAAAGGATGCAGGGAAGGATCTCTGCGCAGAACCACCAGAAACAGTGTGCTGAATGGGAAGCAGGGAGCCAGGACAAGAGCAGCTAAGCCGGGTGTCCTGCATTTCTTGGGCTGCTCCATGCGTCCCCTTCAGCTCAGGGGCAGAGGGTTTGGGAGAAGGAGTAGGGGAAACCAAGGGAATCTGCTGTGACTGTCCCTTCACTTCGCTGTTAACCAGCTCTTTCCGAAGTAAAAGAAATAACGGGAGAAACTTAGGAGCAACTTTTTCTCCCTGTTGTACTTTAAGAGTTAACAAGTTTCTGATTCTGTCCCAGGAAGAGAGGGAGTCCACATCTAGCAGGGTGAACTGGGGGAAATGGAGAGACGGCCAACAGACAAATTGTTTTAATCGAGTCCTATAAATCTTAACATTTCTATCACCTAAGGTTTCCTGAACTTGGGAAAAATAACTCCTTTGGCGTACTAATAGCTGCAAGCCCAACCTGATGTTAAAAGCTATCTGCACACTTCAATCTACATTCCTTTGCAGCAAAAAGTCCACAGCTGGCCCTGGGAGGCGCTTTTGCAGTTCTTTTCCCCCACACACACTGGGGTAAGAGACAAAAATGCCTAGCAGAGAAACCGCGTATTTTTTAAAACTGCAGCTTGCTGCTGCTGCCACTTGTGGTGCATTCATCATGTACCCACGCCTCCCAGGTGCACTTGCCATGCACTGAAAACTACAGTTCATGGCTCCTGCTGCTTGTAGTGGGTTCACCATGAGCCTGTGCCTGCTGCGTGCGCTCGCCGCCCCGCAGTGCTAAGCATGCCATGAGGCCGCCTGAAAAACCACGGGTCCCGCACATGCTGGAGCCTGCCCGCAGCCTCGTGTGGTAGAACCAAAAAATTGCAGTCCTGTGTGTGCCGGAGCCCTCCCACGCTGCAAGTCTGGTTGCCCGCACTGTGTTCACCACATGCCTTGCACTGCAGAAAGCGCCGAGTGCATGGCTTGCTGGAACCCATGCTGGTGAACCCAGGCTGCTGAACCCATATGGCCAAACCCACTCGGCATGCTCCCACTAATTGGGGGTACTCACTCCTTCCTGGGATCTTGGCTGACTTGGGGCTGTGGTAGGAAGTCCTTAATGTCCTGGAACCAACTTTCCCAGGCTTAGGAAAAGCTGGTTTCGTCCTCATAATCACGGCTACACAAGAAACAGCTCGCTGCTATGAGGAAACTGACAGTCTAAAGCTTGTACAATCCACACATGAATTTCCAGCTGCTGCATGGGGGTCTTCTGTCCTTGTGGAAAGCCCCCACGCTGGAGCGCCAGCCCCGGGGATCACCCAGCTAGCTCCTTGTCCACTGGGGGTGGGGGAGGTCTGCAATGGACAAAGGTAAAAGATGAAGGAGGCTCTTATTTCTGGGACACAGTCCCGCATCTTATTCTCAGAAAAAACTCCAGGGAAAAAGGAGACAGATACAGAAATGGCAGGGACTTTTAAACTGGGGGAAAAGGAGAAGGGGGAGAATAGGACCCCAGCAAATGGGGTGAAACCAAAGGCGGAAGGACAAGGGGAAGGAACCAACACACCACCAACCTAGGTGGGGCAACAGGGAGAAACCACTTTAGTGCAAATACAATAATCATATTAGTGCAATACGACATATGGTTACATATTACAGCAGGGTTCAAATTTTGTTGGGATTTTTAAATTGGAATTACAGCTGCACTGGTGGAATCCCTCCAGTCCAGTGAAGTTGTGTAAAATCTGTGTCCTTAAACATATGGAAACTCCAATCCACACTATATGTTCTGTTTTGATACAAATTCATGGCTGTATTTGAAAGTTGTTTATCTGTCTTATTCCTGTCCCCGCCACCCCTGAGACAGAAGTAAGAAAACAGAGGAAAAGAAAAAAAACCGAACAAGAATAGGCAATCATGACACTGAGATTTAGTATCAGCCCTTCTGCTTCTGGAATAATAATCCAAAGTCTTTAGCATTATTTCAGTGCAATACCAGCCTAAAATTAATTTCCAAGCGTTTTGTTTTATGATAAAGCAAACTAGACCTAACACTGAGAATTTTAATCCATCAGCCTACAAAGGCAAAATAGACACTCAGACAAATATCCCAACCCCCCAACACTCACAACACTTGTATTTATTACTTTAAACCAATTTTAGCTGAGGGGAAAATGTAAGTGATGCTCACTGATAAATGTTACTGTACTATAGGAAGCCACAGAATGATTAACTCTAGTGTTTATATCTATTAATAGAACATGAAGCTCTAAATACTTTAGCATATGCTGTTTTAATAAGGTAACAACATGAATGTATACATTCAGTTATCAAGGAATTTGTTTAGGAAAAATATAACTGATCAAAGATTTGGTAATTCTCCATGACTGTCTTCCTCTTTAGTAATTTTTTTCTTATTTTTAATGTGTGATTTCTTTTTTTGCCTTTTTTTTTACTCTAAGGTTTTTGCTATGCACAGCCTTTCCTAATTTCTAGATCTTAGCATAAAAATTCTTATGACATGATATTCAGTAAAATTATTTTACAGTGTATGACAACAACTTCCATAAATAAATTGATAGATAGGAAAATGAAGCACAAGCCATCTGATCCAACAGCAATTACAAGGATAATGGTTGTCTTGATGTGAAGTAGAGCAATAGTGAATCATTTAATAAAATGGAATTTGTAATTTATTAGTTTGTTATATCCAAGTTGCTATAAATATGTTAAACTTCTGTCATAACAGATTTTTTCAATGATATCTCAGTAAGGATTGCTGCTGCCTGTATAAGTGTGCAAACATAATTCCTTTCCTTTTGATCTGATCCTGATTTGCTTTTGATACATTTTACTGTTATATACTGACCATAATTTTTATGTTAAAAAAGCCGGTGTTTCTTGAGATGCAATGGGCACAACCTGTGGCATTGTTTCCCAACACAGTCTCCTCCAAAGTACCGGCAGTAAGAGGAGCCACTGGGTGTTTTCTGTAGAAACAGAAGGAATTGTTTGTCAGAAACATTAATAGAAATTTTTATCCATTGTTGCTCAAATATCTTCAAAAATATTTATCAAGAAAAAGATGACTGTTTTCTTGTTTGTAGTTTGCTTTGCTTAGGTCAAACTACCTACAGCTGTTGTTTTATTAGAAGTACTGAATCAATGTCTGTCTCCACTATCATTCACAGCCATATAAATTACAGGCGTGTTTGTTTTCCTTTATCATTAACTTCTTTGAGAACTCACTCAATGTGGCACATTGAGCAGATCCTAAAATCCCATTATTGTATTAGGCAGTTCCTTAAGTGAAGGTTGTGCACAACCTTTTATCTGCAAACATTTGTTTAGCTGCTTGTTGTACTCTCCTGAGCTCTGTAGACGCTGTCATGTGATGTAAGCATATGACAAGGCAAGTCTGCCCGTATATTTGACATATAGCTCTGTGTCCAAGAATGTGAGGGAATCAGAACCTTCCAGGCTGCCACATGTGCAGCCATCCCAGGGACAGACCACTGGACTTCTCTATGCAAACCAGGCAGCCATTGGGTTTGTGATTGGTGTGTGCACTCTTTACACCTCTTGATAAACCATCCCAGCCCTTAACACTGCTGACACCTGACGGGCACCTTGATGGAGCAGGGATCACAGATCCCAGGGCAGATCCTAAGAAATTAATTGTTCCTGTAGGCAGAATCCACCTCACTGTTTATGGTTTAAATCAGACTTGTTTAAAAACTGAAATGGGAAACTTGCCTCAATCCACTGAAGGGCTTTAACATAATTGATTTAACTGGGAGTTAAGAAAAATACAAGTTGGCATCAGTTATTTGAAGTTATATTTGTGTTGCCACTGTTATCTTCAACATTATACAAAGGAGGAAGATCAAATTCTGTATGTATGAATTTGGTTCTTCTGCTCATCTTACATTTTAAGAGGTGTGTATCCAATATGACCATAATAATATATACTATACAATATAACTGGATAATTCTAAAATCCAATATAAGTTTCTTATTTTGGATACACTTCTCTGGCAGCATCAATACCGTGGACCTCCTCCTGGGGTGTATTTTTCTGATGATTCTGAATAGCGCTTGATAAAAGGGGAGAATGAGGGGGACTTCCCTATGTGCATACACATACATTTTATAATTTTTTTCATAAAGGATAATTCCCATAGAAACTTAACTAGCTTTAAGGAAAAGGCACTGGGAAAGAAATTATCACATTGGTATTCCCAAACATCCTCTATCAATATCATTTTTCTCACCTATATATGACCTCTCAGGATCTCTGTTCTTTGAAGAAGAAATCTGGATCCCAGTTTTTAGTGACACCAAATGATTTCAGCAAGCACCTGTACGTAGGAAAGCCCACTGTTTGGAGAATTACTGGGTCTGTCAAAGCAACACTTTGCCTGTGAAATTGGCAGAATTATGAGGTAGAGGCATGATAACCATAACTTTGCTACAATCAGCTCATTGCCTTCTGTGGCTGTGATTGCTGGCAAGATGCAGACCTCAGACACCCCTGGGAGTGTGTTATGATATGGCCAAAGAAGCTGAGAGGTTCTGGCTCATCAGGCAAGAATCCACCTTGTAAAACATTGTGTGTAGCTTTGTGAACTATTATCTTTGTGTGCAACCAAAGTAGGAGGATGTAAAATCTTGTCTGTTTTTTTAATATATTGAGTTGGCACCATATAGCTGTGAGCAGATAATGTATGGCATGTAGAGGATTCAGAGGAACCTGATGTTGTGGTTGTCATTTTTTTAATCACTTGGATTAATCGCTTCAATCTGTCCAAGTAAAGGCTTTTCTTCAACTGAGTCTGTTGAATGTAATTTCCATTTTCATTGTACGTTCTCAGTTATGAGAATTTTCTTATACATTTACCCCTATGGGGATTTTTCAATTTGTATGAGGAGATGGCATTTTCTCCTATAGAAGTTTTATGACAAGTCTTTATAGAGACTCAGATTTTTAATGTGAAAAACAGCTCTTGATAAAAATCTGTTGTTGATTTATTCCCATGTTTTTGGCTCCTACCTCTGATTAGAGCAATAGGCTTGTTCAGTGCAATTTTCTTCTGTTTTTTAAAACATACAGACAATTAGTGCTGGTATTCTCTGATTTTAATTCTGTTTTGTAATTTTGGGTTGATTATGACCAACATATAAATTGGTCATAATTGTTTTGACTCAAGCTTAATTAATTAATTAAGCAAAATTTTTTATTTTTTAAACCCATGAAAAGAGGTCATAACTGAATTTTAAACTCTGTAGGGAGTTTAATTATTTTGGTCTTTTTCAGTAATTTATTCACCAGTTGGAGTCTTCTGTAAAGAATCTTAACTGAAATACTCCCTACTTTCCTAGCTGGAATCCGGAAAATGAAATGTATACCAGGGAAGAGCAGGAGCAACAAAAAAGATTGATTTTAGGAAAACACTTTCCAAGAAACATATCAAAGGACACATACTGGAATTCTGATTCTTCCATCAGCTTTAGTTTTATTTGTGGCAGTGTAGAGAGGAATGAGAGGGCAAACAGAGCTTCTCAGATTTGCAGAATATATTTAAGCAGCTTCTCTCACTTGTTTTGTTCCAGTGTCTCGGTTTCAGAAGACAGGTGTTTGCTAGGGAGGGCAGGAGCCTCCCTTGGAATGAAAGAATGTAGACCCCCTCCCTCCAAATTGTTATAATTCTGAAATTAAGGGGCTTTCAGGCAAAGATCTGGGGATAGGAATAACAGTTCTTTACTAGTATAACCAGGCAAACAAACAACAATAACTACAGCAATAACAAGAAAACAGAACCAGGGGCCCCGTGACAGCTTTCTCGGCTGAGACGGGGTGGAGGAGGGGCTTTGTTTTCACAAACCCCCTCGGGCGGGCAGTCCCGGTGCTCCTGCAGGGCTCTGAGGAACACTCAGCTGGAACAGCAGAGACGAGCTGAAATCCTGGGCTGGTGGATGAGGTGTATCAGCAGGGATGAGCTGAGATCCTGGGCTGGTGGATGAGGTGTATCAGCAGCTCCGCGGCGGTGCCTGGCACTGCCACACGTTCCGGCAGGGCAGGGGGTGCGAGGCCACCAACGAAGAGCGAAGGAGAAGAAGCAGCAGCTCCATCTGGGTGATGGTGAAATTCCCTTCTCCCCCTGCAACAGCTCCGCGACCCAGAAATGTCTTTCTCCGAAGCTGAAGAAAGCCCGCCAAACTGTCCCCACCCTCCTTTTTCCTGCCCCCCTTCCCTCCCTGCCAAACCCTTTGTCTTTTATCAAGCACCCACCAAGTACCCACAGTTAGGTTGTCCCCACAACTAATGGGTAAAAATTCCATGGGCAAGCCAGAACTAAAAAAAGAAAGGACACCTAACCCCCAACACATAGGTGTCATCTGCAAGCTTCAGGGAGGTGCCGTCTTGTAGCCATGCCTTTTTCCAGCTTACAGTGGAAGAGATAAAGATAAAACATGGGAAAAGCCTGAGCCCTGTGGTCTTGCTCTTGGTGCCACCATCCAGGTGAAGCAGGAGCCACTGAATCTCCCTCCCCTCTAAACCAAATCTTCCTGACAGCTTTTTACCTGTTTGGCTGCCCAGCCAGGTGGACCATGGCAGCCTAACTTAAAGATAGGGGTACTGGGGCAATATCACTGAAAGCCTCGCTAAATTTGGGATAAATTATGTTCACTGCTCTCTGTAGCTACAAAAATTCAGTAATTTCATCATAAAAGGAAACCAGATTGATCAGGCATGACTTACCCTTTACAGGTCCATTCCTGTTCCTAGTCATCACACGGGCTGTGGGCCCAGAGATGTAGTTTCAGGGACAGAAATCAGGCTGACTCGTTAACAGTTCTCTGAGTTGGTAATTTTTTTGATAAATTGTTCCCAAATCTCAGGTAACTCAGTCCTCAGTTACTGAAAGTGAAACATACCAACAAATATACTTAATGATGTTTTGGTTTTAGTAAGGGAATATTAAAAAAGATTCCTTGATTCAATCTTTTTACCATCTCCTTCATAAAATGATGCTGTTTTAAATACACTGTACAGGACAGTATATGATAATCTTGGAGGTGATGGGGAATTCTCTCTCCATTACTTTCACCTGTGGGCTATGCAACTAGGTTTTTATTTGGTGAGCCATTTATTATAAACACACACAATACTTTTGCACTTATTCATTCTGCTGTGCTTTGCCTTTGTTCATTAGTCTGGCAAATAACTTTCAAGTAATATTCTGATCTCAGAAGAAGGTGTCAGTCTCTGCTGTAGCTGTTCCTCAAGCACTTGGATTTGTTAGAATTTCTAGAAGCAAATACTTTTAATGAGACCAGTGATTCTGTATCCTATTTCTGATATACATATTTTCTTAACTTGTATTACTCTAGCTGTATTCTCACTGAAATATTTTTAGTCCATGATTGAACCAAAGTCTTTAAAAGGTAATCTGGAGAAGGTTTAATTTATTTCTCAGCAGTTTTAATGAATTTATGCAAATCCAAGTGAAAATAAAAGGCTTTTACATATCAGCAAGTTTGCTTATAAAAAGCTTCCTTCTGGTATTTAAAATGTAATAGATTTTTTGCTGCTGACTGAAGTTCAAGCTCTGTATCAAAGGGATGGCAAATGGACTGAGACATATTCTTAGCATTAATTTGTGGCATGTTGGTCAATCTGTGAATCAGTTTTCTGAGGAGCTGGAGGATGTCTCACCATTTTGTATTTCAAGTATCTAATTTTCTACATCCACGCATAGTGTTTATGGCTTGAGATGATGATGGGGAAAGTGACAAACTCTAAAAATAAATGAATATCTTTAACATCTCATCCTGGAAGTTGGTCTGGTTCTATTGATGTAGTGTGATCTAAATAAGAGCACAGGTTCTTTTGTCTCAGCTTTATTATCTTGGTGTCATTAAGAGGAGTGAGCCTTAGGCTGTTAAGATGCACACCAATAGAAGATCTAGTTCAGTACAGTTATATAAGCAGTGATTTCTGCTCTCACAAATAGCACTTTGCGATAGTCTGAATCCGTATATGTCTGTTGCAGAAAAGCTACAAGCATACACTCCATATTTCAAGTGACAAATAACTTTATTTCAACTTTTCTTAGGCTTTCTTGAGCCTTAATATCTGCTTTTAAGAAAATTCTTCCTGAGTTTTCCGTGCCATATGGTGCAGTAATGTTTTTTAACCTATTCTCACAAGAAATCAGCCCAAGTATGTCAGTGGTGATGAAGAAGAAATTCAAGAAGAGGATGTGAGGGCTTAAATGCTTCTGACTTTTAATATCTTAAACTTCTGCCCAAGAATAAGTTGCTTATGCAAAATTAATTAAAACTGTTATTTCTGATACATTTTAAAGAATAAATCTCTGCTAGAGAGCAGTAAGAAATATTTGGGTGGCTGGGGGCAGGGGGGGGCACAAGATATTGTGGTCTGAAACATTTCAAGGGAAAAACACGGTATGTCATGATAATGCTTTTGTGAGGATTGTGTGTTGGAAGTCTGGGTTCTGTTCCCAAAATTGTCTTGGGCATGAATGATCAAATTGCAATGTTGACATGATTTGCTGAACCTGAGAGAGTTTCAGGCTCTCAGGGGCTAATTTGTGTTCCCAAGGGAAAGGCTTTTGGGAAACTTTCTCTCTGAAGGACTGTTGTGTAAATAAGGTTTTGGTTTCTCAAAATAATGAGACAGATGTTCTGAGAGTGTTTTTCTCCTGTCCCATCAATGGGATAAGGGAGGTGTTGTTCCCTGTACCAATCAGGTTAACCTGTATCGGAACACCTTATAAAAAGGGTTGAAAACCCCAAAATAAAGGCGTTTGCCTCCTGAAATAAACCTCGCCCACTGTGTGTGCTAAGAACCCTTGCTCTCTACTTTGTGTCCACTAGCGACATCTGGAACCCAACATGGGGCACCAAATGTTGCTGTTGGACACAAAGTAGAAGGGTGGATTCAATCACAGTAGCCAGAACGAGATGCTCAGGAAAACTTTACTATCCAAACTTTTCAGCTTTTTATAGGGTACTGCAATACAGGTTTAACATGATTGGTAAAGGGAACACCAGCTCTCTGTCCCATTGGTGGGACAAGAGAAAAACACACTAACCACATCTGTACAGAACTGTTTTGAGAAAATTAAATTATTTACAAAAATAGTCCTTGAGCGGGAGATGTTCTCAAGAGACTTTCCCTTGAGAACAGATCAGCCACTGACAGGCTGGAGCTCTCTCAGAAAAATCAGGTCCACATTGCAGTAAAGTTATGTTGCTATAAATTAGTATTAATTCTTTAATACAACCCAGTATACAAATGTTATTCTGCTAGAATGCTACTTGGGCAGCAATTCAATGCTTTGTTCTTCATATTCTTCTCATGTTTGGATAAGGGAGAAATCTAGAAACACATTCGCTATAGGTCACAATCTGATCTCAGTTATTTTGGTGTAAAACTAGAATATTTTTGTACAAATTGTTTGTACAAATGGAATTACTGAAATTCTGTATTGCTGTGAGTTTAATTTTATCCTGTCTCTAAACAATTCTTGCCAAAGATTGAAAAGCATTAAATAAAATAAGTAGGTCACACAAGTGAGGTGATACTGCCTCTTATCTTTAAACAATATTCTAATTTTACTTTAGTGAAATGAAAATAAATTAATACTGTATGTGTTCCCATGTGAGCTGTCAGAAGGATAAAACTGAATATTCTCTAAATCAGCTTTTCCACAGACAACTGCTTCATCATCATTAGTATGTATATTCTTATTAATATCTAAGCCACCCAGTTATGAGATCCTAGACTGCAGCTTTTCATAATTTACAACTACTATAATTTTCAGCAGGATTGTATGCATGGCCTATGACAGAATGAACACTTGATATATCTGTCTGTGTCTTTTCCAAGTGCTATTTTGAAATAAGGGCTAAGAAGAAATGCATACACCTGTTAAGGAAGTTGCATTTCTGCACAGTGTGGTGATCCTTACCAACTTCTCTGCTGTGTGTGAGAGGACCAGTCACTGAAGGTGTCTGAGAATTTGGAGTTAAGACAGTTTGGCAGATGAGGGCAGACACAGGAGCCTTCTACAGCAATTTCTAAGAGTTGGGATCAGAGTATAAATAAATTAAAAATTATGTAACTTCCCAGGGGTATGAATGAGAGACGGAGGTAGAGATCATGTAGCCAGGCTTGCAGGCTGAGACTGGGGAACCACTATATAGGTGACTGTTGTAAACAGCAGAGACTTATGCAAAGAATAATAGAGAAAAATATAAAATACAGTGTAGACCCTGCTGATCTGAGTGATTGACTGCAGTGACAGCCACTGTGAATGGGGGATTAAGCTCATTGTTCAATGCTGGATGGAGTTTGAGAAAAAAATTTCTGTAATGGGATTGACTGTTAAAACTTTCATTATGTTCAAAATGCCAAGTGATTCCTCTTATTCCAAAAATTTCTGTCATCCATTCTCCAGAGTAATTAGAATTGTTTTTTGTTTGACTTAGTAATTCTATTATTATCTATAACAAGGAAAGCAGGAGGTAGGGTGGGGGTAAATGAAAACCAGCCAAGCAGTAACAGTAAATGCTGCTTATTAAGTAATACTTTATCTACTGGCATCTCTGGAGACATCTTGATGAAGTTTTTGTGGTGAAAGAACTCTTCTGTAAGTGAAATAAAACCAAGTTGTGCTGTTGCTCAAACCAGCAGCATATCCCACTTGTGTGTAACTGGGCTTGTTTATTGATAAAGCAGTGTAACATATCTAAGAAAAAGTGAAACCTCTTTGCATTACATTGGTTGACATAAAATGATGATAGAAAAAAAGTAGATGATCCTAACCAGGATTTTGGAAAAAAAAATAAATTAATCTCTGGAATTTCAAGTGAGTGAAGCCACTAGTCTGGAGAAGAGCATGTCAAATTTGAAACTAAATTTAAATCTTCCATCTCTCTGTTTATCACCAGTAGCCAATATGCACTTTCTAGACTAAACTGTTGAAATCATGATGGAAATATTTCATAGTTGTTTTAAAGCTGTATAAAGATTTTTAAAAAGAGAGATTTCATATAGATAATTATTTCAAACTCCTACATTCCTACTTGAAGGTCTCTTGGTGTCTTTTCTGGTTAGATGCCATCATCCTGTGTTAAACAGCTTGCTCTAAAGCACAACTATCCTTAAATAAACATACTGAGCTTCAAGTGATGACTCAAATACACTCCTGAGACAGAATGTTCTGTTACTGAATCAAAGCTGAAGAAGGCAGGAGGATGGTTAATACAAAAACTGTAATTCTGCAAAGCATGAAATAAAGAAGCTGTGACACTCATTTGAGAAATAATTCTGTTTTCACCACAGCCTCAAATGTAAATGCTGTTCAGGTTAGGGGATGGGACATTCCTTTGGAGCAAGCACTTTCATTTAGGACACAAAACTCACTGTTTTATTCTGAAAGTGAATAGGATCTGTCATTCTATTATTTTTACAGCATTTTACTCTTTAATGATTTTTCTTCATTGTATGGATATGTTTATGTAATTGCACTGCAAATCTTCAGCCTCAGTATCCCACTTATATGCACTTTTCCACTGATTTGGTTTCTCCTGGCTGGTGTTGGTTTTAGTATTTACTCTACACAAAAGTGAATCCATAATTTTTTCTCTCTTTTTTTTCATTTTGTTTTTTGTTTTGTTTTTTTTGTTGTTTTTTTATAGTGGGTACAATGCTCTCATATGCTGGTGGTGTTTGTACCATTCCCACAAGTCAGGAATCAGTTTCTTGACGCTGCCCGCCGTGGCCCGTCACGCCTGGGCTAGCTCTGCTCACTGGCCGCTGGCAGCGCCAGGAGTGGGGAACGGTCTGGGAGCTGTTTTCCCCAGGCCGAACCTTCAGAGCCTTTCTGCCACGCAAGGCTCTGCGGATCTTGGCGTCGTGGGCTTCAGCAAAGAGATGGAGGAGACCCAGAGTCCAAGCAGCTTTCCAGGAAAAGGATTTATTGAGGGAAAGGAGCGGTGACAGGACGAGGGCTGGAAAGGCACACAGGAACCCAGAGGACTCTGAGCCCCGAGCACTTCTGTGCAACACAATTTAAAGGAAGAGAGGGTACAAACTCAGGAACCAATGAAAACACAGCTTGGGAGGAGTCAAAGGAGGGGTTTACAACATCTGGGACCAATGGGAGGAATACATGGGAGGGATGGCAGCTGTAATACCAATGGGGCTTCGAGTAAGGGATGAATGGCAGGGAACATGCTGGAACAGAGGGCTGGGTTTACATTGATGGACAGGGACTAGGGGCAGGCTAAAAGTGATGGGCAAGGAAGGTTCAGGAAAAAGGGGAGGGGTTTACAAAACTGACAAGTGGGTAAAACCATTACAAAACCATAGGGGGACAACAGGAACAAACCATTAAATTTAACAATAAAATAAACTGGCTGCAACAGTTTCTTATCTGTAGTAAGGTGTGTGCATACAGCTTATGAACCAAACATTAAACAAAATTCTCTCAGTTTAAGACAGAGCTACTGCAATGATGGATGGTTGTTATAGGTGTGTTCCAAAATTCAGCAGTTTTGTCAGTAGTGTGGACCAGAGCTGGCTGGCCTAGGACTCCTGGTATATTGGCAGCTGATCTCAGAATAGAGAGAGATGTGGAGAAACTGAATTACATCAAGGGCAACAGCTATATTGTTCCTAGCAAGCTCTTCCACCTTCCATATCATCCTAAGCAATTTCAAAATCATTGCTATATCTTGAAAAACTGTAATTTTCTTCCTGTGTAAACGTTTAGTAGTAGGACTGACAGATTCTTTTTAAAGATACCATCATGATTTTAATTATGTATATTGTATCTTAGGATAGTCACACAGTACAACCTCTGAGCTTTCAATCTATTTACATACTCTGATTTTCTGTGACATATTTTCTCCTGCAAGATTTGTCTGTTGAAGTAATTTCTCTTTCTAATCATTAAATGCATTGTATTTTCACAGAAAGCAATTGTAGAATGTGTCAGAAAGAAAATAAAGAATAAAATTGTTGCAGAAACGTCTACCATGCTCAAATGTATTGAATCAGCAATAATATTAAACACAAAACCAAAATAGTTATGAGACATGGAACTAATATAGTTACCGGGTTTGCACCTTAATTAAGTGCAATCTGCCTAATTACCTATGTTTTTCCATGAACTGTTGTTGGGGGTTAGGTGTCTTTGTTTCAGTTCTGGCTCACCTGTGGAATTTTTACCCATTAGTTGCAGGGAAAACCTGACTGCTGGTACTCGTTGAATGCTACAGAAACACAAAGAGTTTGGCTGGGCCCAGGGTGGAAGGGGGCCAGGAAAAGGGGAGGGCGGGGACAGTTTTGCTGGCTTCTTCAGCTTCAGAGAAGGATACTTTTGCTGGGAGCTGTTGCTGCGGAGAGAAGGGAATTTGCCATCACCCAGACGGAGCTGCTTCTTCTTCTTCTCCTTCTTCCCTCTTTGTTGGTGGTCCTCTCACCCCCGTCCTGCCGGGACGTGTGGCATTGCCAGCCACTGCTGCTGAGCTGCTGATACACCTCATCCACCAGCCCTGGGTCTCTGCTCATCCCTGCCGTTCCAGTTGAGTGTTCCTCAGAGCCCTGCAGGAGCACCGGGACTGACTGCCCGAGGGGATTTGTGAAGCAAAGCCTCTCCTCCATCCCTTCCCGTCTCAGCCGAGAAGGCTGTCAGGGGGTCCCTGGTTCTGTTTTGTTGTTAATGCTGTAGTTATTGTTTGTGTGCCTCGTTATACATATCCTTATTCCTGTCCCCAGATCTCTGCCTGAGAGCCCCTTGATTTCAAAAGTATAATAATTTGGAGGGAGGGGATCTATATTTTCATTCCAAGGGAGGCTCCTGCCCTCCCTAGCAGACACTTGTCTTCCAAAGCCGAGACAGATACATATTTCCTTGGGAGTGTACAAGGTAAAAAATGTTCATTACTGGTTAGTGTTAAGCAACATCAGCATTGGAAGGTGCTTTTCTAATACTAGGAGGCATTTCCTGCACCAGGAGGCTGTTCCATATATACATGAGCATTATCTGCTTGCCACCTTGAAAGATGCATTTAAATGATGGTTTTCAAAGGTACTGAAGATGAAAGCGTTAATGAACTGTGTGTGATTCCTCAGTCAGTGTGTAAAGAGCTAGCAGGACCAGAAAGAGGAAAATTTCCTCTCTGCATGAAGATAACTGAAGGCTGGACAATGTGGATGCGCAGAGATTGGATTTGTCCTCCCAATTCTGCTCCCTTCTAGGGAAATGCAGGTAGTGTGGAAGGGTGTGTGAAGTGAATGTGCTGGGTGAAGAGTGAATTTATCCTCTTGGTGGTGTGAGAAATGAACTTGTAAAAATTCGTAGAAATCTAAATAAATGTATATAACAATAATGATATAAAATATAAAGTACAGTGTGGCCCACAAGCCCTTCCCAGATCTAGTCGCGAATTCCCACTCAAAGGATAACGATCCTAGCCGGCGCCCATCAACGAAAAAGAATAGACAGGACAAGGATCATCAGGCTGACAGGGACAGGCTCGGCGCCCAAAGAATAGACAGGACAAGAATCATCAGGCTGACAGGGACAGGCTCGGCGCCCATCAACGGAAAAGAATAGACAGGACATGAATCATCAGGCTAACAGGGAAAGGCTCCGACGAGATACTCATCACCGGACCTGAACACCCCGCCTTGCAGGCCACCGTTGGGGGAAGCCATCAGGTAGACAAAAGGAAAAAGTCCAGCCGAGATATCCATCAGCTCCAACCCGGATCCAACCATCCCATCCAGATGGCCTGAACCACAATGAAATCAAGGAAACACCCAGAACTTCTTTACATATGAGGAGACTCTGTCCGGACGTCCATTTGACTCTATTCTCCAACGCCAGGAAATCAATTCATACAACAATCAAGGACCGTTGGTGAATGGTGCCTGCCTGGAATTTGGCCTCAAGGCTAAAAATCCCTATAAAAACCCCGGACAGTCTACCCTCCTTCGTGGATTTGGGAACACCTATACCTTTGGGTATAGACCCCTGTCCACCCAGCGCTGCGCTGTTTGTTTTATTGTGGTTTTTCCTCATTGTTTATTTTTTTATAGAAATTGTTTTATAATAAATTGTTTTTATTTAACCCAAATCTGCCTTTGCATTTATAACAGATTGGTGCCGTGACTCGGATCGGAGAAACTGCGGGGAATCTCGCTGCCCAGGACGGGTACCCCCGCCGATTTTGGCGGCCTGGTGAGTTGAGAACCCCCGTAGTTCATTCCGATATCTGAACCAAATTTAGGCGGAGGTAAAAACCACAATAAAAAGGAAAAGGATCCGGATCGGAGAGCTCGGGAAGGCACGGAGCCTTCGGGAAGCTGCGGCTTGCTTTGCTCGTAAAACGTCTAGTGTGCACAAAGACACCCACGCAGGAAAATAGCTGTAAGTACTGCTGGTTGAGTGGGCGATCGGGCGAGTGTGTGAGACGTGATCTGATCACGAAGCGAGTGCGGACTTCAAGGCGGCGTTTCCATCCTCCCGCGAGGGAATTGGCCGGCCGCGAAGGAAGCGATACAGAGTGGAAGTTTTTTTTCTCTCGACACACACTCGTAAAACCTGAGGCCAAAGGGTGTCTCGGGAACTGATCGCAAGGTACTAAGAGGGGAAGGATATGTCTTGTCGAGCTCGAGAATTGGTAAACCCTCTTAGTAAACGGACCCAGGGAGAGGTCCAGGAAAGAATCAAAAAGTACCGATTACAAGAGACCTCAGCTCAGCTCGCTGAAAGGTGAGTATCGGCAAATTTTGATTCCTAAGTACACAACGCAGAAACAGATATCGACTCCCGGAGAAGTCGAAGAAAGGTAAGAATATATTTGCGAAGTATGGGGCAGAAAAAGAGTAAGCTTCAAGGAAGAAGCACAGGAAAAGATTCCTCCGATCAGGGGGAGGAATCACCAGACATCCCACTGGAGAGTCCCTTGGGGTGGATGCTAAAACACTGGGAAGATTGTCCCCAGAGGAAGGGGAAATCAAAGGAGAAATTAATACATTATTGTATGGAGGTTTGGGGAGGACAGGAGTTGAGAAGTCACCTCACTTGGCCAGTGTTAGGCACATTTGAAAAATGGACGTGTAACAAGTTATTCTCCTATGTGGAGAACAAGGTCCCCTCAGATCCTGAGGAGAGGGAATATGCTAAGCTCTGGGTAAATGTCAGAGTAGGGCTATTTCCAATAAAACAAAAAGAAAAACGTGAGTCGAGAGCTGAGTCCTGGGAACCCCTCGATAACTTACCACCCCCGTATCGAGGACCAGCGGGACCTTCCTCTGCAGATCAAGTGGTGCCTTCAGCACCCTTGGGCCCCCGAAACCAACCCACTGAGATACGTGTGTCTCAAGCGGGAGAGTCAGGGCCAGCAGCAATGCCGGCAGCCCTTCCCCTTTCCCCGCCTGTAAACACCGTAACCACAGCAACCTCCTCGGAGGTTTTTCCTGCACAAGGCTGGGGATCACCCTATCCGTCCCTGCCGGTCCAGCCGCCACAACCGGGACCCTCCCATACAACGGAGGGGACTCCTCCCTTCAGCCGGGTGGCAGCAGAATTCCCACAGTTGATAACAGGGAGGCAACACACAATCACCAATTCCCCTCCCGCAAGTAGAACCCGTTTAAGAGCGAGAATGATAGATAATGAATGGGGAGAGAGTGAAGAGGGGCACCGGTTGTTCCCTCTTAGGGAAGTACCGACGGCCCCGGGAGTGATCGGTTTTGTGAATGTCCCCCTTAACTCTGGAGATGTAAGGGCATTTAAAAAAGAGATGGGGCGGTTGTTGGATGACCCTCTTGGGGTGGCTGAGAGGTTAGATGAATTTTTAGGGAGCAGTATTTATACCTTTGACGATCTTATGGCAATCCTGAGATCATTGTTTAATCAGGAGGAAAGGGAGATGATTAAACAAGCCGGGATCAGAGACTGGGACAGACACAATCCACAGGGGACGCCAGGTAACCAGAAATGGCCTAGCGTAAGCCCGAGCTGGAATGCACAGACGGAGGAAGGCAGACGGAACATGATGGATTTAAGGAGCATGATTATACAAGGTATAAGAGAAGCGGTCCCTAGGGGCCAGAATATTAGCAAAGTTTTTAGAGAGTGTCAAGGAAAAGAGGAACCACCCACTGAATGGATCGAGAGATTACGGCGAAGTTTACAGATTTACTCTGGGACTGACCCGAACTCTCCTGTGGGGGAGGTTCTGTTAAAAACACAATTCGTTGCTAAATCTTGGGAAGATATTAGGAGGAAATTAGAAAAGATCGAGGGGTGGCAAGATAAAAGTCTTCAGGAGCTCCTAAGGGAAGCTCAAAAAGTATACATGAGGAGAGAGGATGAGAAGCAGAAATCGCAAGCTAGAATTTTAGTAACTGCGGTAAAAGAGGTCCAGAAACAAGAACAGATGCAGGGTAAGTTTAAATCACTACCCTGGAAAGGTCGAGGTTCTCACCGGGTAACCCCAGCCCCACGGAGAGAGCCCCCTGAGTGCTACTACTGTAAACAGGTAGGACACGTTCAGCGGAATTGTAAACAAAAAATAAAAGATGAGAAAATTTTTCAGGAAGACTAGGGGTGTCAGGGGCTCTTTAATTTGGGGACCAGAACATCCAAGGAGCCCTTGATAAAGTTAAAAGTGGGACCCCAACGACAGGTGGTAAGTTTTCTTGTAGATACTGGGGCAGAGAGAAGTACCCTGCAGAAATTGCCATACGGATGTGTGGCTAGCAGAGAAAAAGTTTTTGTAATCGGTGCAAAGGGAGACCCCTTTGAAGTACCTATAATAAAAGATGTGGAAATAGAATCTGAAAATAAAATTTGCTTAGGGAATTTGCTATTAGTAGAAGAAGCAGATTACAATTTGCTGGGAAGGGACATGATTGTCGCTTTAAGAATTAATATCATGATTAAAAACTCTGAATTGGTGGTAAAAATATTTAAGTTGACTCCTAAGGATGAGGAGAAAATAAACCCTAAAGTATGGCATTCAAAAGGAGAGGTAGGAAAGCTAGATATCAAACCTATCGAAATAAAAATCGAGAACTCTGAGGACCCTATAAGAGTCAAACAATATCCCATCCCGATGGAAGGGAGAAGGGGGTTGAAACAAATAATTGATGACCTCCTAAAAGGGGGAACTTTAGAGCCTTGCATGTCCCAACACAACACCCCCATCCTGGCTGTAAGGAAGACGGATGGTAGCTTCCGATTGGTCCAGGACCTACGAGCGGTAAACGCTAGGACCCGGACTAGATTCCCGGTGGTGGCCAACCCCTATACTTTACTAAATAGGCTCACACCAGAAGATGTGTGGTATAGTGTGATTGATTTGAAAGATGCTTTTTGGACATGCCCTCTGGATGAAAGGAGTAGAGATTATTTTGCATTTCAGTGGGAGGACCCAGATACAAACCGTAAGCAACAGCTAAGGTGGACGGTCCTCCCCCAGGGGTTTGTGGAGTCTCCGAACCTTTTCGGACAAGCTTTAGAACAAATATTAACCCAATTTGCTCTGGAGGACGATACAGAGCTTTTGCAATATGTAGATGATTTGCTAATAGCTGGACCGACTGAAGAGAGCGTGAGGAAAAGCACGATTGCCTTGTTAAACTTCCTAGGAAGGAAAGGTTTGAAAGTATCAAAATCCAAGCTGCAATTCACAGAGCCTGAAATAAAATATCTTGGACATTGGATATCTCAAGGGAAAAAAAAATTAGACCCGGAGAGGGTAGCAGGCATCCTTGCATTGCCTGCACCAAAAACAAAAAGGCAAATTAGACAAATTCTAGGGCTCTTGGGATACTGCAGGCAGTGGATTGAGGGTTTCAGTGAAAAGGTGAAGTTTTTATATGAAAGATTAAACACTGACAGGCTGAAGTGGACTGAACAGGATGAGTCCAATTTTCAGAAATTAAAAACTGTTCTTATGACTGCCCCGGTACTAACTCTACCAGATACGAATAAAGAATTCCAGTTGTTTGTGGATGTGAGTGGACAAACAGCACAGGGAGTCCTGACTCAGGAATGGGCAGACAAAAAGAAGCCTATAGGGTTTCTTTCAAAGATCTTAGATCCAGTCAGTCGGGGTTGGCCTACGTGTTTACAAGCAATTGTAGCAGTGGCTCTGTTAGTAGGAGAAGCGAAGAAAATAACTTTTGGGGCTCCTCTGGTAGTTTATACTCCCCACGATGTGAGAAACATATTGCAACAAAAAGCAGAGAAGTGGCTGACTGATTCCAGGCTCCTGAAATATGAAGCCATCTTAATCAGCTCACCCGGTTTAGAATTGAAAACTACTTCTGCACAAAATCCTGCTCAGTTTTTATTCAGTGAACCTCTAGAGAAATTAGTGCATAACTGTTCTGAGATCGTGGAGCTGCAGACCAGAATAAGACCGGACTTAGAGGATCAGGAGTTAGAAGGGGGAGAGAAGTGGTTTGTAGATGGATCCTCGAGAATTATTGAAGGAAAAAGAAAATCGGGATATGCGATAATAAATGGTGCATCTGGGGAAGTTGTAGAATCTGGTCCTTTGAAAGCAAGTTGGTCTGCACAAGCTTGCGAGCTCTATGCTCTCCTAAGAGCCCTCCGGAGGTTGAAAGGAAGGAGAGGGACCATATACACAGACTTACAGTATGCTTTCGGGGTGGTACACACTTTTGGAAAAATTTGGGAAGAGAGGGGTCTAATAAATACCAAAGGAAAAGACCTAATTCATGGGGAAATAATCCGACAGATTCTAGAGGCAGTCCGGGGGCCAAGAGAAATATCAGTTGTCCATGTAAAAGGACCCCAGACAGGGTTGCAGTTTCAAACCCGAGGTAACAACCTAGCCGATAAAGAGGCAAAACGAGCAGCTCTGCTTACCGTAAGTATTCCCGAGGTGACTCCGGAGGAATCACCTGAAATCCCCATGCTCCCTTCAGAGAAAGAGATTGAAGAATTCAAAAAAATAGGGGGAGTCATGAAACAAGGAAAATGGTGGTTACCTGATGGGAGGGAGCTGATCCCGAGGGGAGTGGCAAGGAGAGTGTTACAAAGACTACACAAACAGACCCATTGGGGAACTCGGGCGCTGGCTGATCAGTTCCTGAAATTTTTTGGATGCAAGGGGATTTTTGAAATTGCCAAACAAGAGGTACAGGGGTGTGTGGTTTGCCAAAAAGTAAATAAATCCAACTCCAAACAAACTGTTTGGGGAGGGCAGCCTCTCTCATACAGACCATTTGAGAGGATCCAGGTGGACTTCACCGAATTACCAAAAATCGGGAGATATAAATTCTTATTAGTAATAGTTGACAAACTAACGCACTGGGTAGAAGCCTTTCCCAGGGCAAGGGCTACGGCCCAAACAGTATCAAAAATTTTATTGGAAGAAATCATCCCTAGGTATGGGATAGTGGACTGTATTGATTCGGATCAAGGAACTCATTTCACTTCAAAAATTATAAAACAAACTTCAGAAGCTCTGGGTATCAGATGGCAATACCACACTCCCTGGCATCCTCAGAGTTCAGGGCAGGTGGAAAGAATGAATCAGACACTTAAATCCCAATTGTCTAAACTCATGATAGAGACGAAAATGTCGTGGATTAAGTGTCTCCCCCTTGCTTTACTAAATATAAGAACAATGCCCCATTCTGAAACGGGTCTGTCCCCTTTTGAAATGTTGTACGGAATGCCATACAAACATGGAATGCCAGTAGGACACCCTCAAGTGGAGGATGTGCAAATACAACCATATCTCATTGCTATCAACAAAAATTTACAGGAACTGCGAAAACGAGGACTGATTCCCCAAAGCGCCACTCTGGGATTCGCAATACACCAGATACAGCCTGGGGATAAAGTCCTCGTCAAAGCGTGGAAGGAGCTTCCCCTCAACCCCCATTGGGAAGGACCTTTCCTGGTTCTCCTGACCACAGACACAGCTGTCCGGACCGCAGAAAAAGGTTGGACGCACTCATCTCGGGTAAAAAAAGTAAAGGAATACGACACCTCCAAGTGGAAAGTCACCACCCCTCCGGGAGAACTAAAAATCAGACTTCAGCGTCACCACAAATGAACAGTGACGATCAGATAAGTTGTATTCACCCTGCGTGTGATTGTTTTCCGTTTATACATTTTAAGTGCGCCTATTGTAACCAGATTTGGGTAACCCACTGTTTGGGAGGGTACAAACCTAAGGGATTGTGTACAAAGTGTCTAGAAAAGGAACAGGATTTGACTAGCCGTCTCTTAATACTTGCCACAAGAGCGGGGTTGTTGGAACTCGACTCTCCTGAGTGGTTCCTACTTTTTCAAAAAGGGATAAGAGGGAAGCTAGACTCCAAGGCAGAGGCTTTGGAAATCGAGTGCCAAAAGACAGTAAAAGTACCGTGCAGGACAGACACGATTAAGTCGTCTCGGTGGGCTGCCTTCAAAAGAAGGTACGCCATAAGGACTACAAGGGCCCCTGAAGAATATCCTTGCTGCCGGGAAGATGGTAATCCCCGCCGTATATTTTTATACGGGCGAAGGGCAAGGCAGAGGGATACACCGGTGGGGAATCCTGATGTTCCTGAATCTAGCCATGTGCTTGACCAAGGGAATGAGCCCCGAGGTGCCTCTGGGGGATCCTCCCCTAGGGAAGTGTGAGCGGTGCCAGACCGCCACAGATGCCGGACGAATAATCGATTGTCCTCCAGAACAACAAAGGGGGTTTTGTATATCCAATGGCACTCAGTATAATCTCTGTGAACTAAAGGGGGAGGTCTGGTGTTATCACCCAACGGCGAGTCTTAAGGACGGGCAGTCTAAAACTCCTATGAAAAGAAAGACTGAAACTTCCCATTTCAGGTATAGGAGAGAAGTGGGAATGATTCCCCCAATTCCAATCTGCAGTCAATGTAACAAAACTGTCTGGATAGGGGGAAAAAGACAATCCACCTTTTTGGCATATTATGCGGTTAACCCTTTATGTTACAATAAAGCGAATTTGAAAATGTGTACCATGGGAGGGAAAGTATATTGGGAAGGTAGAAATTTAAAACATGAAGAGAAAGCTTTTTTTAATAATGAACCGATAATCCTTGATTTGTTAAAAAGTGGTGATGACCGGGTATGTTTGCAATTCAACCAAGTGTTCTGCTTCTCCAGGGATGAGGAAGGGGTGGACCCTGAAAACAAAATAAAACAACTAACCCTAGAGTTAAAGAGGCGAGAAGTGGAAGCTCGGAAAAAGAGGCTAGAACAAGAGAGGCTTAACTCTCTTAGTGAGCATTATGAGCAATTAGAGAAACAATACAGCAATTGGGGATTGCCAACCCCCAACCAGAACCTTTTCATAGATCTAATGCAAGAAATAGCCACAGAATTAGGTCTATCTAACTGTTGGATCTGTGGCGGTTTAAAATCAGCTGAAAGGTGGCCTTGGAAGGGAGAGGGACTAACCCCAGAGCAACTTCTA
Source organism: Pseudopodoces humilis (assembly GCF_049639895.1). NCBI lineage: Eukaryota > Metazoa > Chordata > Aves > Passeriformes > Paridae > Pseudopodoces > Pseudopodoces humilis. The sequence continues at coordinate 4,919,218 of NC_142209.1, read as the reverse complement.
AAATGGGAAGGCTCTAAAATATCAAAAACAAAACAAAGACCAGAGGGATGGGTTATAGACCAAAGAATAATCGGTACTGTCTGCATTAGCAGAGAGGGAAAAGAATTCACTGATTTAGTAGGCTATACCCCGTGTGTAAGCACACTCACGGTGAATTCGGACAGCAAAACAAAAACCTGGCAACCTGAACCACCCGCGGGCTATTGGAGTCGCACCCGGGGGAATAACTGTGAATGGATGGAAATAATTGGACTTTGCTGGTACAAAAACTCTGGGGCCAATCCCTTCCATGAGCTAATAGGACTGAAGGAATATTGGGATGATCCGGCAAAGTTGAACAAGGGTTGGGAAGCTCCTGATGGTATATATTGGATATGTGGAAAAAAGGCATACAGCGAGCTACCTAGAAAATGGAAAGGATCCTGCACACTTGGAATAATTCGGCCCTTTTTCTTTACTCTACCTAAAACAGAGAGTAAATCATTGGGAGCCCCTCTCTTTGAGACATTAAACAGACAAAGGAGGGAATTAAAACGGGAACTACCAATAGCAGGAGGCAACCAGAAGTGGAACGAGGAAGAATGGCCTGCCGAAAGGATCATTCAATATTACGGGCCCGCTACTTGGGCAAACGATGGCAGCTGGGGTTACAGAACCCCCATTTATCTCCTCAACAGACTTATCAGATTACAAGCGGTGGTAGAGATAGTTTCCAACCACACTTCAGAAGCCCTAGAACTCCTAGCCAAACAACATTCACAAATGAGAGCTTTTGTGTACCAAAACAGACTAGCTCTCGATTATCTGCTAGCCGAGGAGGGAGGAGTGTGTGGCAGATACAACGAATCCGAGTGTTGTATGGAAATAGACGATTACGGAGAAACAATAAAAGGATTGGCTGCTGAAATAAAAAAAGTAGCACATGTGCCAGTCCAAAAATGGAATTCAATCCTACAAGCCTCCTGGTGGGACCAGATATTCGGGCAAGGGGCTTGGTGGAAGAAGCTAGTATTTTTCATCACTTGTTCAGTTGCCGGAATCATTTTCCTTCCCTGCTTAATTCCTTGCTTCATCAGACTAATTCACTCTGTTGTGCAAGGAATGCAGATTGCCACACTTCCAATCGATCCTGAGAAAGCACAAGGGAGACCTACTTCTCTCTCTAAACTAATGAAATTAGAGGAGGAAAAGGAAAACAAAAACGCGATGAAGGCCTTAAAGAATTTTGAAAATAGACATAACCTGGCACAAACATATAGTGAGAATTCGTTAACGGACTGGGAAGAAAATGAATGTGAGTAAAAATTATAGTCCTTCCCCTGCAGAATTGGATGAAATAACACGAATTTTTAATGTAATGGATTATTAGGCGGGGGACTGTGAGAAATGAACTTGTTAAAATTCGTAGAAATCTAAATAAATGTATATAACAATAATGATATAAAATATAAAGTACAGTGTGGCCCACAAGCCCTTCCCAGATCTAGTCGCGAATTCCCACTCAAAGGATAACGATCCTAGCCGGCGCCCATCAACGAAAAAGAATAGACAGGACAAGGATCATCAGGCTGACAGGGACAGGCTCGGCGCCCAAAGAATAGACAGGACAAGAATCATCAGGCTGACAGGGACAGGCTCGGCGCCCATCAACGGAAAAGAATAGACAGGACATGAATCATCAGGCTAACAGGGAAAGGCTCCGACGAGATACTCATCACCGGACCTGAACACCCCGCCTTGCAGGCCACCGTTGGGGGAAGCCATCAGGTAGACAAAAGGAAAAAGTCCAGCCGAGATATCCATCAGCTCCAACCCGGATCCAACCATCCCATCCAGATGGCCTGAACCACAATGAAATCAAGAAACACCCAGAACTTCTTTACATATGAGGAGACTCTGTCCGGACGTCCATTTGACTCTATTCTCCAACGCCAGGAAATCAATTCATACAACAATCAAGGACCGTTGGTGAATGGTGCCTGCCTGGAATTTGGCCTCAAGGCTAAAAATCCCTATAAAAACCCCGGACAGTCTACCCTCCTTCGTGGATTTGGGAACACCTATACCTTTGGGTATAGACCCCTGTCCACCCAGCGCTGCGCTGTTTGTTTTATTGTGGTTTTTCCTCATTGTTTATTTTTTTATAGAAATTGTTTTATAATAAATTGTTTTTATTTAACCCAAATCTGCCTTTGCATTTATAACAGTGGGAACTGATTGTTATGATACCTTTATTGAAAGACTGAAATTGCAAACAGGTTCTTTTCAATTATCCCCTCGAGGTAGGTGAAGGCTGAATCTCAGTCCAATTACCTGCTTCTTCAGCCAGGGGCCCTTTCTTTTTCTCAGTAGTTCTTCTGGCATTAGAGAAGTTAGTGATGTTGTGATACAGTAGAAAGGTTTGGTTTATTTTCCATGAACTTTACATCACAATGAAAGATTTGGCAGCAGCAGAATATAGAATTTACTGTAAAATATAGGTATTTAGTGTAAAATATCTGTTTTGTGAATGCTTTGTCCAGTGACATCTCAGAGTTTTGGAACTGTTACTTTCACTCGAGTTTTTTTCTTCCTAGTTAGTTCATGTCATGGTAAATGTAGTGAGCATAAAGCCTTCATATGGGATTATTATATTTTGAGTTATGTAATTTACTCCCACTACATTTTCAAGGCATTTTACAATGTAATACTGTCTAGATTTTACAGAAACTAACAAAAGTGAGTTCTCACAAATTCAATAGTCACTGCTTTATCTGATCCATGTTTTTTGAGAATACAAATGTTGTAGCTTTTTATTTAAAGGAAAAGGACATGAATTTCCTACTTGAGTTTTAACTTCAAAGTTTTTTCACCAGATCTGTAGAGCAAAGGCAATAATCTACTGTACAAATTAACAGCATAAACATCTTGCAGTGGAAGAGCAGTGAGATTGTGTTGTTGAGAAGCTGGAGTTGCAATTTGAATTTGCAGGACCATTTAAACTAGGAAATGATATCACTTTGCATTATCCAAATGAGGTTGCAGAGTACCACACACATTTTCTGATGCATTTTTGAAGCTCCCAGTGATGGGAGCCTAGGATTCCTTCAGATTCATTCAAGCCTTTTAACCTGCCTTTCTCTTTTGTTGATGTTAATTAAAACTTAACTAGCACTCAACAGCTTTTAAAGTTCCTATTAGATAACATTTAAATGCCTGTAACTCAGGATTTACAATCCCCAATAATCTAAGAATCAAGTGGGAAGGAAGAAATATGACTTGACCAAGCAAACGTGAAAGACTTTGCCAGAGAACACAACATCAGCACAAATCCATGTAGCTTTACTGAAGCTATTTTTAGACCAGCAGGCTGTGGTCTTCTCTTTTATTCTGATTATCTCCCTGTATGCAGATTCTGTTCTGCAAAACTCCAGAACCTAAACATTAAGGATAATTGTTTGGAAGCAACAATTAAATATGACTGTTAATGTTTAGATTTTTGTTCAAGGAACATAAAATTAGGGTTGTTTTTTGTGTACTTACCCATCTAGTTAGGGCATATGCAGTGCATATAAGAACAGAAAAATGCTGTCATTTATTTGCTATTTCTCCATCTCACTGAATTTACTAGCAGTGGTACAGCTTAGTGTTTTCAGGGTCTGCAGAGATACATAAGAATACCTGAATTACTTGCAATTACTGAAAATTTGATTTAGACTCAAGACCAAGAGTTAAGCTGATACTTAGTTCTCAAAGCAGATATAAAAACATTAGGAAATCATGCCTGGAGATGGTTTCCTTGGTTGTAGCCAAAAAATATATATTATTAAAAAAATAGAAAAACTAGTAAAGTTAAAATCAAATAATGTGCAGAGATGACTGCTTTCAATTAAAGGTTAATGCAGTGTTACCACTGAAGATGAATAGATCACACGAACACAGGTCGAGGTGTGGTGAAAAGAAAGAGCAGAGTTTATTTTTCCTCCCAGGATTTATAGGCTTCCTACCATGGCCAGGGATTGGATGGTCAGGATAACACTTTCTCACTGCACTGGCCATGAGAGATGCCCAACACAAGACGTGTAGCAGAAAGACTGTACATATATCTATGTTTACAGTTACTCTCCTGGGAAAGTCCTTAGAAAACCATGTTAGTAAGCTCAGAAGCTGAGTTTTCAGGGTGACATCTCACCCTTTTTGGTTTAACAAAAAGAAAAGAAAAAAGAAAAATGAACAAAGAAACTAGCAACATTATAAACAATCAAAAAAATAAATAATAGAAAAATACAATACTCCATACAATCAGAAGGCTGTAATTTCAGGGTGATATCTCACCCTTTCCTTATTACAAAAAAAAAACAAAAAAAAAACCCAGAAAAACAACAAAACTCAAAAATAAATGAAACAAATGTCCAACATCAACATCTGCTTGTAGATGGCTCCCAATTTGGTCACAGAGGCAGAATCCATGGCCAAATTGAAAGGTGCCTGGGAAAACTTATGAAATGCTATGACAGCAGTCTGTAATTCTATCAATTGGGCTGATCCAGCCTCATGACTCTCCAAGAAAAACAAAAAAAAACCAAAACAGCGACATCAATGGAAAGATTAATGTAATAAACTTGATGAGCAGAAACTGCTCGCAGAACCTCCTCCAGCATCTACTGTGCCTGTGGGGTCAGTGTCAGAGGTGACTTTAAAATCAGAGTCCCCCTTTAAAAGACCAAACGAGGGAGACTGTTGTGTCGTGGTCAGTCCCACATAGGGACACAACCATGTAAAAGTCCATTAATATTTGGACATCATTCATGCAGTGTCTGCACTGAATGCAAAAAAAAATAATTGCACCTCCAAATGCAGGACTGTTTGTCCCAAAATTTTTTTTGACCCTCAAATAATTTCAGGGAGGTTGTAGAGACGAGCAGCAGGAAACTGCTCGCAAACTTCAGAGAGGACTAGAGCCCCATATCATCGGCAAATGCCGGCAAATTTTCACAAGCCTTATGGCAAATCTCCATTGATATCTCTGTGTGGGCTCAGCATTAATGATAGCTGGCACCAAAAAGACAAATTTCGGTCTGTCATCGGGATGCAAAGGAATTGCAAAGAACAATCCTTCAGATCCACGATGAGGACTAGCCAATTAGCAGGAAACATGGCAGGTGAAGGCATGCTAGCCTGCATCATCCCCATGCTTTTTCATCATAGCATGAACTTTCTGGAGGTATTGTAGTAACCTCCATTTCCCAGACTTCTTCTTGATACAGAAAACAGGAATGTCCCAGGGACTGGTTGAAACTCCAGATCACCGTGATCCAACTGTTCTTGCATCAAGTCACGGAGGGTGACTAGTCTATCATGAGAGAAGACAACAGAAAATGCTGAACAAAGAGTCAGTCTCAAGTTCTTCTCTGTGTTGAATGTGTCAGCATTGAGTCACCAAGGATGGACCGGGTGCATCAGCAAACCTGACAATCGTGATGTCCATGCCAGTGTCAAAAACCCATGGAAGCTAATCTCTGACAGCATCTCACCAAGAATGGACAGGGTGCAGACCCATTCAGGATGATCCCTGGCTGTCAGAACAGCAGTCCAGTGACCCAGGGAGGTCCAGGGAACCCGAAGCCACCATCTCCCCGCAGCTGGGTCTCAGCTCTGCAAACATAAAACTCAAAAGGCACAAGGTGTGCAAATCCAGGTCCCGCAGGGATGGGAACAGGAGGGGTGAGTGTGGAACCCATGGCAGAAATGCACCCCAGGAAATCCGAATCAACATCCTCTAGGTGAACAATGGTGCCCTGAGGAGTGATATTCAACCACGCCACAAGAAGAGCACTCATGCCCTCACCCACAGGACCAAAGTATTCGGAAGCACATGGAATGCCTGATACGCTCAGCTGTACAGTCATTTTACAGGAGGACAAGGTCCACAGGCCAGCTGAAGAAGCTCCAGCAGCCTGGGACCCCTGGCCCATCAAGGCCACCGGCTTCTGTCCCGCGGCAGCACCACCGGAGCCAGTGGTAAACAGCTGAGGACCTTGGTCTGCCACAGCCACAGGAGGCGACGGGGGAGGGCCGGCTCCAGCCACAGGCTCAGGCGATGCCTGGGAACCCGAGGCAGGGGGGTTGGAGGCAGTTCTGCACAGCCCGCTCCCGGCGCGTGGGGGAACCGGGGCGCCGGTACAAGCACAGCCTGCGAAGCCGTGGCACCGTCCTGCTCTGCCACCAGGGAACAAGCCAGGTTCGCAGGAGGGGTAAACCGCAGCATGGGGCCGGCAGAACCCAGCCCGGCATCAGCACCACTCGCAGAACCTGCCCCCACGCCCCACGAATCCAGCGTGGGGGGGGCAGCGTTGAGAACCGCCCCTAACAGTGTTTCTCCAGGGGCGAAAGGTCCAAGGAGCGGTGCTGGCTGCTCCTCCGCTAGAAAAGCGTGCGCGGCCACTGGCGCGGAGCTGGCCCCTGCCCGTCCCCCACTGCGGGGTATGGCACGGCCCAGCCGCAGCAGGGACACGGGACAGACCCTGAGGTATCCCCCAGGGCCGGCGCGGCCCCCCGTTCAGGCACCCCCCCCTCAGTCTGTGCCGGGAAGGCACATGGAGGAAGTGACCCCACCCTGGGCTTCCAGTGCCGGGGTGCGGGCTGAGGCGGCATTACACCCCCCGGGCCCGCGGCGCCCCTGATAGCCTGCCGGCAGGGATCCAACCCCGCCCTGGGCCTACACCGCCGGGGCGCTGGCCGAGGCGGGGTCACGCCCACCGATCCCGCGGCGCCCCCGTTCAACCCGCCGCACCTTCGCCAGATCCCGGGCAGCCGGAGCAACCGGGGCTCATAACCAACCAGCAGAGCCTCGATCAGGGAATCGCCTAAAGCGTCCCAAGCTGACTGCGAAAAAATCGCTTCAACCACAGGGAAAAACCCCTCAATTCTCCCATACTCACGCAATCGCTGAAAGTCAGCATACAAAACATCAATCCCCCTCTGATCATGCACTGCACGCCATAGTTCCATAACCAGGCCCTCCGTAAGAGAAAACCCAAAACCATCCATAGCCACAGGCTAGACAGTACCCTGTAACACACGTGCAAGATACGGCGAGGTCACCAGATGTTACCGCTGAAGATGAAGAGATCACGCGGACACAGGTCGAGGTGTGATGAAAAGAAAGAGCAGAGTTTATTTTTCCTCCCAGGATTTATAGGCTTCCTACCATGGCCAGGGATTGGATGGTCAGGATAACACCTTCTCACTGCACTGGCCATGAGAGATGCCCATCACAAGATGTGTAACAGAAAGAATGTACACATATCTATGTTTACAGTTACTGTCCTGGGAAAGTTCTTAGAAAACTATGTTAGTAAGCTCAGAAGCTGAGTTTTCAGGGCGACAATGCAGCCTGGAATATTAACTTAGGGCAGAAAAGCTACTGAAAGAGCTTAAAAAGCAGCCCAAACCCCACAAAACTTGGGGCTAGAGGCTTGAAATGACCAATGGGTTCTGAAATGTTATGAGACACAGTTTTGTATAGTACTGATGGAGACAGTAAATTTGGAATATTATTACAAAAATTGAGGCTGTTGGCTTCAAAGAAATGAAAATATAGTTGTATTTGAAGTGGAAAACTTTTAGGAAGGCAATAAAATTATATTACCATTTCAATATAAACTCATCAAGTTTTTTTGAAATACTTCCTGAACCTCAATGTCCTCCTTTAAGCAGACCTGTATTGTGGACCTGCACAGGCCTTTGCTAAGTGAGTCCAGTTAATTTATAGATCCAAATGTCCAGACATGGAACCTGGCTTAGCACTGAGATAACACCCTCCAAGTTAAATTAGCACCTCCAGCAAAATTAGGGCTGCAAAATCAGAAAATCTGATTACATATCCTAGATGAAAATAAAATGAATTCTGCTTGAAAACATGATAAACCACTCCTCTCTTAAACCTACTTCAAGGTAAAAATGTTGTTCTTGCCTTAATGTAATACTATTGTTTAAATTATCATCTCTCTATATTACCACCACCTTTTGAAAAAGAAGTCAGGATTTCCTTTTGAATAGTTTGAGAATGTTGTGCATTCCTTTAATCCGAAATAGGGATAGCAGAAACTATCCAATTCATTAAGTAAAACCTTATCTACTGAATTTACTTGAGAATGTATTTTTTCTTTTTCCTGCATGATAATCTGATTCTTAAAATAATAATTATTTCTCCTTTGTCTTTATTATTTAGCACAGCTACGAAACTGGATTATTGATGAGGAAATATAAGATACTATAGCTGCCCTTAAAACACAATGAAATCCTTTAAGACATATTCAGTAAGTGAGCTTATATAACGAGTGATTTTGAGAATGGAATTTGAGGCTTTTTGCATTAAATTTACTAGGTAGCAGCACTTCTTGCATGGTAGAGAACATTATCAACAAAAACTCTCAGATGGATTGCATTTAACAATTTCATTAGTAGTATGATATATTCTGAATGGCCTACCATCAGTTCTTTGTAATGAGCAGTGGTGATTAGAAAGTATAATTTTCCATTAGTTCTTAATGGTTTCATTTTATATCCCTTTACAATCAAAAAATCAAACTCATATGGCTGAACAAATGTCCTGTTAGTTTTTATAGACTTACAAAAACTTGTGGAGAGACACAAGAGGTGTCCAACTGCTAACTTTCAGCAATAGGAGATCCTCAGCACTTCATGGAAGTTTTTTAATAATAAAATGTTGCTGAGGGAAGCAAATACTTGAGATTCAGGGCGTTTGTGTAAAGGTTACAGAGTTAACTGTGATTTTGAGAGTATGTCTTAACTATTGTGATAGCAGAGTACTCTCTAGAAAAAAGCTCACCAAATAATCTGTTATACTTGCCTCATAAAAACCACCTTATACTCTTAAACTATACTATTAATCCTTTCACAACTTCCTCAGAAACCAAATATAACCAGCAAATATATAAACCCTGTGTCATGGTTTTAAAGCAGTAACTAAAAAAATTACTAGAAAACTTACTTATTTCTTGCTGTGAGATATGGATTAGAACAAGAGCAAAACAGGCTTAAAACTTAGAAGGAATAAAGAAAGTTTATTAACAAAACTACAAGAATAAGAACACCAGAATAAAACTTCCAGAAAACCCCTTTTTCTCCCACTACCCAACCATTCCCTTGTTCACATGACAACATGGAGACAAAAAAACTTTGGAACTTTGGTGTTTAAAACAGTCCCAATTCCTGCTAGAGTCTTTTCATCAGTCTTTGTAGAGAAACAGAAGTCTTCTTCTGCTAATCTATGGAGTTTCTCACAAGAAAACTATTTCTGTTATAGTTTTCTATTTCTCTGATGCCAGCTGCCCGGAAAAATCATCCATCAGATTTTCTCCTCCCATTTCACATCACTCTGGGGTGTGTTATGGGCCATGAGTCTAGGGATGTCATTTTTAAGGATGAGTTATTCAAAGGCAAAAGTTCTCTTCATCTGTTTTTGTGAACCTCTCTGGAAACAGAAGTTTTCTCTTTGCCTCAAGCGGCCCCAAATCTTCAACTATTACTTCTCCCCTCTCTGTTCCAGCACCTCACTGTATCACAATTACTCCACTGTTTGCTCAAAATCCACACTTTGAACACTCAATTCCTCGCAATATACTCTGTCATGAATTAAAGTAGACTTCAGAACACTATTGTCCATCTCCATAGCTTTAACAGAAAAATATTTCAGCTTATAAAGCATCTCCTTATTCTCTCTTCCCCCTCTATAACTTAACTCTTTTCTTCACTGTCTTTGATGGTTTTATGATGTCTTCTTCATGTCTTCATGTTGATTCTCTTTCTCTCTCTCTCTCTCTCTCTCTCTCTCTGTCTCTCTGGAAAAAAGGATTAATCTGTAAGTCTCATCTAGGGAGTAAAAAAGTTGAAGTCTTGGAAAGCTGCAGATGTTCCTGGTGTCAGGTTTCAGTTCAGCAGCAGAAACTGCAAACCGAATCAGGCCGGCTGGCTCCCTTTCTCCCCCTCCCCCTCCCCCTCTGTGGCCTTGTCCGGCCTGGAGGAGAGGGAGGAGGCCGAGACAGAAACTGTTACCTTGTCAGAAGCCAGAAACCAAAGAGAACAAGAGAACCCTGGCTTTACATCTTAAGGTGGTGTTCACAAGTTGATCTCACTTTTCAATGGTCAAAACTGCTGTCAGTTCTTAGAAATGATCAATAATTGGTCACAAGAAAAGACTCACATCAGCCTCCAGCAGCTTCAACTTCCTCCCAGCTCCCGAAGCTATCTTAAAGGTAAAGTCACCCCATGACTGCATGACACCGTCAGATCAATGTTGGCCTTAGCAAGGTTGGAGCAGCCCTGTCTGAGCAGCATCTACAGAGAGCAAAGAGGGAAAAATCATTTTCCGAAGCAGAATATCTTAATGTCACAGGGTACACATGTATAAAATGTTATGTGCAGTTTGTGTGAGGGAATCAAAATAAATTGACTAGTAAGAGGCATGCATCTATCGTTGATCCATATGAACTGATACTTTAAGCCACATAAATCAGTGGGATGAGTTGGAAAGAGAAAAGGGAGAGAGATTTCAGCCCCAAAAGAAATTCAAGGGCTTGTTTTTCATTGTTCTTCTTGCTGAGCACTCGTTTAATATTTTTGGTTTATAATTATTTTAAAGTTTTTTACTTTTGTTATTGGTACCATTTTTGTCTCACTGTCAGTAAACCATAATTCCCACTAAATTATCCTCTATTCTCTGCTGACTGCCACATTCTACTGGTAATTTGTGGACACAAGGTACACCTTGATAATTTGTAATTCACAGGAGTTTATGGTATTTGGTTTAGCCTTATTTTCTTTACAACCTGCAAATTGTTAAAATGATGGAACTTTTTTTTTCTACTTTTCTAAACATGCATTTTAATTTCCCCAAATGCTTAAATAAAAAAAAAATAGGTTTTTTAGAATGTTCTGCAGAAAATTAAGATTCCCTCATACGCAGAACTCAAGTACATTTTGTTTTTATAAGGCACAAAAATTAAATGAGGATTTTATTTGGAAGTAAATTGACATATCAAACCTGTTAATTTTACTGCTGATTTGATACAAATAACAAACATCTTTCGGTATTTCTTTTAGGGGGATTGGAAAATCTCAGAATAACTGTGGTGGGTTTTAGTACTAGCTAAAATCACCAGGGCACTTATTCATTTTTTGCTGTGAGATATGGATTAGAAGAAGGGCAAAAGAGGCTTAAAACTTAAAAGGAATAAAGAAACTTTATTAACAAGACTACAAGAATAAGAAACCAGAATAAAACCTCGAGAAACCTTTCCTGCCCCTGCCTAACTTTTTCCTTTCCCAACTGACAATGTAGAGACAAAACCTGGGATGTTAAAACAGTACCAACTATACAATAGTCTTTCATCAGTTCTTGTAGGGAGAGGAGTTTTCTCTGGTCATGCCATGGAGACTTCTCCCCAAGAAACAGTTTTCTCGTGGCTTTTCATTCCATGAATAGCAGCTGCCCAGACAAAAATTCTGCCATCATGACATTTCCTCCCATTTTCATAGCCCCCCTGTAGGTACGTCCATGGGCTGTGAACTCATGGGGTATTGTTTTAAGGATGAGTTGTTCAAAGGCAAACTTTCTCTCCATTTATTTCTGTGATTATCTCTGGGAACAGTGGTTTTCTTCTTCTCTGCCTGGGGGTAAAGGGTCTTCATCAGCTCTTATATTTTTTCCTTCTGTTCCAGCATCTCATGGGATCACAGCTACTTTAATATCTGCTTGGCTTCATCAGTGGATGACGTTGCTCCTATCTACAGCAATGAATCCTTCATCCCCTTAATACTCTTCCATGAATTAAGGAGATATTTCAGTATATCATTGTCAATCTCCATGGCCCTACCAAAACAATATTTCAGCCCCATTTGGCATTTCCTCATCTTTGTCTGAGGCTTGACTTTTTCTTTTACTGACTTTGATGTTTTCGCATTGTCCTTTTACATATTGATCACTCTTTTCTCTCCCTGGGTGCAAAACTAGGTCAGCAGGTCTCATCTGTATAGTGAAAGGGTTAAATCTTGTCCAGGCTGTGGCAGTCATTGTGCTGGATTTCAGGCCACACTGGTGCCTCCCTTAGCCTGGCAGCCACTGGGAGGGGTGGACCGTCCTCGGCCTGGAGCCGTCTGGGTGGGGGTTTTTGGGTGTCAGTGATATGTCAGCAGCTGTGGCCCCATCCAGCTGGGGCCGGGGCCTCCTCCTCAACCTCCATCCCTTGCCCAGGAGCCGCCAGGGTCCGGCCCAGTCCCCCCAAGGCCACACAGGCCATGGGAGAGCAGGGCTGTCCTCATCAGTGCTCTGCCACCTGTCAAGGCTGTAAAGAGAGAGAGTTCCCGGGCTTGTGATTTTAAAAGGTGGTATTCACAGAGGTGGATCTAATTTTCAATGGTGCAAAATATCAGTTCTCAGAACTGGTCAGCTATTGGCCTATCTCAAGCACAGAAGAAGCTCCCAGCAGCTTCTTTTAAGGAAATTACTTCCGTGGGTGGTTCTTACTTCTTCCCCTAAATGTCAAACTACCACAATAACCATTCTGTCTTGACAAAGAATCTCAGAAGAGTAGGTTTGCTACAAATTAAAGAAAACCTCTATTTACCTTGCAAAATGCTCTAATTTATTATGTTTTGGGATTCAGCCTAATGTTTTTACAAATTGAAACGATGGATTTTATTGAAGGGAAATAAAAATGTTAATTGTAATGTGTATTCCTGTTTCTTCTTTTATAACCAATTTATTACGGAGTACATCTATTTCAGAAGTGAATCTTGAACATCTTTATATTAGTTTGAAAAACTGCAATAATTGAAAAGTCCTACTGTTCATTACAAAAATGAAGAGTTTTTAATTTGAAGAATTGAGAAGAGACTTCCTCACAGTTCTGAAATGAATCTTAAATCTCTAATTGTAGGAATCATCAGCATTGCTTTTGATGCATATCATTAATAATAAAAAGCCTCACTCCAGTTATTAAAATACCCTTGCACATTCTGTACTGATCATTTTTTAGTTTTCACAGTTTGTTGCTTGCATTACTCCCCAGTGACATTATATGTGAAGATTTTTCTCCGAGTATTCAACTGAATAATAATATTAAAAACTAATAAGTTCCTTTGAGTGCACTGCAGAATTAAGAAAGGAAAACAGCTTTAAACCTTTAATATAATGAAAAATTATACTGCAGCTTCCATGTTGTTTTGCTTATGCTTTAGTTATTGCTTTCATTAAAGTTTTAATTTCCAGAGATATTGCTTTGATGAAATTACATCTTTGGTCAGTATCTGTGTTCACACTGAAAATTATGGGCCTTTTCTGTCACTTATTGTCATTTATTTTCTGTTTTAATTACTTTTCCTAATGCATACAAATAATAGAGCAAAATTGAATTAAAACATTTCATCTATATAATCAATGAAAAATGTGTGAGAACAGAGTTTATAATCTTGAAACTGAAGCAGTACAGTAAAAGAAGAGCTGGTGAGATCTTTATTTTTTTCATAATATGTTGTGGCCTGGGCAGTGGTCTGGGTGCTGCAACGTTCCCAGAGAAGCATCCTTAGAAGGACACTCTTAGGTGCACAGGCACTCCTTGCCCTGCTGATCTCAGCTCGGGGCCCTGAAAAAAGCTGTTGAGTGATTGCAGCTCTTTGGGTGACATCTGGGCAACATGGAAGGAGGGACAGGAGCCTCATGTGGTGTTCCATCAGAAGCGTTTATTCTCAGTCCAGGGACAAGAAAAACTCTGGCTACCACAAAGGAGTCAGGGATGAAAGACTCTGGATAGTCAGAGTGAAACAGGGGTTTATATAGGAGCATCAGGTCTAGTCAACTGAGGGTTCAGGTGCTGAGCAAAGGGAAAGGACCAACGGGGTACATAGAATTTGCATGGGCTGGAAGGCATGCTGGGTGTGACTCCTTTTGTTGCCCCAGCAAAGAAGGAACTTGTCTACGAGCATTCCCTCCAAGGGATAGTTGTGGGTTCTTTGTTAATCAGCCCACTGGCATCCACATAAGGTCATGGATTCGATCTCCAATGGGCCATTCACTTAAGATCTGGACTTGATGGTCCTTGTGGGTCCCTTCCAGCCCAGAATATTCTGTGATTCTCTGAAAATGTCCAATATTAAAACAATCATACCAAAAAATCGTCATTTGAGTTTACCAGAATTATAGGTTTCAATTCTTCTTGAATTAAAAATAATAAAAAATAATAAAAATAATCCCATAAATTTTAGACATGGGATGCAAGCTCTCAATTTATAAGCTTCAAAATATCTCAGTTCTCACCTGAGAGAACATAACATTAGGATATTTGATTTTCTTTTAAAGCACTATTTTAATTTGTTCTCCCTACTAGTGAAAGATATATTCACCTGAATGGTAACACTGAGAAAACAAAGATAAAATGCACAATTAAGATGGTAGGTTACAAATCACAAAAACTATTTTTGTGGAAAAACATATGAGCAATTGTGAAATTTCAAGAGGAAATTAAGTCAGAAAGAAGTTTTCATTACCAACATGTTTAGTCCAAAATTTGTGTCAAAATGGGGGCAAGTCCACAATGTCCATTTAAGAGAAAAAAAAAAATACTGAAAAATTAATTAGTTTTGAGGCATTCCGCTGAGAATCAGGAAGCGTGGAATCTCCTAAAATCCAGTGGAAAAGATCTTCAGATTCATACCAGACTAAAAAGTGAAACTGGCCCAATTTGTAAAACGTGAACAAAGTTACTTTTGATTGATGGTAGAAGAAAAAACTTCTTTTTGTTGAAAGACCCCCGAGCTGTTCACCAGTCTTCACAGAAGTAATTGTGAATGCCGTTTATTTCTATCTTTAGCACACCTTTTATAGGGTTCTACGGGGTCTGCGGGCAGAGCAAGCTACTATTGGCTAGTACACACAAGTTTACATTCTTATCCTTGTACACAGGAACATTGTTTTACTTTCTGCAGGCAAGTTTCAAGGATTTTAGCCTTTAATATTGCGACTTATCCCAGAGGCTGGTTTGTGCAGACAGACCTTTACCAATATATAAAAATACAGCAACATCTTTTAAAAAAATTACAAGTACTTTCAAATCAAAGTATCTGTTTAAAGAATAATTCTCCTTTCAATTCTTGTGACCATTGGTATCTGATATTCTAACAAAAACCTCCCATAATGATAATGCCAGATCATTATCAATTTGCTAGTAACACCATCAGAATTCCAGTAAGAGCAGCAAAAATGCCAAATGATAAGATAAAAGTCTTCCCTTCAGATCACACTACACATTTCTTGGAGATTATATGTTCTTTTTTACAACTGACTGTCATCTTGAGTTGGTTTCCTTGTTTTTACACAAATAATCTGCTGCTGGAGAACAAATATCTGAATCACATTGTGTTTACATTTCAGATACATGAAGAAGTTTGATATAAGCTTTCTACCATCCTTCACTTTGGGCTGCACAAACCTTCATCATAAAGTATTGCAATTCCTTCAGAATGTAGTAGGGATTTCCAAGGCCTCTCTCTCACCTTCCTATTCTGAGCCTTCCTGGAGAATGCAGCCTAACAGGCAATATATTTTAATGGGCCTTTGGAGATACTATGGCATTGCTAAAATAACACAACTCAACAGGCAGGGGAGGGCTGTGTGAGCTGCATAATGTGGCTTCACAGCAGATGAAGGTCCTTCTTCAATGAAGAAACTGTGAAGTTAACAGAGGCAAGAAAAATATTATTAGGAGGCAGATTTCTTCATACAGGTACTTATTTCACAGCAGTTGGTCTCAGAGGTGCTGAATAAAACTACACTTGAAATAATATAATCCCTAAAGATCCCTAAAGATCCATACAGAACTGCAGGCAGAATGTCTTGAAAGAATTGAAGTTGTAGTTCTGTTACATTTTTTTCTCATACACAGAGCGATCATTCTTGGAACTTAAATCTTTATTATCTTTACAGGATGCGTGACAAAGGGAGATATTTGTTAAGCTGGTGATATTATAAAGCTGCAGCTCAGATTTCTACTTTTGACTAACCACCAGTTAAACAAAAGCAGGACAAAAAAAAAGAACTGCCCTTTCCTTGCTTTGTTCTAAAACTTTCATACTGGCTTTTGCACCTTATAGGTCTCAGTCTTCCAACATTTCAGTCAAAGTACAATATAATTGTGTTCAATAGTGTAATAACATTTCCAAAAAGTGGCTCCAAGGCCACTGTATAATATAGGAATTGGTAGGAAAATGAAATAGTGTTTCAGTAAAACTGAAGCTAAAAACACGTTTCTTGGTAGACTGGTAAGTCAATGCTATTTTACAGAAATAATTTGATTTAATTAAAAATGTGGTGATTTCCTCTGTTGCACAACCTCTTTGGAGCTCAGTGAGGCTGAATATTGCTGCAATATAAGAACAGATATAGGGAGGCTGGACAAAGCCCCTTAGAAGTAGTTACACAGACTTTTGACTGTAAAACAGCACAAGCTCAGGCAGTGCAGAAATTGCAACCCTGTTTTTAGTTAATTGCATAACAGGTCTGGAGAAAGTGTAATACTGGAGATCAGAAGTTTCTGCTTCTACTCCTATCTCCGTCTGTCCAGTTAATTTGAGAGCTGAAGTTCTGATATCCCTTAGGGGGAAAAAGCACCCTCATTTTAGGTATTTGTGGAAAGCAGTTTAAAATTAGCAGATTGGAAGCATTACCATGAAATCTAGATGTTCTTAATTTTGAAAATATATTTATATGATGTTTGAAGACTTTTTGCAGAGAGAAGCCTTTCAGTTGTGCTACTGCATTTGTTTTCTCCAGCATATACACTTATCAAAAATGAAAAAATTTGATTCATCTTGAACTAGTTATTTGCCGTGTCAGCTTCACACTCATTGCAAATTCTCTGCAGTAATATATGTATTTAAAAAAAGCCTAACTAATGTATTAGATTTGTGTCTATTTGTAGAGGAATGGCTAGAGAGCAAAGGTCATATTGCCATGCAGCAGTTAGCTGGGAAGGAGTTAGACAATGGAGTACAGTTGGTGTGAGATGTTGCAAAGTCAGGAAGGCCTTAGTGATAACTGTTAACTGAGAACAGGATGCTGTGATCAGAAGAATGTGAATTCAGCATAGATGAGCGATCACAGGAATGTGGAATTAGGTGGAGTTGACCTTAAATGAAATATCCAATAATGAGCTTGCTTTTGCACTATGTATGAGCCTAATTACTGATGCTATATAAGTTGTTTTAGAGTTACTAATAAATGAGACTTGCTGATCATTCATATTGAGTGCTGCATTTCTCCCGCCGAACTCGTCAAATGGCGCCCGATCAACAGGGACCTTTGGGACTTTTGGGACCCTAGAGACCCTTGGAACCTTTGTAACCTTAAGGACTTTAAATAGCAGTTGGAGTTAGCCAAGGGAGTCGGCGACAGGGGACGGGTCCTTTGCAGCAAGGACGGCGAAACGCAACAGCTGTGCTGCATTCCAGGCAACCTTGGAGGAGAGTCCTGATCGCACAGTAGGGTTGCCGCACCCAGGCGACCTCAGAGGAGAGTCCTGCCGTAACGTGCTGCTGAAACCTTGTAGGGGCTGCAACAGTGCTGACGGTAAGATGGAAAGGCAAGCAGCATATGATTTATTGACCTGCTTTTTAGAAAAGCGACAGGTTAAAGACTTTGATTTGCGCAAAGAGCTTCCTGGACTTCTTGCTTATGGGTATGCTCAGGGTTGTTTTCAGAATCCCCATACAGTCCATGAATTAAGTGAGTGGCAAAAATTTGGAGATAAATTGTGGGAAGCTGTTTTTAATAATGATAAAACTGCTAAAAAATTAGGAAAACTGTGGTGGACAGTTCATAATGCTCTCTTGCAGTATCAGGCTGAACAGGCAGCTGCCACAAAGGCATCTGCAGCTATGTCGAAAAATAGATTATTAGAGGGAGTTAATGAGTGTCCATTGCCACCCGCCACGAATGTAGTAATTTTGACTCCCCCTGCACAGCCACTGACCCCTGCTGCAGCTGCTAATCCTTTTGTGCCATCTCAAATTCCTTCACCTACTAACCTTGATTCTGGAACGGAGCCTTCGGCACCATTACCATCCTCCCCTATGAGAAATAAATCTGTCCCTGGGGTAGGGCGTGAGTTAGGTGAAACTATTGCACGGGAAAGAAGAGAGACATAGGCTACATTGATACGGAATATTTTGCAAGAGGGAGATCAGGAAAAAGCAGACGCTGTATTAGAAGTAGCATGTCCCGTAACCTTTGCACCGATGCAAGGGGGAGGAATACAAGCTCAAATTACAGCTTTAGATTGGAAATGGTTATCACAGTTGCGATCTACAGTCAGTCAGTTTAGAGTGACCAGTGAACCAGTTAGACAAATGATTGATTATTTGTGGGGTACACAGATTTTGTTGCCTGCAGATAGTAGGATTATTATGAAATTGATTCTTAGTCAGCATCAGCAGTTGTTGTTTAATGCACACTGGCAAGCTTATTGTCAAGAAAGTGTAAATGTGCAAAGACAGGCAAGTGATCCACTGCATGAATTAACTTTGGAGGAATTTATGGGATTAGGAGCATATAGTCAAGTGGAAGCACAAGCTATTTTGGGACCAGATAAGTTGAGAGAAGGAATGCGGTTAGTGCGAGCTGCGTTTGATCAGATTAAGGAGCCAGGAGGTATTCCATCTTACATGGGTATTAAACAGGGGCGAGATGAGCCATTTAGAGCATTTATTGATAAAGTGGCTACAGCTATAGAGCGAGCAGGTGTTCCTGAATATATGAGGGGAGCATTATTAAAACAATTTACTGGATTACAATTTATTACAAAATTGTAATCCAGCAACCAGGTCAGTTTTGAATTCCCTAAATGCTAATTAGACTATTGAAGAGGCATTAGAAAGGATGTCTAATATACCGGTGGAGTTACAGGCAATGTTAGTCCAGGCAATTAAAGAACTAGGGCAAGAGTTAGAAAAGCAGGCTGCATCTGCTAGGAGTCAAGTTTTAGCAGCTCTTGCACCCCTACAAGCGGCTACAATAAACAATGGCAGGATTCCAGCCTCCCGATTCAGATGTTTTCGCTGTGGCAACCTTGGACATATTTGGAAGGAATGTACTGTACCATCTATTTTGTGCAGTCAGTGCTGGTCTAAGACCCACACTGATAATGTCTGCTGCCAGAGATCGGGAAACGAAGAAGCCAGCGCGAGAAGCTGCTACACCACGACACAAATAGCAGCTGCTGGAACATCAGTGCAACTTCCCTCCAGCCTGCCACAGCAGGGAGCCTCGGCCTGGACCTAGCAGCCTCAGTGACTGTGGATTTATTGACATCACAGCCCTACAACATTCCCATGGATAATAAATGGAAAAGCTATGAGTTCAATAGTGATAAGACGTTCATCTGCTAGTCTAATGAGACTGTTTATTTTACCTGGAGTAATTGATGTGGACTATTTTGGTGAAATATATATCATTGCATATACACTAGCACCACCAACCAGAATTGATAAAGGACAATGAATTGCACAATTGGTGCCACTAAGCTTTATGTAGATAATGTTTTACAACCACTGCGAGTTCAGTGGCTTACAACTATTATTTATCATTATATGGATTATATTCTTTTTGCTCAGTCACAACCTTTTGCAGATAAACAAGTTAAAGACATTCAAACACAACTACTTCAGAATAGACTGGTTGTTGCACCTGAGAAAATACAGCTGTCATCCCCATGGAAATATCTCAGGTAGACTTTAACTGAGCAGTATGTTGTCCCTCAGAAACTGTCATTAAACATGTTACTTCATACTGCTCATGATGCTCAGCGACTGCTGAGAGATTTATAATGGCTTAAACCTGTTGTGAGTATTCCTAATGAACTTTTACAATCTTTATAACCTTTGTTAAAGGGTACTGATCCTACAGCACCTATACAGGTCACCAGTGAACAACAAGAAGCTCTCAATAAAATAATGGACTGTATCCAGACAGGTGTTGTTCGTAGACGAGACACTTGGACATTAACCTTACTGTATGGTTTAGACCTCAACATCTCATCAGTGCCTTAACGCAGCAACAAAAGAAAACGGGGGAGATATGGGTATTAGAGTGGTTGTTGCGTGTTCACTAATGCTGGAAAGAAATCTCATACAGCTGCTGCTACATGGCAAAATTCAGAAGGACAATGGAATCTTCATATTATTCCAGTTCAAAAGGAGGATACATTACAAACTCTGGAATTAGTTGCTGTTGTTTGGGTTTTGGTGCAGTTTAAGGGTTCTGTTAAGTGGTAACTGATTCTTTATAAGTTGCAGGAGTGAGTGAACGTATTGAAAATGCAGACTTTAAGGAAGTAAAAAACACTCATTTATAAGAACTGTTTTTGCAGCTTCAAAGAGCAATAATGTTGAGGACTGTTGCCTTTGCTATTACCCATATTCATAGCCACAAATGGGATGTGGGTTTAAGAGAAGGAAATGCTAAAGCAAACCTATTGGTTTATAAGGATCCAAAAACAGGTCTGTGGGGAGGTCCTAGCAAGGTACTATACTGGGGACGTGGTTATCTTTGTGTGTCTACCCCCACAGAGCTTGTCCGGGTGCTGAGCCGATGGACTAAACCTGCTGATCCCAGTGATTTACCTTCAGTTGATCCAGAAAATTTAGCAGATACTTCTTGCTCTCTACCATCAACATAGAGACGGGATCTGATGAACTCTCACATGTGAATCGTGTGCACAGTACCAAATTGTGAATGTTATCCTTTTGTAAGTTACATTTGTAAAGTGTGTAAAGAAAAGTGGTGGATACATTCTAAGTGGGGTCGATCCCCAAAAGGGATTTGTACAGAGTGTTACAACTTTGAAAGAAATTTAACTGAGATTGCATTACAGGAAGGTGTGCAAACAGGACAATTTGAAAAAGGATCTGATAGATGGTGAGAGATTTTTGCTTTTAGGATAAATCCAGAAAATTATTGTTATCAGCCTAATACCCCTTTACCATATATTATTGAAATAACCACAATACGTTGTCGTAAGACACTTACACAGGTCAGGTGTGATATCCCAGGGGTAAAAAATAGAAATTGGGATCAATTCTTAAAACAGCGGTCTCGAGAAAAAGGGTCTTTCCCTGAAAGTTATCCCTGCTGCCGAGAAGATGGAACACCCTGTGGTTCGAAGCAACCGAATCGATGGGTGAGGCAGAGGGGTAGAAGAAAAGGGAAGCAAGATCTCACATGGGATCCAGCCAAGATGCTGGCTGAACTGCCGCAATCCTTTTAAAGTCCTTAAAGGACTACCTCTGATCAGGTTGTTGTTGTGGTTTACCATGATAAAGGGAAATGAAGGGTTTTTGATTGACATGGATGAGAGACAAAATATGTGGATAACGTGGGCTAATCAGACTAGACAGGATAATTTTTGCCTTTCAATGGCTACCCCTTCGGATCCTTTTCGAACTTGTTTAGTGGGCGCACCTTTAGATGATTCACTCAATGCCACGATGTTTAAAAACTGGACAAAGAATTGGAAAACACCCAAGGAAGCAAACGAAACATTATGTGAAATTCCATCAGGTAAATTCATGTTCAATATATGTGACACAGGTTTAATTCAAGCAAATCCCATTGGTGCTCAAAATTAGTACATTGCTACAGGTTTAAATGTTACTGGGTCAGAACCACAAGAGTTAAGACTGTTAGGTTCAGCCCCTAGCAATTACTGTTTAACTTTTGTCAATTGGGCTAGGAGCAATCATGCAAAAAAGTCTCATGGGCCAAATGGTACAAATGTTTCTCCACAGAATTTGCTATATTTGCAAAATAATGATGCATACTGTGGCAATTGGTCTCATAAAGTAAATTCTAGCAGTACACCTTTACAATTACCACCTGGTATTTTTCTAATCTGTGGAGATCGTGCATGGCAAGGACTGCCAGCAAACATTAATGGAGGGCCTTGTTATTTTGGGAAATTGACATTGTTTGCACCCACTATACAGCAACTATTAGGAGCCAATAGAACCAGGTTACGAAAAAAGAGAAGTGTGTTTCAATTGGGACCAGAATGCAAAGATCAGGTTGAACTTTGAGAACGTCCTACAGTGATAGTGTCATCTATTTTTACACCTAGAGTATCTAGTGCTCAAGCCTTAACACAGTTACGACGACTGGCATGTTGGACAGTGTCTCAGTTTAGGGCAAATTAGGAAGGAAAACTCCAAATGGGGATTTCCCCAGGGAAATGCCCCTCCCCACTAACTGGTCCGGGAAAAGAAAAAATTCCTTAGAGAGAAGTGGAAAAAGCTGTTTATTTAACAGAAATTGAGTAATATTAAATAATAAAACCTCTTGCTGTTCGATGGGATGGCAAATCTAGGAGGAAAAAAAGTCCTTTTCATGTGGTGTAGCTCGGCTTGCTCAGGTTCTTATCAGTCCCTCCGTCGCTGGAAAGTGCCGAGGCCCAGGCCCCGGTGGGCCACAGGTGTGAGTTCCCGGGGTTTGGCTGGGTGTTCAGTCCAGAGCAGGCTTGCACAGATCCAAGAAAATTGGGAAAAAACCAAACAAAGGTCCAGGGAACTCCTCTGCCTCAGCTAGCTAAAGCTAACTAAAAGCCAGAGAGAAGCTCTGTCCCGCTGTCTGTCCGTGCTGCAGACACCACAGTCCAGGAGCGGGATGTGTGGGAGTGATGTTTTTCCTTAACACAAACTGCGCGCTTCTTCTTCCCCCTCTCTTGCTCTCAAAGCCAGTCTTAAAGGTGAAGAACTTAATATATAATATAAACCAGACGATTGGGGATACCAGTATCATAAAGTCACCCCAGGACAGACAGGAAAACAGTTTAATATTACATCAAAGGTTTTGTCTGATTTGCTTTTAGATATGAAGAGTGTTAGGCATGCTGTATTGCAGAATAGAGCTGCTATTGATTTTTTGCTATTAGCACAGGGCCATGTCTGTGAAGACTTTTATGGGATGTGTTGCATGAATCTTTCTGACCATTCAGTGTCTATTCATGCTCGTCTTCAACAACTACAGAACAATATGAAAAAATTAACCATGGAAACAAATCCTTTAGAGGAATGGTTTCAATCCCTAGGTCTCACAGGATGGTTAAAAAATTTGGCATAAATGGCAATTGTTATTATATTGATTATTGTGATTGTGTTACTGTTTATTCCTTGCATACTGCAATGCTTGCAAAACATGGTAAAGAAGGCTACTTCTACAGTTTTGTTAGTACAAAAAGAAAACAGGGGAATTGTAGAGGAATGGCTAGAGAGCAAAGGTCATATTGCCATGCAGCAGTTAGCTGGGAAGGAGTTAGACAATGGAGTACAGTTGGTGTGAGATGTTGCAAAGTCAGGAAGGCCTTAGTGATAACTGTTAACTGAGAACAGGATGCTGTGATTAGAAGAATGTGAATTCAGCATAGATGAGCGATCACAGGAATGTGGAATTAGGTGGAGTTGACCTTAAATGAAATATCCAATAATGAGCTTGCTTTTGCACTATGTATGAGCCTAATTACTGATGCTATATAAGTTGTTTTAGAGTTACTAATAAATGAGACTTGCTGATCATTCATATTGAGTGCTGCATTTCTCCCGCCGAACTTGTTATCTATTAACACAAAGCAGAAGCTGCAAGTTTTAAGTGGGTATGACCCATTCTATGACCATCACTTGACAGTCTGTAAAAAATGGAAATAGAGATGAGATCCTCTAGGGAACTTTAGTTTTCTCTACAAAACAGTCAGTCCTAGGTGGTTTTTCAGAAACTGCATCAGTAACTAAAATTACTAGGAGTACACAGTAGCACTGACAGGAACCAGTCTGCAAATTCTGGTGTCCCTGTCAGGGTTTCATAGGGGAAGAAATGCTTTGCCAACTGAAGCCACTTCAGTGATGTCCTTTCCTGGCACCTTTCCACTGTTTATTTTATCCTTCAGGGGTATCATTCAGAAGCATCAACAGACTGGCATTCCTGTTAATCATATTCAGCCTCAAAAGCTTATTTTCTTTTTTTTTTTTTTTCCTTTTATGAGAATGATTACAATCAATCCATAGTCTGCCTTGCAAGTACACTTATATAGCAGTGGCAGAATCTCCACTGCCACTCACACAGCTTTGCAGATTCTTTACTTAAAAGATCTCATACCCTTTGCAAGGTGCATGTGACATTTCTAAATTATATACACTGAGAATTTTTTTTCGATTATCATTTGTTAGTTGCTCCTCACTCAACCCCCTCCTCCACAGAGTGAGAAATCATCAAGAAGATATACGATGAACTGCACAGGAAGCAGCTGCCAAAATGTTCCAGTGTGGATCTAACTGACAGTTTAGAAAGTGGGAAATCCTTTATACATTTCTCATGTAGGAAAACTAGTGCATGCATATTAGAGTGCCCCACTTTCTTTGCAGAGGAAGTTGTCTTCAATTACCTTTTTTCTTATTAGATGCCACTTTTCTCACTAACATAAAATCAGAAATTCAAACAAGATTTTAAAAGGATTTTGTTTACCAACTGAATATAAGATTACTATGCTCATCTGATACTACAAAATTTAATCTGGTTAGAATATAACTCAGTAGTTGTATCCTCAGAGAGGATGAGAATGGGGAGCTGTACTATGGACATACTGTGTACAAACTCAGATGTGGAAGTTATCAGTGTAGAAATTGCCAGGTTGATCAAATACAAAGCTCTGGCTGTCTGAAAAGGTGAGAGGCTGGCAAAGCTGCACACAATGGTGGGAACATCTCTGCTTCAGAGGGAGATTAAGACCTGTGCCTTAGAGAAGAGGTACCACCCCTCTGCATTG
This sequence comes from Pseudopodoces humilis, assembly GCF_049639895.1. Taxonomy (NCBI): domain Eukaryota; kingdom Metazoa; phylum Chordata; class Aves; order Passeriformes; family Paridae; genus Pseudopodoces; species Pseudopodoces humilis. The sequence goes on along the minus strand of NC_142209.1, from coordinate 4,894,358 downwards.
TGCAGAGAGAGGACAGACATGAATCTGAGCTCATGTGCATGATTAATATTCCATCCCAGCCACAGAAAGATGGGAATATTTGTGAACTTAATAGAAAATAAGGCCTATTTTTAGAACTGTTCACAGAAAGAGACCATGATCATTTTAGCAGCCTGTACATGTCCTTTGCCTGCTCATCATAAATTTTGTGGGTGTGTCTTATTTTGGAAAAGATAAGAATCTAAAGAGGAGAAAAATTCTTTTTTTGGTGATCCTGCAGAGAGTACGGGATCTTATAGAGAGCTACATCAATTCCTTCCTGCCTTTTTTTGGCCAGGTTTTGGACACATTGTTATGGTTAAGGCTACAACAGTGTGGCATGATTGTCTATTTGTAATGCTGCCTGTTTACCATACACCTGGATGTAGTGTAAATCTACTTGACTTAGGCAGGAAGTGAAAAAGTAATTAATATAGTTGGTTAATGTAGTTTGATTAAAAAAAGCAAAACTGGTCTGTAGTTACTTGAAGGAATCATATTTCTAGTGGAGATAATGTGTTTGAGTCACAGAACTTGTAATCAAGCAAGAGAATCCAAGCCACATATTTCAAACTTAAAAATGTCCAAATTTCTCCATCTCCAGTCTCATTCTAAGGTGAACTGTAATGAAATAACCTGATTTTATGAATACTGTGTTGGCATCAGTATTGCTTTGGTAATTTCTGACTCATTTTTTCATATACACAACAAATCTTATTGTTCTAAAAGCAAAAAAAATCCCCAGGTTACTTGGGCTTACTACCCTACAGACTTTCACACTGACGGTGTGACTAATAGTAATAGCCCTTTCTCTAAAAACAACCAAAAAAAAAAAAAGCCAAACCCCAAACAATAAAAATAATTTCCCTAAATATATTATTTTCCATTTCTATATCCCTACTGCACACTTCCTTTTGTATTCTACTTTGATATTTCACCTGTTCTCTGAAACATTCTGATATACTGCATATTTACACGTTTTTTTAAAGATGCCACAGTGTGATATTTTTGAGTGGAAGGAACTGACTACACTCATCTTTTAAGAGAGAACAAATTTATTATCCAATGAAATAGACACAAGTAATTCAAAACCGTGAAAAATACTCTGTAGGTGTCATTCAGGAGCGCTTCCATTCACCTGTTTCAAATCACAACAATATCTAATCTCCATATTCAGACCTGGGTCTAAAAATTAACATGAAACTAGTAGAGCCATCTGTGAACTACTCCAAATTCCAAACCAGAGCAGGTTCCAGTACCTCAGGGTTAACAGCTCAGAGAGTCATCCAGACATCAGACTTGACTTAATTTCAACTTGACATCAGCAGAGAAACACCCTGTCATCAAAAGTATATTCTTGAACCTATGCAAAAGCCATGCTTATTATTATGGTTCTAGTTCTCTGGACAAATATGTATACATCATAAAAATTACTCTAACAGATGGTACATTTATTATCCCTTTGGACAGAGGCTGCAGAGGTCTTGAATAAAGTTAATTATTTAAAGATTAAAGTTATTTAAAGGTTAAAATTTAAAGGACACTAATGAGTTATGCTGTAAATTTAATTGTAGCAGAAAGTAACAGCCAGGTGCCTTTCCAAGTGGCTGAAAACACAGAATATGGATGTGTTCTTCTTCCTTTAATACCAATGTCCATCAAAATATTTTTTAATAACTGAGATTTTTCTAAGTCAACTTTTTAATCCATCACTACAATGAAAATAGTTTCTTTATAATGCCTTGTGTTATTCACAGGAGCAGCGTTAGAAGACACACGTCATGTCTTGCCCCTGGGCAAAAAAAAGACTAATCTTAAAACAAGCAGAGACAGGCTGGAGGGGTCACTTGTGCTGAAGGGAGTTGCAATTGGCTTTTCAACTGCAAGACTTCATTCCTACCACAATGACAAGCTTTTATAAACCTGAGCTATATATCTTGCCTTCTCTACTTTCTATAGTTCATAGAGTAATTTGTCATGAACTAACCTAAAAATCATGTGTTATGTGGATTCAGCAAAGAAACCAAATGGCATACTTAGTACAGGAAAAAGTGTTTAAAACATTGTTAAACAATGTAAAATTAGATTTTTTTTTTTGTCTTTTGTCTTTTTTGCCAAAAAGACACACTGAAGACACTCTTCAGTTGTACAGCTACAGATTCTGACAGAAAGTGGCCTTAAACAACACAGGTAACATGAGCATGTAACTCATTTACTCGTTCTGCAGCTATCCCCTTTCACAAGTCATTCACTCTGCTAGCTATTGGTGGAACTGAGGTACAACTGCATAGCTCAGGTGTTGATCTCCATAAGACCTTGATGGAAATTAAACTTTTCAGGTCCCATTTTCCCTTCTGGCAATTAGTAAAACTGATTTTAACATCTACTGAAGACCTACTGAAATTAACTAAAAGACTTTGATCGGCTCTGGATCAGATGTGGCGTATGAGAAAGAGATACATGAAAGCTCCCTCCCCTTTAAACATTAGAAAAACTCAAAACAGCAGATGACTTGAAAACCTCATTTCTCTTTGAAGTCAATCTGATTCATCAACCCTGGTAAGAAGACATTCATAAAATTTTAATTTCCTATGCCTTTAAACTTATTCTCTTGTTCTATGCAAAAGTCCATTTGACCTATACAAAACAGAAGGTAATGAAATCAAGATTTCATATTTCAAAAGTTTGAAGGGCTCAGCTAATTATTCATGTTTACTAAGTAAAGAATTCTGTCACGACATTGGGAGAAGATAATGTACTTTTAAAAAATAGGGTACTAGAGAAACTATGTCAAAATCTTACTATCTTTTAAGAATACTCTGAAGTTATTAATTACTTCTTGAAGTGCCTTTCAAACAAACAAACAATAAAAGATCTGTGAAGATGACTGATTAATGCAATAGTCAGAAGACACAACTTACCCTTTTCCAGTCCATCTGTTGGACTTTTGTTCCTCTGTCTCACAAGGTCTCTGTATGCAGCTAGTCCATAAAGCTAAAACCTGGACACACATGGAGATTATTTACCATAAAAAATAGTCTCCAGGAGCATATGTCGACCTGTGTATCAGAACTGCCCTTAGTTACAGGACAGAAGCATAATTCCACCCTTGTATAAACAGTAAACCTTTGCTTTTGGAATGCCATTTTCATCCAAGCTATTTTGTAAACAAATGAGATGACAGGGAATAAGTGGTGCTTAAACAGACTACACAAAAGGTTCTGTTTGAAACTTAGTGTTGATTACTTTCATTCTTCTCTTCAACAGAATATGTGAGTACCTTTTAAAAATAAACCTCAAATAGAAGGTAATGGTTGGCTCTGCCAAAAACTTCGTTTCTCAGCTGCTGCTTCCAAATAAAAGACAATTAGACAGCACTAGATTTAACGCTTGAACTGTACTGAGATGTCTGAAAATTCGTTTGATAGGTCAAACTAAAGCCTGTTAGGCTGCATTGCTGGTAAACCTGCAGAAACTGAGGATCTGCTCTTAGGGGAAGACATCTCTTTTCCAGGTAAGACAAGCTGTTCCTTCAATTCCTCACCACAGGCTCATAGCTCCTGCCCTGAAAATTTTAGTAGCTCTCTGCTGAACTCCTCAACTCACTTCTTTTCTCCTTGACTTTGCTGTATTAAGGGAACAAAAACTATCACTGAACACCAAAAAATCCAGCCCCGGTCCATCTTCTTTACACTCTCCCTTCAAGTATCCATTTACATTGATAAGATCGCTCCACTCAGCGGACTGGTTTTTCTTACAGAATTACTTTCTTACAGATTACTTTCTAATCAATCAGATTAGATTACCAGCACCATACAATATAATTTCCTGTAGATGAAACAAATACAACAGATGCACAAAGTGCTGAGCAACCAGGGGAACTTTCATACTTTTACACTGAAGTGTTCCTTTCTTTTTGTCAAATTTTTAAACATCAAGAAATTAAGAATTCTATTGCTTTGTTGTTTTTTTTACTCAACAGCTACTAAACAAAGTCAACTCTATACATAGCTGTGGTAGTTTGATATTGATCGATATTTAGGGAAAGAAGTAAGAAACACCCACGGACATGATATCTTTGAGAGAAGCTATTGGGAACTTCCTCGGTACCTGAGACAGGCCAATAGCTGGTCAGTTCTGAGAGCTGACAGTATTTTGCACCATTGAAAATTAGGTCTGAATCCCTCTGAATCCCACCTTTTAAAATCCACGATCCAGGAAGTCTTTTCTCTTTTGTTTCCAGTCTCAGGAGGGAATGGAACTCTGATGGGGCCGGCCCTGCTCCACAGCGGCCTGGGCGGGGTGGGGGATGAGGGGGCGAGGTTGGACCCCAGCAACTCCTGGGTGGGCGATGGAGGCTGCTGACATCTCACCAACATCAAATCCCTCCCCCTGCACCAGCTGGCACAGATGGCTCCAAGCCGAGGACTGCCTGACCCTCCCAGTGGCTGCCGGACTAAGGGAGGCACCAGCACAGCCTGAAAATCCAATACCATGACTGTCATGGCCTGGGAAAGATTTAACCCTTTCACTATACAGATGAGACCTGTTGACCTTGATCCTTTCTCCAGGGACAGAAAAACATGGAGGTATCGACATGTAGAAAGACAACGTGAAAACATCAAGGTCAGTAAAAGAAGGAGTCAAGCCTCAGATGGAAGAAGGATGAGGAAATGCCAAATGGGGCTGAAATATTGTTTTGGTAGGGCCATGGAGATTGACAATGATATACTGAAATATCTCCTTAATTCATGAGAGTGTGGGGGGATGAAGTATTCAAACTGTAGATATGAGCAGAGGCACCCATTGATGAAGCCAAGCAGATATTAAAGTAGCTGTGAACCCGTGAGATGCTGGAACAGAAGGAAAAAATATAAGAATTGATGAAGACCCTTTACCCCCAGGCAGAGAAAAGAAAACCACTGTTCCCAGAGATGATCACAGAAACAAATGGAGAGAACGTTTGCCTTTGAACAACTCATCCTTAAAATAATACCCCATGAATTCACGGCCCATGGACATACCTGCAGGGGGGCTGTGAAAATAGGAGGAAATGTTATGATGGCAGAATTTTTGTCTGGGCAGCTGCTATTCATGGAATGAAAAGCCACAAGAAAACTGTTTCTTGGGGAGAAGTCTCCATGGCATGACCAGAGAAAACTCCTCTCCCTACAAGAACTGATGAAAGACTATTGTATAGTTGGTACTGTTTTAACATCCCAGGTTTTGTCTCTACGTTGTCAGTTGGGAAAGGAAAAAGTTAGGCAGGGGCAGGAAAGGTTTTTCGAGGTTTTATTCTGGTTTCTTATTCTTGTAGTCTTGTTAATAAAGTTTCTTTATTCCTTTTAAGTTTTAAGCCTGTTTTTCCCTTCTTCTAATCCATATTGCACAGCGAGAAATAAGTAAGTACCCTGGTGATTTTAGCTAGTACTAAAACCCACCACAATATCAAAAGTATTTGAAAATACCTAGTCAGGATATTGCTAATATAACTGAAACAAGCTGTTTAATGCTATAGCCAGTTGTTTACAATCAAAAACATCATGTATAGCTCAACTGGTTGATACAAAATGAAAACCATTATTAGTATTTGTTGCACAAAATGGAAAATTATATTTATCAGCCAGAAAAAGCCATATAATACAGAGAAATAAAGCTTGACCCTACTTTAACACAATAAAAGTTTCAAAATATTTGACCTGGTCATGAATAATGTACTCAGATTTGAAAATAGATTTAACATTGAACCTGCAAGAACTAACATTATAAGATCATCCGAAATGACAAAAAATCTGCTTGCCGAGCTTCAATGTTAAAACTTAGAGATTTACAAAGATACCTGTGGCCTCTTTAGCAAATGGCTCATTCTCAGAAATGTGTACATAATTGTTAGATATTACTTTAATATCTACATGTTCAAAGACTTTACCTGAACAGGAAATGTAAGAATTTAATTACGTATCTCTTTAGCTCCATTTGGGACAATAATTAGAACTTTCACTGCACCATTTGACACTGCCTTCTGTTTCTGGCTTAGGTTACACCTGCCACCGCCCCCCCCATGATCTCAGATACAATAAGGGGAATCTGTACGTTTTCCTCCAGCAGCTCTCTAAAGGACTTCTAAAGGAAAGACAGCAAATCCAGGTGAGAACACTATAAAAACACCTTTGTTCATAATCTCAACCAGGTATTGTGGACCAGTCACTGGAGGAATTGCATTGCTTTAACAGGGCATTGCTAAATATTCCATCTGTTGTTCCCCTGCAAACTAGCCCAAATATCAGTGGCTCAACAAACCCCACAACTGGACTGAGACTCCCTTTTGTAGTGCTCTACATGTTGGATGGAATCATTGCCTACCACCATCCTCAATTTTTACAGTGATATAAAGTGATATAAATCTGAATCCCTGCTGCAATGAGTAGGATGAAATTTCTCCAAAGCTCACTATGCTGAATACTGAAGCAAATCCCTTTTAAATAGCAGTAACAGCAGTAAGCACTTTGACCTAGTTTTCAAAAGAAGTATAAAAGCTAGAAGTGGAAGAGAGAGTCCTGATCTCTTGGAATCCTTGGAAATCTGAGTCTTTTCTCTATAAAGCAATTTCTATTCATATCAAAGGCACAGCACTCACACATTTTAATTTCTCTTGAATAACATTCCACTTGAAATCATTTATTTTGGACCACTCCTCCACATAGCTTGTACTGAGTTTTTCTCTTTTTGAAAAGGGGAGAAGTTTTTAATATAGGATAATTTATCATGCACTGGGCCTTCCAACATGATATAAACTAGTGTGAATGTTTTTCTGAAGCAAATTAGTTCCTACATTTAATACAATACTGTAACCATAACTACAGGACCAAGTGGATGTTGCTAATGAAGACAGATGGAGATTTTAGATTAAACATGCTCAGAGGAAGATCAGCTTCTACTGCTCATGCCATCAGTGCAGCTGCTATGAGCAGACAGACCCTGGATGCTGCAGAGAATCTCAGCAGATCACGAATGATGTCACCTAAGTTAGAAAGAGCAGCAAGGGTCAACACCATCCTAATAGAGATAATTGTAATTTTCAGTGGCATTGGCATATTCAGCCCTGATTTTAAGAGATTTCCCAAAGAACTCCTCTCACAAACACTCCAACTATGCACTTAGTATATGATAACCAGATTAATTTTAATTAATTTAGTTAAAATTAATTTAAATAAATTTAAATTTATTTAAATATTTATTTAAATAAATAGTTATTTATTATAAAATAGTTTAATTTAGCTGCTGCTATCCAAAGTCATGCAGTATGGATATCCATACAAGATAATCTCCCCCTCACATTTGTAAGTGCAATGAAATCTTCGTCTTTAAGCCACAAAACCAGAAAGGATCAATTCACTTTCTTTACTTCCCAGAATTAGTCTTTTTTTCAGCTCGATAAAGCCTATACCAGAGAAAGCTAGCCCTACTTTCTGAAAAAAATAGAACAGATGTGGTCATGAAACCTAAAGTAAGTTTTTAAAAAAGGAAACTAGGGTAAGTGCTAAGCTTTAATTATTACATTGTAATTATTACAGTTCTTCACTGGGAACACAAGTGGTGAAAAATAAAATCGCATCTAGTTTGCAATGAGTTTACCAGATTAAATTTTATCCACTCATCTTTTACAAACATCAAGTTCCTTCTCCATTTCTGTCTTTCACTTGCACTACCAAGTATCTGATACAGTCTTAATCTTCATTAAAAAGAAATTGAGGAATCACAAGATATCTATTACACTCTGCTGTAAACTGTAAGCTGGAGCTGCTCAAGTGTGGTATTGGGCCAATGCCATAATTGCATTCACATAAAGATAGGCACAGAAATAGCATTATGCTGATGGTCCCTGCAACTCAACATGCCCTGATGATAAGTTCATACAGGTGTCTGCAGGAAAGATGTTTCATTTCTCAGAATAAATATTACAACAGGAGGCTTATGGCAAAAAAATATCAACTAAACCAATAGTGCTTGCAACAACTGACCAAAGCAGCCAATTACATTCTTCTCCTCATGCTGTATCATTAGAGCTTCATAAACAGGATGTCCACGGCTTTATTCTTTTTAAGTAACACCACACAACACAAAGAAATCTTTTAATGAGGTCTATTTGGAATGGTCTGAACTCTTTCCACCTCACTCATGCTGCATATATTGATGTCATGGGGTGACTTTACTTTTAAGACGGTTTTGGGAGCTAAGGAAGTTGAAGCTGCTGGTGGCTGATGGGAGTCATTTCTCTTGACCAATTATCAGTCATTTCTAAGAATTGACAGCAGTTTTGACCATTAAAAAGTGAAATCAACTTGTGAACACCCCCTTAAGATCTAAAGTCAGAGCTCTCTTGTTCTCTTTGTGTTTCCGGCTTCTGGAAAGGTAACAAGGCTCTGTCTTGGCCTCCCCCCCCCCACCCCCAGGCTGGACAAGGCCGCAGAGGGGTGGGGGGGGAGAAACAGAGCCAGCCAGCCAGGCTTAGTTTTCAGTTTCTGCTGCTAGACTGAAACCTGACACCATAAACTTGCAGCTTTTCTAAGACTTTAATTCTTTTACTACCTGGATAAAACGTACAGATTACTCCTTTTTCCCAGAGAGACAGAGAGAGAGACAATCAACATAAGGAAGACATCATAAAACCACCAAAAACAGTGAGGAAAAGAGTTAAGTTTTAGATGGGGCAGAGAGAATAAAGAGATGCTTTATAAGCTGAAATATCTTTCTGTTAAAGCTATGGAAATGGACAATAGTGTTTTGAAAAGACTCCTTTAATTCATGACAGAGTATATTAAGAGGAATAGAGTGTTCAAAGTGTGAATTTTGAGCAAAAGAAAGAGTAATTGTGATACAGTGAGGTGCTGGAACAGAGTGAAGCAAAGATTTGAGGCCTTGAAGGGCAATGAGAAAACTGTTTCCAGGGAAGCTCACAGAGACAGATGAAGAAGACTTTTGCCTTTGAATAACTCGTCCTTAAAATGACATCCCTAGACTCATGGCCCATACACACCTCAGAGTGATGTGAAATGGGAGGAGTGAACTCTGATAACAGATTTCCGGGCAGCTAAAATAGAAAACTATAACAGAAATAGTTTTCTCGTGAGAAACTCCATAGATTAGCAGAAAAATACTTCTGTTTCTCTACAAAGGCTGATGAAAAGACTCCAGCAGGAATTGGGACTGTTTTAACCACCAAAGTTCTAAAGTTTTTTGTCTCTATGTTGTCATGTGTACAAAAGAATGGCTAGGTAGTGAGGGATGAAAGAGTATTCTGGAAGTTTATTCTGGTGTTTTTATTCTTGTAGTTTTGTTAATAAACTTTCTTTATTCCTTCTAAGTTTTAAGCCTGTTTTGCTCTTGTGCTAATCCATATCTCACAGCAAGAAATAAGTAATTTTTTAGTTACTGCTTTAAAACCTCGACAATTGATCACCCCATCTTTTGTTTAAATTATCCTGTGTCTCCAGTATTTCACCAAACTGAGGTTTTGATCCAACCTCCCGTGGTTGCAGGGATCTTATCTGCATCACTTAGGATAACAGTCCACAACAATCTTATAGAACAATTGTAATCGATATATTAGATTCTTCTTTAAAATTACAGTAAAAATTCTAGTAGTATTCTCCCCATCAAATGTATTTTAATACTTGGACTCATTGTATCAGTGGAAAAACAGAGCACTATTATTGTGGAGGCTGGTGGGCTGATTAACAAAGAATCCACAATTTTCCCTTGGAGAGAAAGCTCCTAGACAAGTTCCTTCTTTGTTGGGGCAACAAAAGGAGATGTACCCAGCGTGCCTTGCAGCCCATGCAAATTGTATGTACCCCATGCAAATTCTATGTACCCCATTGTGTGGACATGATTTCTGAACCTGAGAGAATTTCAAGCTCTCAGACACTGTCTGTTCCCAAGGGAAAGTCTTGGGAACCTTTTCTCGCTCAAGGATTATTTGTGTAAATAAGGAATTACTTTCCCAAAACAAGACACAGATGTTCTGAGTGTGTTGTCTCTCTTGTCCCACCAACGGGATGAGGGAGGTGTTGTTCCTTCTACCAATCAGGATGACCTGATCGGAACTGCTTATATATGGGTTGACAAAACCCCGCAATAAAGGCTTTTTTCACCTCATGAAAAGTGGCTGTGTGTATGATTATCTCTTGAAATACTTTGTGTCCTCTAGTGACACCATTAGTCCTTCCCTTTTGCTCCGCACCTGAACCCTCAGCTGACTAGACCTGATGCTCCTATACAAACCCCTGTTTCACTCTGACTATCCAGAGTCTTTCATCCCTGACCCCTTTGCAGTATCTGGAATTCTTCTTGTCCCTGGACCGAGAATAAAGGCTTCTGGTGGAACACCACATGAGGCCCATGTTCCTCCTTCTGTGTCACCTGGACATCGCCTGAAGAGCTGCAATCACTCAACTGCCCTTTTCAGGGCTCAGAGCTGAGATCACTCAGGCAGTGATCACTCAGGAAGTGCCTGTGCACCCAAGAGTGTCCTTCTAAGGACACTTCTGTGGGAAGGCTGGGGCACCCAGACCACTGTCCAGGCCACAACAACCTTGGTGTTGCCAGCACCATGCTCTAAAAAAACCAACACTGAAAGCAATATTTAGCCCAAATTTTCAATGTGCTTCCAATTCTCAGGAACCTAAACAAGAAATTGCACATGGAAACTGCAGAAGCAAGTTATTTCAACTGACAAAATTCATGTTCAGGGTTTTCTTTGGGTTTTTAATAGAAGTAGCACCATTTCAAACCTAACAGATATTTACATATCTGTAAATGATGTTCCTTGGCTAATTGTGTAAATGTCCATAAGCAGCAGATTAACAGGGACTGCTATAGTAATATAAACTTTCACAGAAGTAACTTTCTAAACTTAAGAAGTGGGAGGAAGTCTCATTGTCAGTGTTAAGGCCGTGACCTCGTTCTTTTAAACAAACTTGTTGCCTGGTGTTTTTGGGTTTTTTTGGGTTTTTTGTTTGTTTGTTTTACCCCTCAGTGTGTCCTTCATTGTTGCAGCAGTGTTAATTAGAAATGAATCAACCATGGTAGGCAGGCAGTCGATACCTGATTTAATTATATTATCTTTAAAGAACAGAAATAGGCATCGTGCAGGATTCTGTGAAATCTCCATGAGGGACACACACCCAGAGTACTCAGTGTTATTTTAAAGTGATCCTCAATAAGTTAGTGTTTAGTAAAACCTTTTGTGGGGTGACGTATTTGTTCCCTCACCTTTCCTTCTCTCAGTAATAATTACAAAAAGAGTTTTAATGCTGTTAATTTTCATTCATAATTACTTTTCTTCATAGTGAATTTGGTTGAATGCCTAAGGTGTAACCTGTGTGAAAATCAGTTTAATTTCCTGCCTGCTATGTGTTGCTCATGGGGGGTTTACCTTGCTTCACATTGCTGAAGATGAGATGCCCTCAGATTCAGCAGGGATGACCCTTGTTATTTTTCCCAGACTATAATTGTGTGCATGTTCTGGATGCAGACTCAGACATTAATAGTAAGATTACTGGATATTTAGCGTTCCAGGATGTTTGCTCTTGTTTTCAGGCATCTAAAGAAGATTACTTTGGCTTGTAGGACTGAAGCATTTCTTTGTGGTCAGATGTGTTCATAGAGCAATTCAAACCAAAGAACTGGCAGGCAGCTAATATGAATGCCAGCTCTCACATTCCTGGTTTTTACTGGTTTATTGAAATCAAAAAACCAGGAATGATTTTCATGTTACTACATTAGAAAGGAATTGTTTGGGTTTTTTTATTGAAAGGAACTTTGTTTAGTAATGCCTTTTCATTTATGTGTTTAATTCTTCCAAACACAGAATATTTTGATATACAGTAATGAGGCCATGGAGAGTTGTGAAGGTTTACCTTTTGTTTGCAGGTGGAATTTCAAGGAGAATTTAATTTCAGTACCAGTAGCCAAATGTTTTGTATTAACTTGAACACATGCAGCAATTAATTGGTACCAGTTGAGGCTCCTGTGTCTTATGGCTGCCCAATACAGGCAGTACCTGCTCTGTACAGGGTGAGGGTAGGAAACAGAACTTTGTCTTCTAGGGTTTGAGAAAGCAAGCTGCCCAAGCAAGCTGCTGAGCAATGCAAAAAGGGAATCAGTTTTAATGGAAACATTTAAAGACATTTAAAGACCAATCAAGTCCTGCTGTTCTGACCAAAGCTATCAAGTGTTCCCTTTGTAAAGCTGTTTTACCTTTGTATTTATTTCTGTGAGGCAGGTAGAGCAGTGGACTTTTTTGAACAAGCAATTTCTGTTGATAACTGTCAGCACATTAGTCATCAGGAGAATGAGTACTTTCTCAGATATTCTTCAGAAAGATTTTAGTTTTAATGATGAACATAGTTGTACAGTTCCTTTTCAGTAACTATTTTATAGCTCAGTGTCCTTGACTGCTTTTAAAATTGTAGTTTAAATGCAAGAGCCCTTTGTCTTGAAAGAGTGTCAATGCAGTATCAAGGAGACATTTGTTTTATGATTACATAATTTCTTACTGCACTAGTCCATGACATTTATCCAATTTAGTTGTGTACTTTGTCAGGATTTTCATGATCTCTCCTGCTTTTTAGATAAACCTGATATATCCATGAAAAAAACCCCAGTAGTTAAAAGCCCGTGTATTTAAAATCACCTCACAGGTTTTACCACAGGAGAATAAAGAAAAATGTTTTTAGCAGAGTTAAATGAATTTGGGTGAGTGTTTATCTTGCTTCCCAAATAATTGTCAGAAAGATTTAAACCAGCAAGAGTACTTAGCATACTGATACTCGTGCTCTACTACAGAGTCATTGTTCAACAAGACATTTGTCTCTGTGTGCCCATCTTCAAATAATTGCAAGAATTATCCCAGAAAAAGCAACACTGACTATATAAACTAGAAACAGGATCATATTAAAGGCCTCAAATTGTCCATTTTAAGTAGACTTGATCACGATTAATTTGGGATTCCTCCTAATATGTCATAGGTACTCTGTTGATTCCTCCTGTCCCCTGTACCATATATTTCTGTATGGTGATTTCTCAGTGCATAGTTTTTGAATATCTTGACTGTGGTAAGAAAATGCTGTTGGGGCACAGGTGAGAAGAGCTCACTTGGATTCACAAATCTGAGTGTTGGATATCACCTCTGGTGGGACTGCAGCCTGAAATACAGAGCTGTAGGCTTTCCAGAAACAATTCCAGCCCTAAATGCAGAGCTATTGACTTTCCAGAGACAATTCCGTAACAACTCTGTGTATGTATGCACTATGCGTAAGTAGAACTTATGAGATGGGGGAGGGCTGCATTTAGAACAGTGTAGAAAGATCAGAGGTTTTAGAACTTCAGCTGATTTTTGTTTTAATTGATGAAAACTATGCTTCTCTTTAGATAGTTTTGGGATATCTTTAGATAGTTTCAGTTCAGCTTCTTTCTGGGATGTTTCGTATATGCTCAGATTTTGCGTTTTCTACTTATTATTTCAGGTTCTTTTTTGTCCTTCAGAAAAATTTGTTTGTTTTGGCTTCTAATATATATCAAAGTGCTTTAATGATTTAAAGATTCACAGATTCTTGCTTTCACTTCTATTTTGATGTTCTGCAAGTTCTACAAAATAGTTGTAGAATAAATACTTAATAAATTTGATAATAATTTGTTTCTGCACTTTAAAATAGCAACATATATATAATAAGAATTTGTCAGTATTCGAAGAATATTAACCAAAATTCTCATCTTCTCTAAGAATACTTCCCTTTACCCTGAAGTGTTTTGTTGCTAATAAAACCTTAACCAGAACCTCATCTCTGAACTCATTTGAAGCCCTTCATGAAAATAAACCAGATAAACCCAAACTGCTTTGTGACTTTGTGGAGATTCTCCTGAAATCACCATGTCTGAATGCAGCTCAAGATGTATGAGGGGCTGGATACTAAAGTAATCTAAACATATACCTTAAATGTAGCTC